>NW_026577908.1:1200000-1500000 GCF_029407905.1 Bubalus kerabau | reverse complement strand
ATACAGCAACTGATCACATAAAGGTTAAAAGATTGTTTGCATTCTTTTTGATATTATATCTTTTACTATAACAATCTGCAGAATCTCAGTTGAATAAAGGGAATTGGTGAATTAACTGGAGGGAAAAGTCTCAGGCGTCAAGGACCAGTAAAAAGTGAGGGGTCTGGCAACAGTTTTTCATGCCCTAACCCTGAGCGAAGACATTCACTTCTTTACAGAGCAATATATGTGGAAAACTAATTTCCAATTAAGTGACCTGATGACTATTTCATCAGAAAACAAAAAGGACTAGATACACTTAACCCTACATTTTAATTTTTATCAATGTGTAACATCAGGAATCTGATATTCCCCAATTTACCAGTTCTCTTTTGATGTTAAAAAGTAAAAGCCCCTAAAATAAGTTGAGTATTTGTCCTGAAGAGCAGCAATAAAGGGCATGCAATCTTGGAAGACTGTCTTCAGAGGCTGGCTACAAAGCCAGACCCAAAGAACTCAGGTGGGAAAAGCAAGAGATGGCAACTGTGAAGAGGAAAGAAAGCCGGCAGAATCCCAGAAGAGACAATGACAAAAGTGGGCCCTGGGGGCTTGTCAGCAAGGCCCTGCAACAAAAGATATTAGCAATTCTATTCCAATTCACACTTTCTGTACAGAAAGTGATTCCTTTCATCTTTCTCAGCTTAGATTTACTTATCTGGACACGCTATACATATACATAGCATTTTGCGTATCCAATTCACAAATTAAAGGTTGCCTCAAACACACTGGCTACAATGGGAACCGGAGGATATTCTTTTGTCTTCTTTCAGAGTTTTCCAAGACTGCATTATAAGGATTAGCAATCACTACCTCTGAAGCTTCTTCTCTCAAGGAAATCATCATCTTGTAAGAGAGCAAAGTACACACTGAGAGCATATCACTGCTCGAAGTGCTAGATTCCTTTTCCTAAAACTCATGTGGGTTTTGGCCTTTTGTTTTCCATATCTTGTTTAAAAAATAAATTCATTCTCAGGATACTGTTTTCTGGTTGCTAAAGTGTCAGTTCAGTTCAGTTGCTAAGTCGTGTCTGACTCTTTGCGACCCCATGAATCGCAGCACGCCAGGCCTCCCTGTCCATCACCAACTCATGCAGTTCACCCAAACCCAAGTCCATCGAGTTGGTGATGCCTTCCAGCCATCTCATCCTCTGTCGTCCCCTTCTCCTCCTGCCCCCAATCCCTCCCAGCATCAGAGTCTTTTCCAATGATTCAATTCTTCGCATGAGGTGGCCAAAGTACTGGAATTTCAGCTTTAGCATCATTCCTTCCAAAGAAATCCCAGGGCTGATCTCTGCTCCATCTTTAATTCATCAGAGAAGGCAATGGCAACCCACTCCAGTACTCTTGCCTGGAAAATCCCATGGGCGGAGGAGCCTGGTAGGCTGCCGTCTATGGGGTCGCACAGAGTTGGAAACGACTGAAGCGATTTAGCAGCAGCGTATTTAATTCATAGGGCCTAGATTCTTACAAATCTCAAGGTATCATTTTGCTACTTTATCTAGTTTTTAAAGTCCGTCTAGTCATCTACTGATTACAAAAGATAATCTAATCTTCCAGTGTGCTGAGTGATGGGGCTTAAAAAAATACAGGAAAAACAAATAAAGTTCAAAACTAAAATGAATAGCAGGCATCAAACTCCAGTCCATCTTACAACTTATATATACTTTTAATACTAGAGACAGCAGAAGCAGAAGATCTTTTAAAACTAAAACGGGAAAGTTAAAAGATGGCCAGAAGTGAAGTGAAATGAAGTCTCTCAGTCGTGTCTGACTCTTTGTGACCCCATGGACTGTAGCCTACCAGGCCTCTCTGTCAATGGGATTTTCCAGGCAATAGTACTGGAGTGGGTTGCCATTTCTTTCTCCAGGAGATCTTCCCAACCCAAGGATTGAACCCAGGTCTCCCGTATTGTAGGCAGACGCTTTACCATCTGAGCCACCAGGGAAGTCCTAAAAGATGGCCAGAGTCTGGACTTTAAAAAAAAAAAATCAGGTTGAAATTCCAGCCTCGTTTCCCTGTTCCATTAAAATGTGTTCAGGAAATGCTCTAATATCAGGGATCAGAGCTCTGATGGAGCAAAGGTGTTTTAATTAACATGGTGTGGGCATATAGACTGTCTTACAAGGTAGTTTTTCTCAGCAAAGATAAAGATGAAAATTCCAGACTTACAAAACATAGGCGATCCATATTAAAGAGAGAGAGAGTTGTAAACAATCACTTTTACCATATGGTTCACAAGAAGGAAGAGGGTACTTATCTCCGTATAGAAAATCTAATGAAGGAAATGCCTGGATTCCTCAGCCCCCTGGAGACACTTGAGTATTTAGGAATTAATAAGGAACAGAGAATTTCTGACAGATCCAAAACAGCACACAGGAAGCCTCCTGTTAAATGCTTCCTGAAAACTAATTACCTTATTTTCCTGACAGTTTCAAAGCATTTGGGGAGAGGGGGGTAGAGGAGGAACCTCTTATTTCACTAAATAAAAGGCAACACTGTAAGAAGAACTGCATCTTAATTATCTTTTATTTTCAGCGACATCCTTGCAAGCCTGCCCACTTAAACTTTTACATCACTTTCCTATCTTATTACCTCTATGTTGTGGTTTGGTACTTCAAACAAACACTTTCTTTTTTCCTTCTTCTTATGGAGGAAGAAGATGGTATTGATTTGCTTAAAAGTACGGATTGGGAAAAAAAAAGGATGGAGGGAAATCATTATCTTGAGGAGTAAATGGTTCTTAATAACAGAACTACGGATTTATCCATCCCTTTGACTGTTAGCATGCCACTAAAGGCTAAAAGAAGGCTCAAGAGGGAGGTTAACATCCCCCTCGTCAAGTGTTTGTTTCCTTGCTCCTGCGGTATTGGCTTTGCCAAGTAACCCAATTCCCGTACATAAACGTTACAGGTCTCTCCAAACTACTTCTATAAAATAAGATATTGTTTGACCAATCTTATCGAGCAGTCATTTATTTCTATAGCTGCTGGTCTGCTCTGCTGCTCTGTCTGCCTACATTCAGAAGGGAACAAAAATTCAAAATTTCATTTATTCTGGGCCCAGAACCAGACCTTTTGTCCTTCCTAGATATTTTGCAACTTCGAGTTGACTCCTCTGCCTAAATTAGTGGCATATGCTTTTGTTCTTTTAAGAAAGAAAGAAAGAAAAAACCACCCCTTATTCTCTTATTGAGGAAGGCAACTAATTCTGAAAAAGGCCTCTAGGAAGATGTTAAAATGTCTTGAAATGTTTAACAGAACCTTATTTCAGAGGCTATGGATGAACCTCCCCGAGGTACCCCAGGGCAAACACACGGAGCGTCCAAGGGGGCACAGGGGAAAGCCTCGAGGAGGCATATGCAGACTTCGCAAAACTGACGGGAGGCAGGAGAGGGGACAACTTTCAGGACTAGAAACAGGAAGCAGTCCAGATGCTGCGATGCCGCCCGCACCCCCGCACCCAGCCCTCCGTGCATCGTCCTCCCCGCAAGCAGCCGCGTGCTCCACCCACAGCCCCCAGTGGCCCGGGAGCGCCACACGCCCCTGCGGCGCCGACCGAGCCCCAGGGCTGGGCCGAGGGCGGCGTGCAGGGAGCGCGGGCCACACTCGAACAGGTTGCTCGACGCAGATTCGGGACCGAGAGGGTTAATCCAGTCCGCGCGCACAGTCCGCCCAGCCCCAAACTCGGGCTCCCCCGCCGGCCCGCCACCCACCCCGAGAAAGCCCGGAGACACCCCTCCACAGCACAGCGCCCAAGGCTTTTGTTTCGTCGGAGACGAGAATAACGATCCTTGAGGAGGAGGTGCCACAGCTGCTCGTGGCTCTTCGGCACAGGCTTAGACCGAGGAGCGGGCAGCCGCCGCGGCACCTCCTCAGTCCCCACTCCCAAGTCCTTTTCCCGCTGAGCAGGACAGGAAGTGGCCTGCACGACCCGGGGCTCACCTCACACATCGGGGCCGAGCTCCTGGGGGGCTGCGGCGCCGGCCGGGGGCAGCCGCAGGTCCCTCAGGTAAACAGAGCCAGCGAGGACCACCAGCGTGCGCCTCCGAGCGACCGAGATTTCGCGATGGCCGCGGCACATGCGCACGCACGTACGGCGCAGGCGCGCTGCGCACGCTCGGCCGAGGGCTCCTAGTTTGAGCTCAGCTTCTGGATACCCGTCTGCAGGTTTCGTTGCTCTTTACCTCGCGCCGAGGCTGATTCCCGGCCCTTCCTGCTCCGGCGGAGTCGTTGCGTGCTCTGGAAGCTTTTCTTAAATGCCCTCAGTCCCCTTTGCAAAGCTCTCCCTCCCTTCCCTGCTGAGACAGTGCAGCGACTCTCATCACTCAAGCCTGGAACGCTATTACTGAGAGACCACCAAAACCTGTTTGAGAACCAGCGTGCCCCCTGGGAACCCGGGGATTGGAATTGATTAAGAGGCGGGTGCTGAGAGTGGTACTGGGTGCAGATAGAGGTAGTCAGCTTTCATATTGCAGAGCTCCAGGCTGAAGCAGCAGAGCAGATACCCTCTTTACCAACACCCACTTTAGTGAGCAGGTGGGGCTTGAGGTTATTGGTGACATGCCCCATCTTCTGTTCTTTGAGAAATGTTTCTTCTCTCTTTTTCTTCATAAGTGATTTAATTTTTTTCTACCTAAGCTATTTCAGAACTTAAAGATTCCTTAGAAATCATCTAAACCTAACCTCTCATTATTCAGACGTGGAAAAGAATGGTCCAGAAAGGTTAAAAAGACTTAGCCAAAGCCAGGCAGCGTTTTAAGGGCTGAGTCTGGATTCACTCATTCCAAGCCAAAGCTGTTACCTTGGCCTCTATCATTTTACCTACCTTCCTTTCTCTTCCTTTCCCTCCCTTTTCAACCTAGACTTCACAGGCATCATTTTGTTCTATGGTAGCACACAGGACTTAAAGAAATACTTTGATCTTGTAGCATAGTATGACTGTACTTAAGGTTCTTCAACTGTACACTTGCTTAAAATGGTGTATTTTAGTATAATCTTCTGTCTGAATCTTTGCCACCCCATGTTAGGAGACTGACCAAAAACAGCTATATAATCTGTGGTTTGTCCAAACCCTTGGGACACATCTCTGTGGCCTCTTTAATTATAGGCAACTATTTTTACAAAGAAAAGTGGAAGTGTTAGTCCCTCAGTCGTGTCCGACTCTTTGTGAGTGATCCAATGGACTGTAGTCCACCAGGTTCCTCTGTCCATGGACTTCTCCAGGCAAGAATACTGGAGTGGGTTGCCATTCCCTTCTCCAGGGGATCTTCCCGACCCAGGGATGGAACCCAGGTCTCCTGCATTGCAGCCAGATTCTTTACTGTTTGAGCCACCAGTGAAACAATCTGTTTTAAAGATGCTCCCTAAATGATAATAAATACTGAGCTTAGACAGTCATAAATATCGTTTAATGTCAGAAGATGAGCTATGCGAATTGCACCATAAAGGGGATCTGAAATGACATTTTCAATTTCGTTAATAAATACTAATGCAGTAATACTTTAAAAAAAAAAATAACATTGATCCATAGGCTGATTCTTATCAAGTCATTGTGTCTTGTGGAGCCAACACTGCCTCTACTGAAGGTGAGTGAAGCAGCTAAGAGCATTTATGAAAAGCAGTATAGACCTGCTTCGGGTACTTCTAGATCCCTTGTACCTTCAGATCCTCTAGAGATGTGCTGCTCTCACATTTTTATGCAATTTACACATGGTCTTGTGAAAACTGTCAGGCATAGAACATATCTTGGCTCCTAGTGGGAGGTGGGAATGATGTAGAAATTATCGTTGAATGTATCAACATGATCACATCTCAGAAATAGACCACTGAGTGAAAGAAGCGAACTACAAAGTATGTAAATTATGATAGCTCTTTAAAACAGTCACACTGTTTACAAGGCCAAACATGTATATATAATAAGCATAAAAAGTGGACAAGTAGGCAGTACACTGAATTTTATGACAGTGGATGCCTCTAGGCAGGCAGGGTGGGAAATGAGACCTGGGCAGCATGTAAAACAGTCTTCAACTCTTAATCACACACATGAAGCAAAATGTTAACATTTTTAAAAATCTCTGCAGGGAGAAAAGGGTGTTTCTTAGGCAAGTCTGTAAACTTTTCTTTATGGTTGAAATGTTTCCTTTAAAAATAATGTTGAGGGACTTCCCTGGTGGTCCAGTAACTAAGATTCCACCCTCCCAATGCAGAGGACCTAGGTTTAATCCCTGGTCTGGGAACTAGTGAAAGACAGGGAAGCCTGGAGTGCTGCAGTTGATGGGGTTTCAGAGTCACACACGACTTAGCGACTGAAGAACAACTGGGAACTAGATTCCAGAAACTGCAACTAAAGATCCAAGATCTTGTGTGCTGCAACTAAGATCCAGTGCAGCCAAATAAATATTTTAAAAAGGAATTTTAAAAAAAATTTTAAATGAAAGTAATGTTAAATTTTCAAGGACATTGAGCCAATGTGCTCACCGTGAACACAATGTGAATGGTGGTGTTCACTGGGGGATCAGCAGTCACACTGATGAAGGGCTGAACAAGGAGAGGTCCAGAGGATGCTAGTTGAGAGGATCAATGAAAGGGACCTTATTTTCAGGGATAAAAATATTCAGATCTAACAGGGATAAAGTGTCGGGCTCTCTTTAATCCCATCTTTCTTTCATTCAATGTTATAACCACCAATAGAAAGTCTTTAGGGCTTCCCTGGTAGCTCAGGAACTTCACCGAGACCCAACACTCTCCCAGGGAGTTGTTAAAACTGGTCTCTTTCTGGATGAACCCATTTTGAAACCATCCATGTTAACAGTTAATACATGGTAATTGAGTATTGCATCTACTTACCTCCCCCAGGCCTCCACCCCTGCAAAAGTCTTTGTTTATTCATTTTACGTACAACCTGATCATAAAACATACAACCATACTTAAAACCACTGGGATGGAATTCAGACAACATAAGTTTCAATTTGGCCACTTACTGATCCTTTGTCAACTCTAAAGAAAGCAGCAACCTCTATGAGCTTTACTTTTCATTTTCTTTTTAAACGGGAGATATACGAATGCTGCCTATTTCAAAACAATGAAACAATATAAACATAGGGTTTACATTTATTTACCTTGGAAGAGAGTACATTTTTATGTATTTTAGAGAATGTGAGATAATGAGAAAAGTCTTCTTTTTTGAATTTGGTTAGCTGCTGCCCATAAGAACTGTTTTACACTTCCCAGATGTCCCTTCTGAAATGTTGTTTTTCTCCAGCATTAGTTTATAGTTCTATACCAGTAGTTATTTCTACATTGTACTTTCAAATCCTCCTCATTAGATTTCTTTTTTTTTATTCTTGCATTCTCACTCTGCCTCTCATTACATGGTAGATGCTTCATAAATTTCATTAATGAAATTAGACCAGATTGAAAAATTCCCCAAATTTGGAGTTATCCTTATTCAGGCATGCCATCTGCTGGTTCCCTGGTGTACCTGTTAGTCGGCCTGAATTCCTTAACCCAATAAATTACAATTCATGTGGAAGCATTGCTGAGTTTGTGTGTTGGGCAATTTTCCCACGTTCTTTCACTTCCTGTGTGCAGGTGCTATTCTTTCACTGAACCTCTCCAGAATTGTTTTTCCTGCAACCTTCTTTTACCTGTTGGCCACTCTAAAAACCCGGAGAAACGGAGTTTACGTTTCAGAACCCCGGTGTGACCAGAACGATATAACTGGGCATGCTCAGTAGGTTGGCCTGATTTGAACATACTTACAGCTTGAATGGGGGCATTTAATGCTGTTTGTTTCAGGGTTGGCTGCGTATTCGTCCTGGCACTCTATTGAGAGATGGCAGCCTTTCCCACCCTCTGGGCCCTCCCACTTTTCCATTTTGTCCCCGTGCCCAAATTTGGAGCCAGCCCTCCAGGATCTCCCAGCCAATCAAGAGACCACACATTGTTGCCTAAGAGACCCCGGATGCCAGCGAAAAGATTTATAGGTAGTGATTGGCCTACTGGAAGGGGTGGGGGCTAGACAGAGTCACAGAAACAGGAGCTATGGCAACACCAGCGCTAGACGCTTGAGGAGAAAGAAAGACTTGAAGAGAAAGCCCTAAAGAGGTGAGAGCAGTGATCGCTGCATGAAAAAGATGGAGACTCTTTTGAGAGGTCTTCTCTCAGGTCCTCCTGGGCTTCTCACGAGGCTTGGCAGTGACCCCGGGAATTACATTTTGCTCTGTATTAGCAGTTAAATGACCAGGTGCATCATATATATGAAATTAACAACCAACAAATAATTACTTCTGTGCTTATCAAAGCACTAGGTCTTTGCATTGTCTTATAGTTTCTCTTTGTTTCCACCTAGTTGAATATAAGATGAATTCATATTTAAATCTAGATCAGATCAGATCAGATCAGTCGCGCAGTCGTGTGCGACTCTTTGCGACCCCATGAATCGCAGCACGCCAGGCCTCCCTCTCCATCACCAACTCCCGGAGTTCACTGAGACTCACGTCCATCGAGTCAGTGATGCCATCCAGCCATCTCATCCTCTGTCGTCCCCTTCTCCTCTTGCCCCCAATCCCTCCCAGCATCCGAGTCTTTTCCAATGAGTCAACTCTTCGCATGAGGTGGCCAAAGTACTGGAGTTTCAACTTGAGCATCATTCCTTCCAAAGAAATCCCAGGGCTGATCTCCTTCAGAATGGACTGGTTGGATCTCCTTGCAGTCCAAGGGACTCTCAAGAGTCTTCTCCAACACCACAGTTCAAAAGCATCCATTCTTCGGTGCTCAGCCTTCTTCACAGTCCAACTCTCACATCCGAACCCTATTTCCTGATCATTTCCTGGCAATCTCTATTTCCTTCTCTGATGATACTGCAGCGTACAATGGGTGAGCTGTGTGTTAGTGGAGAAACTCAACCGTGTTCTGCTCTGTAAACGCCAAATAAAAACCCGATTATCCTGAGTCTAACCCCAATGCTCGGTTCCTAATGTTGAGTTGTACCTTCTTTGCCACTAGCTTTAATCCTTAAACCACCTCACCTCCACTATTGTGTTCATTCATTCCGCTGATTGAGACAAGGTTTTATTGAGCACCTACTGTGTACTACTGAGTTTAGGATTCAGGTGAGCACATTCAGAAAACCACATTAGCAGAGAAGCACCAGTTTTGTACCACATTCTCTGATCTGAAGTTCAGTGTGTCTGTACAGATAGTGCATGAAGGGAGAGGAAGGAGGATGAACCAAAAAGGTAAATTCATGGTGCACCTAGATCAGCATGCTAAGGATTCTGTAGCCATTACTGAGTCTCTGAAGGTTTTTGAGCTGACAAATGACAAACAGACCTTTAAAAAAATACTTCCCTGAATAGAGTAGTGGTTAGCCAAAGTTGGGGAGGAGGGAAGTGTGGAGATATTGATCAAAGGGTACAAACCTTCAGTTATAAAAGGAATAAGTTCTAGAGACCTTATGTACAGCATGGTGACTATGTGGTGATGGTGGTGGTAGTTTAGTCGCTAAGTTGTGTCCCACTCTTGCAACCCCATGGACTGTAGCCCACCAGGTTCCTCTGTCCATGGGATTCTCCAGGCAAGAACACTGGAGTGGGTTGCCATTTACTTCTTCAGGGGATCTTCCTGCCCAGGGATCATGGTGACTATAGTTAATAGTAATATATTATATACTTGAAATTTGCTAGAAGAGTAGATCTCAAGGGTAATCACACACACAGAAGCACACACATGCACACACACGCACACATGCACACACACACAGTAACTATGGGAGGTGATGGATATGTTACATAGTTTGATTGTGGTAAGCATCCCACAATGTGTACATATACTAAAACATCACCTTAAATATATACATTTTTTTTGTTAAAAAAACCCTCTTGTAGTAGACTGTAATCTCCATTACAGGCAAGACTTGTCTTTATACCTGTAATACAGACCTAATAAGTCTTTAGTGAAGTTGTGCAATGGTGACAGTGTGAAGAATGGCTTTGAAGATGGGATTGGAGGTGTGTTACCACTGGAACTTGACCAGAGGACCTAGCCTTGCCTTTAAGCATGACACTAGAAGCACACACTGGGGGTCAGGGCCAGAAGCCCTTTTTCTTCCCCTTCATCCAAAGAAAAATTAAAGGGGAACATGCAAGGACAGCCATTAAGGGGGAAAGAGGTCATGAAAAAACAACAGCCAGGTTTGTATGTAGAAGGAGGGAAGGCAACTTGCTTTGTCTTGTAATTTTTTGGTATGTTGTATGAAAGTGTCTGAGTGGTCTATACTGTGAACCAGTGTGGACATGCAGATATGCACACTGCCCATCATCCAGAGTGGACAGAGGAAAAAACTGTAAAAGGATAATGACAAAAACCAGGGCAGGATACCTCCATTTGCCTGCTTCAGGAAGACTATTACCAAGAGGGCTCTTTTGCTCAGCCAGGCCCATCTCCTGAAAACCAAACTTTATTCAAATTGATTTGAAAAAAAAAGCCTAATTCAAATGATTTCTAGCTCTGAAGAACCAGGAAGGAAAAAAAAAAACAGCAAAACCTTAGGGAGGACCTGGAAAAACTACTTTGTCTTAATCAGAAATCGTGATTAAAATCAGTCAGATTGTTTTCTACTCAAACGGGGAAAAGAGAGTTTCTGAGCTTACAACAGAAGTTTTTAACCTGGTATAAGCAAAATGTAATGTTAATATGTGGAGAAGGCAATGGCACCTCACTCCAGTACTTTGCCTGGAAAATCCCATGGATGGAGGAGCTTGGTAGGCTTCAGTCCATGGGGTCACTAAGAGTCGGACACGACTGAGTGACTTCCCTTTCACTTTTCACTTTCATGCATTGGAGAAGGAAATGGCAACCCACTCCAGTGTTCTTGCCTGGAGAATCCCAGGGACGGGGGAGCCTGGTGGCTGCCGTTTGTAGGATCACACAGAGTTGGACACGACTGAAGTGACTTAGCAGCAGCAGCAGCAATGTTAATATGAATTTTTCTAGGGAGAAGATTCATAGTTTTCATCATATCCTCAAAGAGTTTTATAGGCCTGAAAAAAATAAAAGATGGAAAACAATTGGTTTAAGGAATTCCCTGGCAGTCCAGAGGTTAGGACTCTGTATGTTCATTGCCGAGGGCCAGGGTCAATCCCTTTTTGGGGACTAAGATTTTGCAAGCCGAGTGGCTTAGCCTAAACAGATAAATAAAAATTGTTGTGTACACACAACTTCAATCAGTTTAAATAGAAGAAACATCAACCATGAATAAATAGCAATAAAGAAGGAAATATGTGATTTTTAACTGAGCAGATCTAGACTCAGTGACCATGCTTTATATATTTGCCTGCTCATGTGTATTTTTATAGCAGCCAATTAATAATACTGTAATGAAATCATTTCTTACATCTTTGCAACTTAGCTGTTAGGAGCTAAGAATGTGAGGGCTCATCTGAACCTCCTTTATTTCCCCTTATTCCAGTGGAGTGGTATCAGCAGGCAACTGCAGGAAGACATTATCTATGGTTTAAAACCCTGAGGTTTTAAAACTATTGGCTTTCTCTTCAGCTCTAATTTAAACCTGAGAAGGAATATTACATGTCAAGTGAGAGTCACAAAATTTCAGATCTAGCATTTGGGGGAATCCTCTGTAAGTCCAAAACTAACGGTTAATTAAAAAAAAAATGTTTTTATTTATTTGGCTGTTCCAGGTCTTAGTTGTGGCATGTGGATCAAAATATTGTCTGGGTGAATTCCCTGGTGGTCCAGGGGACCTGGGTTCTATCCCTGGTCAGGGAACTACATCCCACATGCCCTTACAAAGACCTGGCTCAGCCAGATAAATAAATAAAAATAAATTTTGTTTTAAATTGTCTTATATTTGTTGCTATAATTTTTGGAGCCCTGGGTCACGCAGGCAAATCCTGTGCAGGCTCCAGCTCAGCACCACTGCTTTGGATCTGAAACATACCTTCAGAGAGGAAGAAGGCACAAACAAACAGAAACACTGAAGCTATATACTGAAAATGCCATCCATCTGCTTTAAATATTTTTTACCTTAAAATATTTTGTTGTGCCCCCTTCAAGGACAGGCTTTGAAGAACTCTGGAAATAACAGGAAGTTCTAAGAAAGTCTGTGGTGATGCTATTTTATGTTTTTTTTAACTTTTTATTTTGTGTTGGAGTATAACCAATTAACAGTGTTGTGGTAGTTTCACATGAACAATGAAGGGTCTCACCCATACATATACATGTATCCATTTTCCCCCAGCCAGGCTGCCATTGAGCACAGTTCCTTGTGCTATATCATGGGTCCCTGTTGGTTATCCATTTTAAGTATAGCAGTGTGTACCTGTCCAAGTCAATCCTAAAGGAGATCAGTTCTGAATATTCATTGGAAGGACTGATGCTGAAGCTGAAGGTCCAATTCTTTGCCCACTTGATTCGAAGAGCCCACGCATTAGAAAAGACCCTGATGCTGGGAGAGATTGAAGGCAGGAGGAGAAGGGGATGCCAGAGGACAAGATGGTTGGATGGCATAACTGACTCAATGGACATGAGTTTGAGTAACCTCCGGGAGATGGGAAAGGACAGGGAAGCCTGGCATGCTGCAGTCCATGGAGTTAGTCGGACATGACTGAGTGACTACTTGCAAAAAGTTTCAAAGCTAGTAAGTTTTAGAGCCAGGATCCAAACTGTGTAATGTAAAAAGTTTTGGTTGCAAACAACAGAAATAGATTCTAGCTAATGTGTGTGTGCTGTGTGCTTAGTCGCTCAGTTGTTTCCAACTCTTTGTCGCCCACCAGGCTCCTCCGTCCATGGGGATTCTCCAGCCAAGAATGCTGGAGTGGGTTGCCATGCCCTCCTCCAAGGACTCTTCCCAACCCAGGGATCGAATCCAGGTCTCCCCCACTGCAGGCAGATTCCTTACCATCTGAGCCACCAGGGATGCCCCTACAAGAAGGGTCTTCTAGCTAATGTAGGTGAAATTTATTGAAGGCTATCAGGTGGCTCACAAAATGGATAAGAAAGGACATGCGTGCACGCTAAGTTGCTTCAGTCGTGTCTGATTCTTTGTGACCCTGTGGACCATAGCCCACCAGGGTCCTCTGTCCCAGGGATTCTCCAGGCAAGAATACTGGAGTGGGCTGCCATGGCCTCCTCCAGGGGATCTTCCTGGCCCAGGGATCAAACCTGCATCTCTTCAGTCTCCAGAATTGGCAGGCAGATTCTTTACCACTAGCACCACCAAGGAAGCCCCTCCAAGAAGAACAGCTAAGAACAGCTTAACAGTCTACTCAGAGCATCTATGGTACTTTGAATGATCACCTTGGCTGTAAAGCAAGGATAAGCCAGCATCAGTTACCTGGCCTAGCTTAGTCTTATGACTGGGCAAGGGGAGGCCGCCTCGATTAACCAACCCAGCAGACCCTAAACACTGAGGGAAAAGTAATCCCTCGTGGAAATTAGAGTGCTTTAATCCAATGAAGACACACATAGGGACTTCCCTGGCTGTCCAATGGTTAGAATTGGATCATAAAGAAGGTTGAGCATTGAAGAATCGATGCCTTTTAATTGTGGTACTGCAGAAGACCTTTGAGACTCCCTTGGACAGCAAGGAGATCAAATGAGTCCATCCTAAAGGAAATCAACCCTGAATATTCATTGGGAGGACTGATGCTGCAGCTGAAGCTCCAAAACTTTGGCCACCTGATGCAAAGAGCCGACTCCTTGGAAAAGACCCCGATGCTGGCAAAGATTGAAGGCAGGAGGAGAAGGGAGGCAAAAGAGGATGAGATGGTTGGATGGCATCACGAACTCAATGGACATGAGTCTGAGCAAACTTGGAGATAGTGAAGGACAGGGAAGCCTGGTGTACTTCAGTCCATGGAGTTGCAAAGAGCTGGGCACAACTTAGTGACTGAACAACAGCAGTCATGGTTAAGACTCAACATTTCCAATACAAGGGATGTGAGTTCATCTCCGGTGAGAGAACTGAGATCCCACATGCCATGAGGCCACAAAAATGAAGGCAGACATATACAGTACTGGGTGTACTGTATATTTTCCCCAGTGTATTTTTCTCAATAAACCCAAATCTGTCCATATATAAATTCTTGGCCTTGTCCATTGTACTATTCTACTTCTTAAACATGGTAGCAAGCTAGAGCCCTTGTTAGCTAGATGTCAGAAAGTTAACAGAGGAAGAAGGAGGTCACAAGGGACAAAATGGAGTAGATCAGATTGCACAGTGATTTTATAAATACTTCTTTCTGACCAATATGGTATGTTCTTAGCTAAGAGTGATTCTGATTTTTCCCGCTTGGTCCAATGAAAATCAAACAGAGTTAAACAGACCTGGGTCTGATTCTCTGTTTCACCACCTACTGTCTGTATAACTCTGGGCAAAGCAAACGGAGCCTCATTTTCTTCATCTGTAAAATAAGCTAAAACCCACCACCTTACCATATTGTTATGGGTTTAACTGAACAAACCTGTTAAGTGCCTGACATATAAAATACTCCCAGTAAATGTCACTCTCCCGCTAGTCCCTGTCCCAGTGCACTGAAAAAGATTATATGGTATTAGTATTTTTAGTATTCTGAAGATTGTATGATTCATTTCTTCTGAAGACATAGTTTTTCTTACAGAAGAATATCCAGTTATTTCATGATGGCATTTGCACCTCCAAAAAACACAAATGGTCCCAAAATGCAGACAAAGATGAGTACCTGGACACCCCTAAACCATCAGCTTTTGAATGACCAGGTGAGTAATAAGAACTATTGTATTAGTTGAAATCATACTTTGAAGGGAAAAAAAGCATTAAAATTTTGGTAATCAAAACATCAACAGGAATTGCTTAGGATTGTATAGTGGATAAAAAAAAAAACAAAATGAAGGATTTCTTCAAACATTTTAATTGAAAAAAACTGAAATACATTTAGAACAAAAATAAAGAAAACTTTAATTGCGCCCCAGTTACATTGCCAGAGGTGGCAAGAGATACAAAGTTCCTGCTTAGAAAGAAAGATCTTAGGGACTTCCCTGGTGGTCCAGTGGCTAAGACTCTTTGCTCCCAGGGCTGGGGCCCAGGTTCTATCACTGGCCAGGAAATTCAGTCCCACATACTGCAACTAAAGACCTTGTGTGCTGCAACTAAGACCCAGCACAGCCAAATAAATTAATAAACATTTTTTAAAGATTTAGATAAGAAAGCTGTGGTACATATACACAATGGAGTATTACTCAGCCATTAAAAAGAATACATTTGAATCAGTTCTAATGAGGTGGATGAAACCGGAGCCTATTATACAGAGTGAAGTAAGCCAGAAAGAAAAACACCAATACAGTATACTAATGCATATATATGGAATTTAGAAAGATGGTAACAATAACCCTGTGTACGAGACAGCAAAAGAGACACTGATGTATAGAACAGTCTTAAGGACTCTGTGAGAGAGGGAGAGGGTGGGAAGATTTGGGAGAATGGCATTGAAACATGTAAAATATCATGTATGAAACGAGTTGCCAGCCCAGGTTTGATGCACGATGCTGGATGCTTGGGGCTGGTGCACTGGGATGACCCAGAGGGATGGAATGGGGAGGGAGGAGGGAGGAGGGTTCGGGATGGGGAACACATGTATACCTGTGGCGGATTCATTTTGATATTTGGCAAAACTAATACAATTATGTAAAGTTTAAAAAAAAAAAAGATTTAGGAGATGAGAAGGAGGAGTGTCTACCAGCTCCCCTTCACCTCCATATCCAACTGGTTTTCAGGTTCTGTGAGTCTTCCTCCGAGGTCTCTTCATCCAGACCCCTTTTCTCCTTTGACTTGTGCACATCCAGCTCCACGTTCTCAGTTCACACACTCACCCCCCTTTGCCTGGCACATTGCAGTAACCCCTCAGCTGGTTTCACTGTCTCTAATCCATCCTCTATTCTGGTCCCAGAATGATCTTTCTAAAATACCAAACTAATCCTATGAAGCAAGAGATAACAGACTGTTCCAAAGAATAAATTCCACCCTACCCACCATGCATAGCACTGAGGACCCCTTCATGTGTGTTAGTCACCGAGTCATGTCCGACTCTTGGAGACCCCATGGACTATAGCTGGCCAGGCTCCTCTGTCTGTGGGATTCTCCAGGCAAGAATACTGGAGTAGGTTGCCATGACCTCCTCCAAGGGATCTTCATGACCCATGGATCGAACCCAGTGTCCTTTATATCACCTGCATTAGCAAGTGAGTTTTCTTTTTTTAATTTATTTGGTTGCAATTTTGTTGAAGCATGTGAACCCTTAGTTGAAGCATGTGGGATCTAGTTCCCTGACCAGAAATCAAACCCAGGCCCCCTGCATTGGGAGCATGGAGTCTTAGCCCCTGGACCACCAGGGAAGTCCCAGCAGGTGAGTTCTTTAACACTGGCTCCACCTGGGAAGCCTGAAGAGCTTTTGTCAAATTTTATGAGAATTTCTAGGGAATTCCCTGGTGGCCCAGTGGCTCAGTCTGTGCTCCCAATGCAGGGGGCTGGGTTCCATCTGCGTTCAGGAAACTAGATCCCACATGCTGCAAGAGTTTGCATGCTGCAGCTAAAGAACCCACATGGCACAACTAAGACCCAGTGCAGTCAAATAAATAAAAATGTTTAAAAATTTCATGATTATTTCTAGATGAGCAATGATAAGAGAAATAACAATTTCTATTAGAAATGATATTTATTTTGTTGTTCAGAACTCCCATTTTATCACCCCCCCCCCACCATTTTTAGTTTGGTTTAGTTAGGTTCTAGTTTGGAGTAAAACTATTTTCAAAAATCTTAGCCTGCCATATGTAAAATAGATAGGCAATGGGAATTTGCTGCATGGCTCAGGAAACTCACACAGGGGCACTGTATCAACCTAGAGGGGTGGGGTGGGGAGAGAGAGGGGCTGCCAAGTCACTTCAGTCGTGTCCGACTCTGCGACCCCATAGACGGCAGCCCAACAGGCTCCCCCATCCCTGGGATTCTCCAGGCAAGAACACTGGAGTGGGTTGCCATTTCCTTCTCCAATGCATGAAAGTGAAAAGTGAAAGTGAAGTCGCTCAGTCGTGTTCGACTCTTCGCGACCCCATGGACTGCAGCCTACCAGGCTCCTCCGTCCATGGGATTCTCCAGGCAAGAGTACTGGAGTGGGGTGCCATCGCCTTCTCCGAGAGAGAGGGGAGGGAGGTTCAAAAGGGAGGGAATATATGCATACCTATGGCTAATTCATGTTGAAGTTTGATAGAAAACAACAAAATTCTGTCAAGCAAAATCCTTCAATAAAAAAATAATTAAAATTAAAAAACTGTCAAATCACTATGTTGTACACCTGAAACTAACATTATATTGTATGTCAATTATAATTCAATAAAAATTAAATATAATACAAATTAAAAAAATCTTGGCCCATGTATATACCCATATGTATGTGAATGAATGTATCAGTACTTAAGACACACACATGGAATTTGCATATGTATACAGCAAACTGATAATAGTGTGTGCACAAGTGCTCAGTCTTGTCTGACTCTTTGCAACTCCACAGACTGTAGGCCTCCAGGCTCCTCTGTCCGTGGAATTTTCCAGGCAAGAATATTAGAGTGGGTCGCCATGCCCTCCTCCAGGGAATCTTCCCATCCCAGGGATTAAACCCACGTCTCTTTATGTCTCCTGCATCGGCAGGTGGGTTCTTTACCGGTTGAGCCACCAGAGAAGCCCAACTATCAATAGTGGTTTCCCCTAAAAAGTTGGACAACATGGAAGAGTGGGAGGGAAGTCTGTTGGAAGAGAGAGTTTTTGTTTTTTACCGTATACAGTGCAATGATTTTTAACAATTTAAAAAACAAATACAAGTAAAAGCGAGCAAAGAACAGTAATGCTGAGAATTAAAAAACACGGGTTCCAGATCAGCTATACTAAATAATCTCCTGCTTGACTTCAGCGAGTCTCTTATGCCTCTGATCTTTACTACCCGCCTTTGGAAATTGAGTGGCTTGGATCAGATGACCTCAAAGGCCCCTTCCAGGTCTAACATTCTGACACTGTGAAAGGGGTTAAAAATAGATACCTAAGTTTACAGCTGGGCAGACCGTGTCCATACGATAACTTCAAGGGCTTTTCTACACTTCTACAACAGGGCATTTGCCAGTGATCAGCGTAATTTTGAGGTCCTCTTTTTCTGTTTTGGCCACACTGCACAGCATATGGGATTTTAGTTTGCTGGCCAGGGATAGAACCCAGGCACCCTGCATTGCACGCGTGGAGTCTTAAACATTGTACCACTAGGGAAGTCCCTGGTTTTTGTTTTAATTTTGTCTTTTTTCTATTCTATAGTGAAACGAAAAATATGAAACTGTTTCAGTCTAAAATAAACCTCATAGGAGTTTAACTTCACAAGAGGCTTTAAGCAGAGGGATTGAATTCAAATGTAGATGCCAAAATTATAGCATCCTCATATTACAAGATAATTCAGACCTTGTGAAAACGTTGAGAGGAGGAATGTTTTATAAGTATGTATTTCTTTGCTGTCTAGTGTAGGTTTTTTTTTTCCATCTAGTGTTTTAATTGAAAGTGATCAACATTTCTTTTTTTTTTTTTTTTTAATATGGTTCACACATGTAGTACAGTACACATGTAGTTATAAAGGGTGTTCTGAGCAAAAGCACCTAACCACCATCCATCGGTCATAATTTGGGAGCCCCAAAATGTCTGATGCCTCCATGGGAATGATGTCATATGCTGAAATATGCAACCACAGTGTCAACAGACTAAAATAACAACCATGGGATTTTGACTTAACAGCAGGCTCTGAATAAACTGTGATGTGAGTAAACTGTGATGTAAACCAACTGCAACATTCTTCAAGGAAAGACGATTCTCTCTAATGTTTTCCACTTGAAGTGATACTGTTTCCGGGCTCTTTTTTTTATTTTAATTGAAGTATGGCTGATTTACAATGTTGTGTTAGTTTCAAGTGTACAGCAAAGGGATTCAATTATACATATCTATTCTTTTTCAGATTCTTTCCCTTATGGGTGATTACACAATATTGAGTAGTGTATGTACTATAAGTAGGTCCTTGTTGGTTATTTATTTTATATATAACAGTTTGTATATGTTAATCCCAAACTCCCAATTTATCCTTCCAACCCTCTTCCAGCTTTTTAAGATCAAAAATCTGATTGCAAAGCCTTGGAATGAAGACTTGCTCCCAACCAGAGACTATAAGATTCTGAGTCTGCCTGAGGGCCTGACAGTTAAATAATTTGTTCCAAATTATACTTCTTGTCAAGGGTAGAGTCAGAACCAGATCTGAGTTTGTCTAGTGTTTCTCTTTCTGCCCATCATGCCTATCAGTTCCTACCTGACTCTAATCGCCTTTTGATGAAGAACTGGATTTGCTTGGACTCTGCTTAGACTTGGTCATTGGCCCTCTAAAGACCCTATCTCCTACCCTCTTTATTTGATTTTATTATCAATGACTGACTTTATTTATTATTTATTTATTTAAATATTTATTTTATTTATTTGTTTGACTGCACTGGGTCTTCATGATGGCATGCAGGATCTCTAGATGCGGCGTGTGGAATCTTTTTAGTTGCAGCAAGTGGAATCTAGTTCCCTGACCAGAGATGGAACTCGGGCCCCTACATAGGGAGTTTGGAGTCTTAGCCACTAGACCACCAGGGAAGTCCCCCTGCCAACTTCTTGCTGACTCTCCACACCCCTTCAAGTCGGTGCCCCTTTCTTTCTGATGCCTTCTGTTGTCATTGGACACCATGATGGTCCTCCCAACCTCCTTTTGAAAGGAGGTTGTCATCCTGGGACCTAATTGTTTTTTGTTTCCCACTGTCAGGTCAAATCATGGGCAGCAATTCATTGAGAATGTAGGGCTTGAGGTCAGAATAGGGAAGATCAAGGTTGGGGGTCAGAATAGAAAGACCATGGTTCTAGCAGGGTTTCCTAGGTGTTAGTGATAAAGAATCTGCCTGTCAATGCAGGACATGCAAGAGATGTGGGTTTGATCCCTGGGTCAGGGAGATTCCCCTAGAGTGGGAAATGGCAACCCAGTCCAGTATTCTTGCCTGGAAAATCCCATGGACAGAGGAGCCTGGCAGGCTACAGTCCATGGGGTCTCCAAGACTTGGACATGACTAAGCACAAGAGATGGGAATACCAGACCACCTGATCTGCCTCTTGAGAAATTTGTATGAAGGCCAGGAAGCAACAGTTAGAACTGGACATGGAACAACAGACTGGTTCCGAATAGGAAAAGGAGTTCGTCAAGGCTGTATATTGTCACCCTGTTTGTTTAACTTCTGTGCAGAGTACATCATGAGAAACGCTGGACTGGAAGAAACACAAGCTGCAATCAAGATTGCCAGGAGAAATATCAATAACCTCAGATATGCAGATAACACCACCCTTATGGCAGAAAGTGAAGAGGAACTCAAAAGCCTCTTGATGAAAGTGAAAAGGAGAGTGAAAAAGTTGGCTTAAAGCTCAGCATTCAGAAAATGAAGATCATGGCATCCGGTCCCATCACTTCATGGGAAATAGATGGGGAAACAGTGGAAACAGTATCAGACTTTATTTTTCTGGGCTCCAAAATCACTGCAGATGATGACTGCAACCATGAATTTAAAAGACGCTTACTCCTTGGAAGGAAAGTTATGACCAACCTAGATAGCATATTCAAAAGCAGAGACATTACTTTGCCAACAAAGGTTTGTCTAGTCAAGGCTATGGTTTTTCCTGTGGTAATGTATGGATGTGAGAGTTGGACTGTGAAAAAGGCTGAGCGCCGAAGAATTGATGCTTTTGAACTGTGGTGTTGGAGAAGGCTCTTGAGAGTCCCTTGGACTACAAGGAGATCCAACCAGTCCATTCTGAAGGAGATCAGCCCTGGGATTTCTTTGGAGGGAATGATGCTAAAGCTGAAACTCCAGTACTTTGGCCACCTCATGCGAATAATTGACTCACTGGAAAGGACTCTGATCCTGGGAGGAATTGGGGGCAAGAGGAGAAGGGGATGACAGAGGATGAGATGGCTGGATGGCATCACTGACTTGATGGACGTGAGTCTCAGTGAACTCTGGGAGTTGGTGATGAACAGGGAGGCCTGGCGTGCTGTGATTCATGGGGTCGCAAAGAGTCGGACACAACTGGGTGAATGATCTGATCTGATCTGAAGCACACTTGCACCACATGGCTTTTTAGTGAGGAACCAAGTATATTATTCAGCTGAACATACAGTCTGGAACCAGTGATTTTTCTTTAAAATCTATAAAGGTAACCCTTTGGGCCTCTGCTTATCCTCTCTAAAACAGAAAAAGTGAACCAAAAGATCCTAAGATTCCTTTTAGCCCTAAAATTCTATGACATCTGAATCTCTTGTTGTTGTTCAGTCAGCAGGTGTTTTGTTGAGAGCTTCCCCTGGAACCTGTGGATCATATAAGGGAAAGTAGGTGTAATCTACCTGGGAAGAGAAAATGAACAGAATCATCTGGTGGGCAATAGCGAATCCTAGAAAGGCCAGGTGGAGCATGGGCTGCAAGTGGAGGAGGAGTTGAGAAGAGTGAGACCAGTGGGTGCCAGAAAATTGCTGGTGCCCGAGACTTAGGAGGGGAATTAGATGCTTGATAGGACTTTGTTAGACACAAGAGAAGGGTTCAGGAAATGTGTGAATCCTGATTTTTCTCTTTTTTTTGTTGTTATTCTTTATTTTTTCTTGGCTGCACTGAGTCTTCATTGGTGCACGAGGGCTTTCTCTAGTTGCAGCGAGTGGAGGCTACTCTCTAGCTGCGGTACGTGGACTCTAGGCCGTGCAGGATCAATAGTTGTGGATCACTGGCTTAGCTGCGCCGAGGCATGTGGAATCTCCCCGACCAGGAATGGAACCTGTATGCCCTGCATTGGCAGGCAGATTCTTAACCCCTGGACCACCACGAAAGCCCTGAATCCTAATTTTTCAGTCTTCTGAAAAATTCTATAGGTTTTAAAATTTTATTTTATAGGCTCTCTTCTATTTTCCTTTTCTTTGTTTGCTTGTTTTGACCACTTCATTGGCCTGTGGGACCTTAATTGCCCAACCAGGGATTGAACCTTTGCTTTCTGCAGCAGAAACACAGAGTCTTAACCACTGGACCACCCGGGAAATCCCCTCTACTATCTCTATTATCTAGAAATTCTGAGATCATCTGTCACTGTTATTTGAGGGTCCTAGTAGCCCAAGGGGCAGTTAATTAGGAGGGAGGAGAAAATGGTATTCTTGTTCTTTTTCTCTAAAGTATAAAAAGTGTCTACCTGTGATATATGATATTCCCTGGTTAGTAGCAAAGATGGCATTTTCGGCCTTGAGGTTGTTGTTGAATCAATTATTTCAGTCTCCATTTTGCCTGCCCTTTGAAAGAAGAATTTGAGAGTCTAAAAAAAGAAAGGAAAACAGATCTGTTGGAAGCATGAAACCAGCTCCTTATCCTCCTCCACAAAAGCGAAGAAATAGCCCTGAGCTAGTTTCTAAATAGGAATAGTGCAAGAGAATTTAGAAAGTGCCAGGAGGAAGGGAAAACATGGAGCCCGATTTTGAAAGCCCACAGAGCACAGGGTGGGCGCCAGAGAGACAGTCACACCTGTTACCTGCTGTCTCTTGCTTCCTGGCTCCAGCTTGCCCTCCTCTGCCAAACCTTCTTGCTCGAGTTGTCCCTTCCTCACCCATTCAGATAGATACACATGTGACTGAAGCTCAGGAAAACACCTCTCCACTAATACGTAAATACACTCACATGGTAGCGATACATCCAAAGGATATTCATTTGTCACAAGCATATTCATTCCTTCCAGCAAGCTTGAGCACCTGTAATATGCCACATACAGCACTCTGCAGTGGAGAAGTCAAGGTGAATAAGACATAGTTTCTGTCCTCAATGGTATATAACAACAAACCTATACACTGAGCTATAAGCCCAGAGGTGCACATATGCAAACATATATGTAACGTACACCCACTGGTATGTGAACTCATGAAATAAAAAAAACAGAGCTACTCACTCATAAATTTCACAAGTTCTAATACTAGTCATGCTGAAATATTTGGAGGGAGGTTGTCCGTTTTCCAATTTTTCCTTTGTCAGTTTTGTCATTGCCTTTCATATTCCAAAAATGATTTCACTTTATAGTTCCATTCTTTTCTTATTTCTTGCCTTTAAAAAATTATTTATTCTCTAAGATGAATTGTCTCACATGGAGAAACTGAGAAAAAGGAAAGTTTGCCCAAGTTATAAATAAAGTTACCCTTTCAGGTACAAAATCTGTCTCTTTATACTCAGTTGATAAAATGGAAAAGACTGGCAATATTTAGTGATTGATCCTTTAATGATGTCTTTTTAAAAATTCATTTATTTTATTTTTGACTGTGCTGGGTTTTCATTGCTGTGCATGGGCTTTCTTTAGTTTTGGCAAGCAGGGGCCACTCTGGCTGCAGTGAGCAGGCTTCTCATTATGGTGGCTTCTCTTGTTGGGGAGCAGGGGCTCTAGGGCATGCAGGCTTCAGTTCTCGTAGCACTTGTGCTCAGTTGCACCTAGGCATGTGGAATCTTTTGGAACAAAGGATTGAGCCAATGTCCCCTGCATTGGCAGGCAGATATTTAACCACTGGACCATCAGGGAAGTCCTAATGATGTCTTTTTAATGGGTATTTTGAACCACAAAATATGAAATCATTCCATCTTTATTTTTTTAATTGTAGGTATTTGAAGAAAGAAGAGCTCTGCTTGGAAAATGGGTACCTATTTAAAGTATACTTGATTTTAAGTCAGAAAGAGAAAGACAAACACCATATGAATATCACTTATATGTGGAATCTAAACTGTGGCACCAATGAACCTACCCTCAAAACAGAAACAGACTCACAGACGTAGAGATCAGACTTGTGGTTGCCAAGTGGGAGGAGAGGAGGGAGCAGGACAGACCGGGAGTTTGGGGTTGGTAGATGCAAGCTATTACATTTAGAATGGCTAAGCAACAAGGTCCTACTGTATAGCACAGGGAACTATATCTAGTATCCTGGAATAAACCATAATGAAAAAGAACATAACAAAGGAATGTATATAAATCTATATATCCATATGTAAGTTACTTTCACACTTCCTCAAAGGAAACACAGTCTCAATGACCATTGTCCATGATCAAAGTACAGTAAGTCCGCTCTGTATGAATGAGTTCTGTTCCAAAAGCGAATTCATAGGTCCAATTTGGTCGTAAATCCAACACAGTCAGCCTCGGTACCCAACTAACACAACTGGCTACACCCCGCTGTTTGTAAGCTTGCTTCCAGACATCCTGGGCTTGAAATTAAAAAACTGCTCTGCTGTACTGTAAAGTACACAAAAGCACAGCCACCTGTAGTGGATGGACACACATGACCGTGCACGCCAGACGCATGAACTAATGTGATTGGACATGCGAACACACATTCGCATCTTTGAAAGTTCGAAACTCAAATGTTTGTATGAGGGGACTTACTCTATTCCTCTCTGGCTAATGTGTATTACTCATCAAATTCCTCTACAGTTCTCATTGAGAGTCTCTTCCACCCAAGAGAACTGGAAACATGGTCATACAAAAATGTGTACACTAATGTTCACAGTGGCATTATTCATAATTGTCAAAAATGTAAACACCCAAACGTCCATTTGGTGAGAAATGGATAAACAAAATGGGGTCTAGCCAAACAATGGAACAGTGTTCAGCCTGAAAATGAAAGGCAGTTCTGTTTCAAGCTACTCATGAATGAACTTTGAAGATATTGTGCTACGTGAAATAAACCAGACACAAAAGGACCAATATTGGTTGACTCCACTTTTATGAAGCTCTTAGAATAGGCAAATTCACAGAGAAAGAAAGTAAAATACAGGTTACGAAGAAATAGGGATGTTACTTAACCGGTAGAGTTTCAGCTTGAGTTTTAAAAACAGTTCTGCAGACGGATGTGGGGATGTTGCACAACAGTGTGAGTGTGCATCATGTCACTGAACTGTACACTTAAAAATGGTTAAATTTTAAAAAGCACGGGCAAGAAAAAAGAATGAAGTACTGATATATGCTACAACGTAAACTTTGAACGTAGTACGCTGAGTGAAAGAAACCAGACACCGAAGCCATCTAGCATACGATTCCATTTACATGAAATATTCAAAATAGACAAATCCATACAGACAGAAAATAGCTGAGTGGTTTCTAGGGGCCAGGGAGCAGGGGGGGAGTGACTGACTGTAATGGGTGTGGACTTTATTTTGGGGGTAACGGAAACGTTCTGAAATTAGACAGTGGTGCTGGCTTTACAGCCTGTGAATAGATGAAAATGCTGGGTGGGGTGGTGCATGAATCGTACCTTCATTTAAAAAAACAAATCAGGATCCCTTTTAAAAAATTATGCTTTGATTTCTTTAACTCTAGATGTATATAATGAACTTGAAATAGTCCATCTTTAAAGCATACAGTCAAAGCCTTCTTTCCTTTTAAGGGAGCATCTTTGCCCCAGAATACAGCAGTAGACAGAATATCCTACCTTGTGAGTTACTGAGATTCATTTTCCCGTATGTCTTAGTCCATTCCAGGTGCTATAACAGAACACTGGTGGGGGTGGGGGCTTATAAACAGCAGAAAATTCATTTCTCATAGTTCTAGAGGCTGGAAAGTCCAAGATCAAGGTGCTAGCAGACTCGGTGTCTGCTGGGAACCTGCTTTCTGGCTCAGAGACTCTCCATGTGTCTTCACATGACAAAAGGGCTAAAGGTCACTCTGTAGTCTCTTTAATAAAGGACACTAAACCCATTCATGAGGGCTTCCCTGGTGGCTCAGTGGTAAAGAATCCGCCTGCCAATCAGGAAACTCTGGTTCGCTCTCTGGGTCAGGAAGATCCCCTGGAGTAGGAAGTGGCAACCCACTCCAGTATTCTTGCCTGGGAAATCCCATTAACAGAGAAGCCTGGCGGGCTACAATCCATGGGGTGGCAAAGAGTCAGACACAACTGAGCGACTGAGCATGGATGCTCGCAATCCCATATGTGAATGCTCTCCCTCATGACCTAATCCTCTCAAAGGCCCCACCTACCTCCCTGGGTCATTACCACAGGGTTAGGGTTTCAGTTTCGGAATTAGGGGTGACATAAACATTCAATCCATCATAAAGCTCTGTATCTTACTGGTGTTGTTTGTCTGATTTAGTCACCACTTCTTTTCTGTGCTGGTCTACAAGCTCCAGTCTAAAGATATTTACTAACCTAAAGAAGGGAAAAAAAAGTCATGTACACAATGTTTCTGGAAGACTTTACATATCCTCTGGAGAAAGAAATGGCAACCCATTCCAGTATTCTTGCCTGGAAAACCCCATGGACAGAGGAGCCTGGCAGGTTACAATCGTGGGGTCGCAAAGAGTTGGACATGCCTGATCGACTTCACTTTACTTTTACTTTTACAAGAAAAGGGGCAATATTGATTTCCTTCAGACAGGAAAACTGTCTAAAGGGTTGAAGAGACTCTTACCTGGAGAGCGTTTTGTGTCTTTTGAATTTTTAATCATATGAATGTTTTTAATCATGTGAAGGTAATATCTATTCAAAATAATAATAAAATTTTATAAAATAAATTCACTAAAAATGGCAAAATGAGACATACCCGAAATTTAAAATCTAGCTAAGTTTTTCTCATATTGTATTTGTGTTTTTAAACTAACTTTGTTACCAACAACTTAAAAAAGAGACTTATAAAAAAAGCAAATAGATAAAATAAAAAGGGACATATTTAAAATGACTATCTTTGCATTTTCATTCTACTTACTATGAATGTGAATCCCTAAATTAATATAACCAGGGCTAATGTTCAGGCAGAATTCATTGGTATGGCTGAGCAGCCTCTGCCGATTTTGATTGGTTGATAGCATTGCCAGTTGTTAAACATTTTTAAGATCACCCTGGATAAAATTGAAGGTCTTCAAACTTTTAAAAAGATCTTGTTAATTCTTTTCTTTTACCATAACTAATAGAAGCATATATTTCAAAGGTCACTGATATTTGCAAAGATCACTAATTATCTCTCTACTCCAATCAGCCAAACTATAGGGTCAGGCATGGTTTTACCATGCTCCTTGTTGTGCATTGCTTGATGCTGTCAGGCATCTAATAAATATTTTCTAAATGAATAAATGGTACTCACTGGTTTTTCTCTTTTGCCCAACAACAAACTTATTCCATAAATTCACTAGATTATATGGTAATCTTTACACCTCCATGAAAGCCACAGGAATTAAGTTTGAAGGGGATATTTCCAGTTTATTTTTATTCAGTTTTCTCTCTCCAGTTTGGGTTTAGGCTTTATTTGTCTGTGTGTTTTATGAACAGCATAACAGATTGATAGCATAAGGAATGCATTTTCAATAAAAAAAAAGAAAGGAGAGAAGTAAGCAAGCATACAGGTTTTTTTTTGTTTTTAATTTTCCTTTATTTATGGCTGTGCTGAGTCTTCCTCGCTGCACAGGCTTTTCTATAGTTGTGGTGTGCAAGCTTCCCATTGCCAGGGCTTCTCTTGTTGCAGAGACTGGGCTCTAGAGCCTTCTCATTTAAGTTGTGGTGCATGGGATCAACACAGGCTCAGTAGTTGTGGCACACGGGCTTAGTTGCTCCACTGCATGTAGGATCTTCCCAGATCAGGGATCAAACCCATGTTACCTGCGTTGGCAGGTAGATTCTTTACCACTGAGCCACCAGGGAAGCCCAAGGATACTGATTTTTAAACTTAGCATTACTTGGGATTTTCATTGTACGAGTCAAGTATTGGCTTTAAAGCTCAATCTCATATTAGAAGTAAAGTCACTTTTAAAAACAATCTGGATAGTAAAGGGCAAGATGTAATGTGAAACCTATTCAATGATAGACAATCCAAAAAGTATTTTATATTTAGCCATGTGTGCATGCTCAGTCGTGTCTGACTCTTTTGCGACCCCATGAACTATAGCCCGCCAAGTTTCTCTGTGCATGGGATTTTCCAAGCAAGAATATTGGCGTGGGTTGCCATTTCCTTCTCCAGGGGATCTTCCCAACCCAGGGATCAAACCCAGGTCTCCTGCATTGCAGACAGATTCTTTACCAGCTGAGCCACCAGTAAAGCCCAGGATAATATAACCAAAAAGCAAAAAAAATAAAATAACAGCCTCTTCCTTCATCTTGACCTCACTGCCTGAGAACTTTCCTCTCCTTGCCATTTGGTGTGCGATGAGTGGCGCTGATGCCCTAGCAATGGTCCTCACATCTTGAAAGTGCAGCAAGAATCCTTGTAACAACTACTCTGAAAATGGGATTTTCACAATCCTATTGTCAAGAAATCCAGAAAGGCATTAAAAGTAACTATAAAATATAATTATGATATGATATAAGATAGTATTGTTGCTGTTTAGTAACTAAGTCATGTCTGAGTCTTTTGCGACCCTGTGGACTGTAAACCCACCAGGCTCCTCTGTCCATGTGATTTCCCAAGCAAGAATACTGGAGCCAGTTGCCATTTCCTTCTTCAAGGGATCTTCCTGACCCAGGGATTGACCCCCTGTCTCCTGCTTGGCAGACGTATTCTTTTCCACTGAGTCACCCGTGATGGTCATAGCATATAAGATAGTGTAGCATAAAATAATGTAGCACAATGTCGTATACTAATTACATGGTATTAATATTAAAAAGGAACTAACTGTAAAATGAGGTATCATACATGGTACTAGGATAAGAAAACGGTCTTAGCTGCTCCCCTACCTCACACATTAGATCCCTGGCTGTGATGGTATGGCTCTTTTTTCTTGAAGAGCTGAAGCAAGAGATGTGGGACAGATATATATACTACTATATATATATATAATAGATTTGAAAAAAAAAAAAAACAAACCCAGGAACCTACTGTATAGCACAAGGAACTATATCCAATATCTTATTATAACCTACAGTGGAAAAGAATCTAAAACAGAATATGTGTGTGTGTGTGTGTGTACATATATAAATCAATATGCTAGATACCTAAAAGATTGTAAAATAACAATGCTTCAATTTAGAAATTTTTTTAAAAAAGAGAAAGATACTGGGTGATTACCAAATTCATGTACAGTTAATTCTTCCATGGATTATCTACTTTTTGGATTATTCCCAGCACCTTTTAAATTCCAAGGGTTTTCCCCCAGCTGTTAAGCATTCTTCTCAGTCATCTACCCACCTTCAACTGGTAGAAGTTCAAGGAATGCAAATTTGTTTTCTATTAGACTAAATAAACACAATTAGAAAGGAGAAACCCCCAAGGCAAGAACACCTATCAAAGCCAAATATAAATTATCTTTGACTGTTATAATCAGGGAAATAAATGAGAAACCAATGTAATTATCTTTTTAATCTCTAGAGGAAAAGGTTTGAATGTTTTCTTTTATAGATTTCTTCAGCACTTTATAATCCTAATGTTCTTTTATATTCATTCTAAATCACTGTTCTTCAATCTGAGCCTGTTCTCTTCTGGGCATCCGTGACAATAATTGAGCTGACCTCAATCCTTGCAAATGTGCTTCCTGTCCTTGTTAATGTACAAACATGGTAACTTTATGCTTTGTAATTTAATTATTATATATCTAATGATTTACCCCTCATGCTTATTATTTTTAACATCACTATGATATTTTCTAACAGGGGTCCCCAACCTCTGGGCCACAGACCCACTGGTACCTCTCATCAGATCAGCAGTGGCATCACATTAGAAATAAAGTGCACAATAAATGTAATGCTGTAGTTTTTCCAGTAGTCATGTATGGATGCGAGAGTTGAATCATAAAGAAGGCTGGGTGATGAAGAATTGATGCTTTTGAACTGTGGTGTTGGAGAAGACTCTTGAGAGTCCCTTGAACTGCAAGGAGATCAAACAAGTCAATCCTAAAGGAAGTCAGTCCTGATCGTTCATTGGAAGGACTGATGCTGACGCTGAAACTCCGTACTTGGGCCACCGGATGTGAAGAGCTGACTCATTAGAAAAGACTGATGCTGGGAAAGATTAAAGACAGGAGGAGAAGGGGACGACAGAGGACCAGAGGGTAGGAAAACATCACTGACCCAATGGAGGTGAGTGTGAGCCAGCTCCAGCAGATGGCGAAGGACAGGGAAGTCTGGCATGCTGCAGCCCATGGAGTTGCAGAGTCAGACATGACTGAGTGACTGAACTACAATAAAATGCAATGTGCTTGAATCACCCTGAAGCCATCCCTCCCTGCCTGTTCCCCCTGTCCGTGGAAAAATTCTCTTCTATGAAACTGGTCCCTAGTGCCAAAAAGTTTGGGGACCACTGTTTATAACATTAGCTACCATGAGTTCAAAGAGTCATACACTCTTTCAGGAATTTTATACATATTTTCATTTCTTTAATCTTCCCAGTAACTCTAAATTTTGATATAATTATTCAATCAATGTGTAAAGGAAGGAATTAAGAGATTCTTAGTGAGACTCTGAATGGCCTCACTCCCAAAGCCCCCATGCATCCTTAATGCCGTATTTTCTCTTATCATGTTGCTGAGCTGATTCACTATTGTGAGGCATTTGGGGTTATTTCTGATTTACTGTAGTGATAATTATATCCCATAAACATTTCTTCCCTCATCATCCTGGGTCCCCACATAGCTCAGTTTCTACAGAGTAGCACGTAGCACTGCCCAAAGTAATTTTAAAGATGAATACCAATTTTCATGTTGTCTCTCAAAGAAAAATCACAGGGGATCCAATTCAGAACTCATAACACTACTTACCAGATCCCCTTTCTTCACTCCCCAGTTCTCTCACACTGTATAACTGCTGGAAGGGCAGTTACAGTCTGAACCGCCACAAACTGCCTACACGCCAAAACCCTGCAGCTCTCCTATCTCCATATGCCCCCCACTGGCTCCTTGTTTTAGAGATCACCGCAGCATCGTGGGCTGGTCCTTCCCCCAGCCCTCACCACTCTGGTCTGGCTTCTCTATCATTCTAATAACCCATCCCCAAAGGAAAGAAGTCTCATATTACGTTAGATAGAAATATGGACTGTGCAGAAACAGGCGGAGAGGAAATCTGGGAACATTCATACATGAATACATTTTATTCACTTATTTGTAAATTAAGGTTTCTGATGGTTTTTTTTTTTCTTTTTATTTCATTTGAGAGTCCCCCCTCCCCCTTGAATGATAGTGTCCAAAGTGAGATTGATGAGCGCTGAAAAGATCTTGTAACAGTGAATAGTTTTTGCTTTATTTAAAAATCTTTGGTTTGGCTGCACTGGGTCTTTGTTGCAACACAGGCTTTCTCTAGTTGTGGCATGTGGGCTCTTAGTTCCCTGAGCAGGTTATCAACCCTAGTCCCTTGCATTGGAAGGCAGATTCTTTTTATTTATTTGTTTATGGCTGAGCTGCGTCTTCGTTGCTGTGTGCGGGCTTTCCCTAGTTGTCGTGAGCATGGGACCACTCCTCCCTACTTGAAGGACGCAGTCTTCCTACTGCAGTGGCTTCTCTGGTTGCAGAGCACAGGCTCTAGGGTGCTTGGGCTTCAGGGGCTGTGGCACGTGGGCTCAGTAGTTGTGGCTCTCAGGCTTACTTGCCTTGCAGCAGGTGGAATCATCCCAGACCAGGGATGGAACCCATGTCCACTGCACTGGCAGATTGTTAACCACTGGACTTCCAAGGAAGTCCCACAGTGAATGGTTTTAATCAAGAAGTACTCCAACTAATTAAAAAAAAATAGATCCTATGATTACAAAGAAGTTGACTTGTCATAAGGCTTAAAATACATTTTTACTTTATATGCCTTTTTTTTTTTTTTTTTTTTAAAGGGCCTCCCTGGCGGCTCAGATGGTAAAAGCGTCTGCCTGTAATGTGGGAAACCCAGGTTCGATTCCTGGGTCGGGAAGATCCCCTGGAGAAGGAAATGGCAATCCACCCCAGCACTCTTGCCTGGAAAATCCCATGGACAGAGAAGCCTGATAGGCTACAGTCCATGGGGTCGCAAAGAGTTGGAAATGCCTTTACTTGCACTTTCATGCCTTTTTAGGTGGTCAATGTATTTTATGATTAAAACTAAAGTATTATAAAATTCTGATTACTTTATACTAACTAGCAAATATCTATTGGTGAAATGCAATAGTGTATAAAATACAAGTAGCCCCAAACTTTCCTGTTTTCTCTCCTCTAATGGACTAAAGAAGAAAACCAGAGGTTTAGACTCTGATAACAGCTCCTTCCGCTGCTAGCTGTTCCCATAAGAACCTTTCTTTTGATTTTGGCCAGCTCTCACACTCTCATCTTTGATTAGTCACTAATCTTGGGACTGGTTTGGGGTCATCACTGGGGAAAATTGTGAAGTAACCCAAGCGTTTGTTTGGTATGCCCCAGATTGCTTTGGCATGTACTTCCTGTCTCTGGCACTCTTTTTTTTTTCCAGGTCCTCCTATCAACTTTTCCTTTCCAACCATATCAATCATTTACATATTAGTAGGACTTTAACTCGGAGAAGGCAATGGCACCCCACTCCAGTACTCTTGCCTGGAAAATCCCATGTGCTGAGGAGCCTGGTAAGCTGCAGTGCATGGGGTCGCTAAGAGTCAGACACAACTGAGCGACTTCACTTTCTTTTTTCACCTTCATGCATTGGAGAAGGAAATGGCAACCCACTCCAGTGTTCTTGCCTGGAGAATCCAAGGGATGGGGGAGCCTGGTGGGCAGCCGTCTATGGGGTCGCACAGAGTTGGACACAACTGAGGCGACTTAGCAGCAGCAGCAGCAGGACTTTAACTGGAGCTTCCCAGGTGGTGCTAGTGGTAAAGAATCCACCTGCCAATGCAGGAGACCCAAAAGACACAAGTTCGATCCCTGGGTCGGGAAGAGCCCTTGGAATAGGAAATGGCACCTCATCCCAGTATTCTTGCCTGGAAAATTCCATGGACAGAGGAGCCTAGCGGGCTCAGCAAAGAGTCAGACAAGAGTGAGTGACTGAGAACACACACACACACACAGGACTTTAACCCTATATACTCCCCCTTCTCAGAGATATTTGCTTGTATTGCCTTATCTCTAATTGTGAATGCAAAGGTTTGTTTCTGGTCCTGGAGTTTTAATCACTAATGAGCTGATGTAAACTATGGGGGAAGACTGACTGCCCGGGTGTCTTCTCTTAAGGTTGTACAGACAGTCTGTGGCTTAAGATGCTTTGGCTTAGCAACTTTTTGGCTTTACAGTGATGCAAAAGTGATAGACATTCAGTGGACACCATAGTTAAAATTTTGTATTTGGGTTTTTTTGGGAGGGGTGGCTAGCCATGTGCAGTAGGATACTTATTTATGGTTCTGGGCAGCCAGTGAGCCACAGCTCCCAGTCAGCCACTCAGTCACAAGAGTACAGGCCAAATACACTTAAAACCATCAGTACCCAGACAGCCATTCTGGTTTCACATTCAGTGTGCTTGTATATATGCTAAGTTGTGTCAGTCATGTCCAACTCTGTGCAACCCCATGGCCTGTAGCCCCCCAGGCTCCTCTGTCTATGGAACTCTCCAGGCAAGAATACTGGAGTGGGTTGCCATTCCCTTCTCCAGGTGTAGTAGTCAATAAATTACATGAACTAGTCAATGCTTTCTTCTAAAATAGGCTTTGTGGTAGATGATTTTGCCCAACTATAGGCTCATGTGAGGGCTTCCCTGGTGGCTCAGTGATAAAGAATACTTCTGTCAATGCAGGAGACTCAGGTTTGATTCCTGGGTCAGGAAGATCCCATGGAGGAGGGCACGGCAACCCACTCCAGTATTCTTGCCTGGAGAATCCCATGGACACAGGAGCCTGCTGAGCTACAGTCTATGGGGTCGCAAAACAGCTGGACATGACTGAGCGGCTAAACAACAACAAGGAGCATCAGGGTTCATGTAAGCGTTCTGAGCACGTTAAGGTAGACTGGGCTAAGCTAGGATGTTTGGTACGTTAAGTGTATTATGTGCATTTTTAATTTATGATACTTTCAACTTAGGATGGATTAATTGGGATATAGCCCCATCAGAAGTTAAAGATCTACATTTTACAAGTCTGTATATATTATCAGTTTACGACTATGACCAGCTCCCAAATTTTTCTGTAACTCCAAGTTTTGAGGTCAAGTGCATGTCTATGTCAACACTGGCCTTGCTTGGGCTCACACACACACATGTGAGAAAGAACAGGTAGGTGGCAAAACATGGGGTGTACTTGTTAGGGAAAGAAATGCATGCAATTCGTTAAGAATAAGTTACTAAACTCACTTTCTATGCAGTTCTTTATCTCTTTCATAATGCGTCTCTGGTGTCAGACTAAACCTGGAGCTTTTTTTTTTTTTTTTTTTTTTTTGCTTTGCTTCTTTTTTTCTCCAGTTTGACAAATGGATGGACACTCAGAGGAGAAGAATCCTGACAGTCCTGTTAGAACGCTGCTCCCTGTCACAGCAAAAGTTCTGCTGTTGAAAGCTTCAGGAGAAAATTCCAGCAGAAGCTCTGGATTTTACGACCAAGCTCCCAAAGGTGTTATCTTTATACATCTTTTCTTTCCTGGACCCCCAAAGCCTTTGTCTCTGTGCACAGGCACAGATAAAGAAGCAGGGTTCAGTGTTTTGTAAAGACAGCCTAGAAAACACTGAACCTTGAGGGAAAAAAGAAAGCACGCATACAAAACCGAGCACCGACAAGACGCTCACCGCGTTTCGTTTGCACGGTTTGGATTGGCCCCAGCTCTTTGTGTCTGGCTGTGCACTTAGTGCTCAAAGGGGAGAAAAAGTAAGCCATCGCTAAGTGTCCGTAAAATAGTATTAGCCAGTTGGGGAAATATATACACATGTATATAATGGTTCATCATCAGAATAGCCTTATATTGCACAGCAGAGGACCATAAGAGTGTAGAGTGCAGGCCATTCATAAATAGAAAAGCATGAAATAAGGTGCTAATGTGATAAATACAGAAGCATGTGAGACTAAAGGAGTTCAGAGTGGGCAAATGTGCTCACAGGTTGGAAAAGCATCTGACCATTATTTTCTTACAAATAATTTCACGGTGTATTCAAGTATATTTTTTAAGACATAAAATTGATAGTCATTTTGTTGATTTCTTTTCATAGTCTAGAAAGACCAGAAATTCCCTGTTACTGTGCATTCACAGGGTAACTTTAGTTTTTAAAATTAAGAAAATGAAAAAAAAATTAAGAAAATGAATGCAGTAAGATAGATGACGTATTTAATAATTGGTGCTGGGACAATTGGGCAGTATCTGGAAAAAAATTCTAGAAGGATAAAAGATTGATATGAAATTATGGAAAACCATTCCCTACTCAAAGGAGGGAATTCCCTGGTCCAGTGGTTAAGTCTCTGCTCTTTCACTGCTGAGGGCAGAAGTTCAATCCCTGTTTGGGGAACTAAGATCCTGTAAGCCACCAGGCATGACTAAAGGGGGAAAAAAATGTAATTAAAGGAAATCTAGGGAAGGAAGACTTTGTGAGTAATCTATAATATTCAGAGCCTCAAAAGAAAATGTATAACTTAAAATCTTTCTTTATTTATTTTATATATTTTGTATATATATTATATATGCTTTATAAATAAAGAAAGCAAGATTTTAAGTTGTGATTATAAAAGTTAAAATTTTCTCCATCGAGAAGAAAACTGTAAATAAATACAGACAGTAAACAGGAGGGAGCTCCCTGGGAGTGGTAAGGACTCAGTGCTTTCACTGATGAGGGCTCAGGTTCAGCCCCTGGCCGGGAGACTATGAACCCACAAGCTGCTGCAGTGTGGCCCCCCAAAATTAAAATAAACTGGGGGAAAACATATTGCCAGCAAAGGGGTAATTTTCTTATTTTTTAAAGAACGACTATAAATCTACATTAAGAAGAAAAAAAAAAGAGCAAAGCCTAGCAGAAAAATGAGCAAAGGAGGCGAACAAATAGTTCACAGAAAGAAAAGCAGATGTTTCTAAAATAGATAAAATGCTTAGCCTCATTTTCATGCCATCGTTTGTGACTCAGATGGATTGAGTTTCTTTTTTTCTTTTTTTATTTATTTTTTTAATGATAACATTTTATATTGTTAGGGGTGTGGGGAAACAAGCACCTTCATATGTTGCACCTTCATAGATAAATTGATGCAAACACCAAGGAGAGCAATTTGGTAGTACCCAATTTTTAAATAAAGATTCCTGGACATTCCCTGGCGATCCAGTGGCTTTCACTACCAAGGGTGTGAGTTTGATCCCTGGTCAGGGAACTGAGATCCTGCAAGCCATGAGACATGGCTAAAAACTTTAAAAATCTTTTTAATTAAAAAAAAAAAAAAAACAAGATTACCTTTGGCCAGTAGTTCCACTTCTTGGAATTTGTCTGATGGGTATACTTCAACACATGCAAAATGTATGTCTATATAAGAATATTGCATCATTGTTTGTGGTAGCAAAAGGTTGGAAACAATGGAAATGTCTGCTAATAGCAGACTGGCTGCAACTATCTCCTCAATATATCATCAATAAAACAACAAAGGTGCAGAATTATCCTACCACTTTGGAAGAATAAAAGAATGCATCCATATTTCTTGCTCTTCTGGAATGGCACACAAGAAGCCAGTAACAATGGTTACATTCACAGAGGGAAATGAGTGGCTACATGACAAGGATGAGAGAGGCTTTTTTTTTTTTTTTTTTTTTTTACTTTTTTTACAGTGTGCCCCTTGGTATCTGTGATTTTAGTATTGATGTACACATATTATTCTAAAACTGAAACAATTTGTTTTTTAAAAAAACATAGTGTTTTAAATGCCCAGTAATAGAGTATCATTCTGCCATATAAAGAATTATTAGGCAGTCATTAGAAAACATGTTTTGCAAGAACAGAGATGCTTATTATATGTAAAATGAAGAAAGCATGATTTTAAATTGCATGCAGTTTCCCAATTTTGCTTTCATATATACCTGAAAAACAGAAAGGAAAATAACTCTACCAGCTTGTTGATAATGTTTGGTCATCTCTGATTGACAGAGTTCTGGGTATTGTTTTTCTTCAGGTTTCTCAGAATTTTCCATGTTTTTCACAATGAGAATGTTATCATTCCAGGGAGATGTGATATGAAATAGATAATCTTATCATCTATGTGTACCATATGTCAATCTTGGTAGATTTCAACATTTTATTTTATTTCCCAGAACTGACTGTGAGGCAATTGTTCTTTAGCTAGATTTAAAGTAAACAATAAAGTCATTGCACCAAGATGAGCTTTGAGCTGTTTAAAAATGTGGTGGCGGTTGTCTTACAGTTTTGAAAGAGCTTCCCCACCCTCAACTTTCCTCATTCCTGTTTAGTTTTAAACAAACAAAAAGCAGCAAAAATCAAAAACAAAGCAAAATTTTATCTATCCCCAGTGCGGGGGCAGTGGGAACCCCAACTTAACTACCCAGGTCTAAACCCGATCTAAGTCAAAAGAGGAAAAGGATGAGAGTTGAGAAAAACTTTCTCCCCATCCCCTCCCTCCCAAATCCCACATCTTGATTGAATTAACTAACCATATGAGGTTTAAGGGCAGTGCAGTTTCATTCTGGGTTGCACAAAGTGGTTGTGATCTCTGTTTCTGCCTGCAGTGTTGTATAAGATCCTCTAAGCCTTTTCCTCCATCTAGATCCTGAACCTACTGTTTCTCCTATTTATGCCCCACTTCTGCTTCCCTCTCCCCTACATGTCTTATCTTCAGCCCATAAAATAATCCTGGACATAACACACGGGCCACCTGATGCAAAGAGCTGACTCATCTGAAAAGACCCTGATGTTGGGAAAGATTGAAGGCAAGAGGAGAAGGGGACAACAGAGGATGAGATGGTTGGATGGCATCACCAACTCAATGGACGTGAGTTTGGGTAACTTTGAAACTCCGTACACAATGGATGGAAGGAGGGAGGAAGACAGACAGATAGATAAACAGATGGATGGGTAGTGAGTTCCATTACAGAGTGTTCTGCTCCTTTTGGGGGCACTCAAACATTATTTATTATTGAGTTAACCTTGAAAAAGAGGCCAGTTTTCCAAAGATGGAATGAATGTGAAGACTAGCTACCATCTCTGCAATTCATGTTAAGAGATATGGAATGCCTAGTCTGAACTTTATCTATGGACTTGATTCTAGTTTCTACTAAGACTTATTTAAAACCTGGAATAAATTATTTTAAAAACTACTACACATGATAGGGTCACCTCCACCATTTGCTGGATATGTAGGATTGACCATAATGCTATGAAAATGGAATGTACAGAATACTTTTTAAAAAATGTATTAATTTGGCTGCACCAGGTGTCAGTTGCAGCACGTGGAATCCAGTTCCCTAACTAGGGATCAAACCCTGGCCCCCTGCACTGAAAGCATAGAATCTTAGCCACTAGACCACCAGGGAAGTCCCCAGGACAAACACTTAATGCTTCATTGAATCTTAAAGGCTATTTAGGACACATCAATATAGTATTAGTCATTGTGTTCCCTTTATATATTTAGTTAAATCATAAGCATGGAGGGAAAACAGAAGCATATCATGAAAAAAATAAGCAATGTGCCAACTGGAGTTTCTGTAGCCTTCATACAACATTCATATGCAGACTCCCAGAGATCCTTCAGTTCAATTCAGTTCAGTCACTCAGTAGTGTCTGACTCTTTGTGACCCCATGAATCGCAGCACACCAGGCCTCCCTGTCCATCACCAACTCCCGGAATTTACCCAAACTCGCGTCCATTGAGTTGGTGATGCCATCCAACCATCTCATCCTCTGTTGTCCCCTTCTCCTCCTGCCTTCATTCTTTCCCAACATCAGGGTCTTTTCAAATGAGTCAGCTCTTTGCATCAGGTGGCCAAAGTAATGGAGTTTCAGCTTCAACATCTGTCCCTCCAATAAACACCCAGGACTGATCTCCTTTAGGATGGACTGGTTGCATCTCCTTGCTGTCCAAGGCACTTTTAAGAGTCTTCTCGAACACCACAGTTCAAAAGCATCAATTCTTTGGCGCTCAGCTTTCTTTATAGTCCAACTCTCACATCCATACATGACTACTGGAAAAACCATAGCCTTGGCTAGACGGACCTTTGTTGGCAAAGTAACGTCTCTTCTTTTTAATATGCTAAGTTGGTCATAACTTTCCTTCAAAGGAGTAAGCACCTTTTAATTTCATGGCTTCAATCATCATCCGCAGTGATTTTGGAGCCGGGAAAAATAGTCAGCCACTGTTTCTCCATCTATTTTGCCATGAAGTGATGGGACCGGATACCATGATCTTAGTTTTCTGAATGTTGAGCTTTAAGCCAACTTTTTCACTCTCCTCTTTCATCAAGAGGCTCTTTAGTTCTTCTTGACTTTCTGCCATAAGGGTGGTGTCACCTGCATATCTGAGGTTATTGATATTTCTCCCAGCAATCTTGATTCCAGCTTGTGCTTTCTCCAGCCCAGCATTTCTCATGATGTACTCTGCATATAAGTTAATAAGCTGGGTGACAATATACAGCCTTGATGTACTCCTTTTCCTATTTGGAACCAGTCTGTTTTTCCATGTCCAGTTCTAACTGTTGCTTCCTGACCTGCATACAGGTTTCTCAAGAGGCAGGTCAGGTGGTCTGGTATTCCCATCTCTTTCAGAATTTTCCACAGTTTGTTGTGATCCACACAGTCAAAGGCTTTGGCATAGCCAGAGATCTTTAGGAAGTTCCAAAGTCTTATCTGAAGCTTAGTTTCCCCATTTGCAAGGGAAGAATATTAATTATACTACCCTTCAGGTTGTGACGAGGATGGTTAATAGGTGCTCGATAAATATTAGTTGACTTGGATTCTGTCTGAATTAACATTAAAGAAAAGAAAAGAAAAAGGGGTACCCAAAGCCAGTGCTCTGTGAGAACCTGGAGGGATGGGATGGGGAGGGAGGTGGAAGTGGTGTTCAGGTTGGAGGCGACACATGTATACCTATGGCCAATGTATGGCAAAACCATCATAATGTTGTAATTATCCTCCAATTTAAAAAAAAAAAACTTCCTGCCTTGTTAGGAAGCACTTCAGGTAAGAGTTAACTTGGTTGTGATTTGGAAAAAAAGACCAAAAAGAAACTACTTGTGAATTCCAGGCCTGGTTTATCAAGTTAAAATTATGTTTGCTCTGATTCATTCATGAACGAATCCATGAATCCACTTCCCCAGTGGCTCAGTGGTAAAGAACCTGCCTGCAGTGCAGAGAAGTGGATTCGATCCCTGGGTCAGGAAGATCCCTTGGAGGAGGGCATGGCAACCCACTCCAGAAAAAAAATAAAGAAGTTCTCTCAGTGCCAGGGTGACGGCTCAAAACCTAGAGAAAGTGGACATGTAAGCTGAATAGTTTTTTAACATTGTTTCTCCAGGTGAGCTGGCATTGGAAGAATTTAACTGAACTGGATCAGCTCTGGATGCTAAAATGTTTACGGTTTAACTGGTATATCAATGTCTCCCCAACTCCCTATGAGCAGGGTGTATGGAAGAAGCATTATATTCAAATGGTGAAAGAACTCCATGTTACCAAGCCCAAGGTAAATTTGGGAAAAGAAGAATTACTAACATCAGCTACTTAAGAATTCTAGAACTAAGTTGGAGAAGGCCATTGTTTCAAAAGAAATATACCATGACTTCAAAATTCCCTTGTTCTAAGAACTTAACAGCTCTTTTCAAGATATCCATGTTAGTTGAAAGTAATCTGACACTCACAAACCACAGTTCCACCAGGTTATGACTTGGAGCTCCTCATTCTCTCCAGATTCCTGGATTTCTGTGTCTCTGATGCCTACAGTACACAATTCTGACACTGGGATTCTGTGGGTAATGTGCAGTATTTATTACCTATGGGTCATCAAATTTTACTTAACTAATTCAAATTTTCTGTGATTCTCCCAGGCAAATTGAAGTTTATGTTTCTATCATTAATAAAGAAAAGTTTGCAAAACATTAGTAACTAGGAAATGGCATAATGGGCATATTAAAGTTCTTTTCACTTTAGAAACTAGCAATGTAAAGTCCTTACATAGAATTGTAAACAGTAAACAGTATGAGCATAAATTTTTTCTAGTGGTTTTCTATGCATTGCAACCAATGTTTATGTTCATTCTTATAGTCAGAGTTAATTAGATAACTTATGGGAAATTTGTATGAGCTTTTTCTTTATGGCATAATCTATATACATGCAGAGTTGTGCATCGTTTTGTATAATAGAAGAGTTCCTGAAAATTATGTGTAAATTACAATTTTAAAATTATTTTTAAAACCACAGGGATTTTTTTTTTATAGAAAAGCTGCAGTGAGTCCTTTTTGAATTGGAGAATCCTTTTGAAATATGAATAGTTGGCTCTTAACATGCTGATTTACGTTTCATTTTATTGTGTTTACTTGAAGTAGAAACCCTCTACATTTAATATAGTAATAAAGTGCATAATTAATATTGTTATAATTACAATGATAAAAGCAGTCTTTCTGATTTCAATGATGGCTGTTCTTCGTGAGAATTTCTTTTAAAAAGAAAAATGTAAAGTGCAGTGGTGGAAGAGTTATTTTAAAAATTACAATAGCTATGACTCCTTTTATCACAAGGTTTCCCTTAACTCTCCTTCAACGTCACTCATAGCCAGGGAAAGGCTTCAATAGCTGACGCGTGGGCTGTTCTGGGACAGAGGAGAGAAAAGTGATCCACCAGGTTGTAGAATGAAAAAAGGTTTTGAGTATTGTATGTAATACTGATTTTAATACTTGGTCTTCAACAATAACTCTTTTTCCAGAAACCATTTATGGACTTCCCTGGTGGCTCAGATGGTAAGGAATCCACCTGCAATGCAGGAGATGCAGGTTTGATCCCTGGGTTGGGAGGATCCCCTGGAGAAGAGAAAGGCCACCCACTCCAGTATTCTTGCCTGGAGAATCCCCATGGTTGGAGGAGGTTGGTGGGCTACAGTCTGCAGGATCATAAAGAGTCGGACATGACTGAGCAACTAACACACACATATTTTAAGACGATGAATAGTTCTGATACAAGAAAATTGCCACATTGTTGCTTAGTATTTCATTTCTTTAGGGAGTAGTTTGTTATAGTAAATTTCAGTTTTTCTATTAAAGAAAAAATTGGCAAATTAAACCTGGTAAGATATAAAAAAGGAATAATACATGATGACCAAGTGGGATGTATCCAAGGAGAGTAAGGTTGGCATAATATTAAAAAAAATCAGTCCATGTAATTCACAGAATAAAAGAGAAAAGATGTCTGGTTATTTCAATATATGCAAACAAAAGCATTTAAAATTTTTTCATCATTTGCCATTTAAAAAAGTCTCAAATGGCTTTGGGTAAAGGGAACAAAGTTTTTGTTTACTTAACAGAAAAGTCATCAGTTTTCATTATTATCTATTCTGTTAATGGGTCAAATATTTTGTACTTTTCAGAATTAATGTTTATGTATATAGTTACGAGCATTCATGCCTAAATTTTCTCCCCTGAAAATGCTTTTTTATTATCATGTATTCTTTATTACCAGTGGTGTTAAACAAGACCTCTTCCAGCAAAAATAGATTTCATTCAATATAAGCTCAGAAAAATGAAATGAATGCCCATCTTATTTTATTTATTTTATTTTTTTGGCCACTCCGTGTGACTTGGGCTCTTAGTTCCCTGACCAGGGATTGAACTCCTGCTCTCGGCAGTGAAAGTGTGGAGTCCTCACCACTGGACCACCAGGGAATTCCTTGAATGTCCATTTTAAGTGAGATCCGCACTGTGCTGTGCTTAGTTGCTCAGTCGTGTCCAACTCTTTTCAGCCCCATGGCCTGTAGCTCACCAGGCTCCTCTGTCCATGGGGATTCTCCAGGCAAGAGTACTGGAGTGGGTTGTCAGGATTCACACAAAACACTGAACACTAATCTTGTAATGAGCCATCGATTATATAAAAGTAAAATGTCTTCTTACTCTACTACTTACAATCACCCACTAAATCAGTAAATATGTATTAAATACTGTTATGTGCTAGCTGCTAAGGGTACAATGGTCTTAACCCCACTTTCTGGGAGCCTAGTCTATGGCCCAGGACACAAACAGCTAGTTACCACACTGAATACGAAGTACTATCCTGTAAGAGAAATATGCACAAAGAAAGAGCAGTTGAAACAAGGATAAGAAACTAACTGATTCTGCTTGGAGGAACTTGGGGAATTTTTAAATTTTCACAAACAATTTAAGCAAATCAATTTACTGAGCAAAGCTTCCCTAATCTCTTAAAGAAAAAAAAAATTAAACCTTTAATGGCTTCTCAACGTAGCAGTATCTCTTCCCTTAGGCTACAACCGCATAAAAACCCTTACGAATTTTATATACAAAAGAACAAGACTTTCATTTTGGGCAATTAAAAAATAGACTTTCCAAAAAAAAAAAAAAAAAGATTTTCATTTCCCAATTCTTTAGGAATGGCTGAAGTTTTGATAATTGATAAAATCTATAGTTTACCCCTACATAATGGAAATTGTTTCTGTGTTTTAGATAGGTAGAACAGGGTACTGTTTTTAAGAACGTATATTGTTATGAACAAACTAACTGCAGTTGTGGAATAGCTGTATAATGATATGGTAGGAGAGGTGGCGACACAGGATAGAGAAGCTCACTGTGTGGCCTGAAGCTGGAGAGTCCCGGATTCAAATTCTGACCCTGGGTCTTACTGCTTATGTCTTCACAGTAGTGGTGGAAAAATTTATCAGTTTATCCTACCTTCAGTTTTCTCTTCTGTAAAATGGAAGCAGTTACAATTACCTTTTAAAGTTATTATGAAGGTTGAATAAAGTAATGTAGGAACGGGACTTTCCTGGTGGTCCAGTGGTTAAGACTCTGTGCTTCCAATGTAAGCGGTGCAGGTTCGATCCCTGGTAGGGGGAACTAAGATCCCACATGCCTCACTGTATAACCCCCCTCAAAAAATAATAAGGTAGGAATACTTCCTGAGACAGTGCCTGGCACATACAAGTACCTCTGGGTTGGTGGCTGCTATAATCACTGCCACCATTATCAGTGCCATCATGGTGATGATGATAATGATTCTTTTAAAGGATTTATTTATTTATTCATTTTTGGTTACAAAGGGTCTTCGTTACTGCCCTTGGGCATTCTGTAGTTGCAGTGAACAGGGGCTACTCTTTACCTTCCGTGCTCAGGATTCTTATTGCGATGGCTTCTCTTGTTGCAGAGCACAGACTCCAGAGCTCTGGCTCAGCGGTTGTGGCACACGGGCATACGGAATCTTCCTGGACCAGGGATTGACCCAGTGTCCCCTGCATTGGCAGGCACATTCTTAATCACTAGACCACCAGGGAAGTCCATGTTCTTTGTTTTACTTTTGTTATTATTATAGTGTTTTGAGAACAGAAATAATTTTCTCCTTCTGCTGCTGCTGCTGCTAAGTCTCTTCAGTCGTGTCTGACTCTGTGCGACCCCATAGACAGCAGCCCACCAGGCTCCCCTGTCCCTGGGATTCTCCAGGCAAGAACACTGGAGTGGGTTGCCATTGCCTTCTCTGACAAACTAGGAGCACAATCGGACATTTCTCTGGCTTAAAAAACAAAACAAAAATCAAAGGCTAAACAGAAACCCTCTCTCTGGGTTTTTGACATTTACCATCTGTCACCCTCTAGCAGGGCTTGCTTAAGTTAAAACAGTCATAAATTAAAGACTTCAAAAGTTGTGCTCATTCAAGCTGAAAGGGAAACCAGGGCAAAGTAAACACGGATGGAACACCATTAAGCTATGAGTAGGTGAAGTGTGTGATTATATGGACCTACTTGTGTGTGTTATTTGCTCAGTCATGTCTGACTCTTTGCGACCCTGTGGACTGTAGCCTGCCAGGCTTCTCTGTCCATGGAATTCTCCAGGCAAGAATACTGGAGTGGGTTGCCATTTCCTCCTCCAGGGGATCTTCTGACCCAGGGATCGAACCTGGGTCTCCTGCATTGCAGGTGGGTTCTTTACCATCTGAGCCACCAGGGAAGCATACTTGTGTGGTTTCTGTAAATATGCTAATTAGAATCACTATTTCTGCTTAATTATGATAAGGAGCATTAAGGCATAATTAAACCCTCCAAAAGTGAGCTGGGATGTTTGACTCAACATTGGTGTCTATGATATGCGTGCATGCTCAGTCTTGTCTGACTCTTTGCAACCCCATGGACTGTAGCCTGCCAGGCTCCTCCTTTCCATGGAATTTTCCAGGCAAGAATACTGCAGTGGGTTGCCATGTCCTACTCCAGGTGATCTTTCAGACCCAGGGGTCAAACCCGAGTCTACTGCATCTCCTGCCTTGGCAGGCAGAGTCTACCACTCTGCCACTGGGGGAGCCTTGTGGCTGTTCAGGCCGCAGACTGCAGGTGGCTAAGGCCCCCTCCCTCCACTGCGCCAGTTTGCCCCCCACCCCCCCACCCCCCGCCCACCACACTCCTACATGAGGCAAGGTGATTGTGAAAATGAAATACTAGCTATGGGGCCTGAGAGGAGAGGAACTGGGTTTTGAGGAAATTCATTTAGGGGACATAAAGAAAGTAAGGAGTAAATAAAATCTGACAATAAAATGGATAATGAAGGACCTACTGTACAGCACAGGGAACTCTGCTTAATGTTATGTGGCAGCCTGGATGGGAGAGGGGTTTGGGGGAGAATGGACACATGAATACGTATGTCCGAGTCCCTTTGCTGTCCACCTGAAGCCATCACAACATTATGAATCGGCTGTGCTCCAGTGTAAAACAGAAAGCTGAAAACGAAACAGAAGTGACAAGTGCAGCTGTGGAGAGAGTGTGGTAGACACGGCCCAGGTGTGATTAGAGTGGAGAAAACCACAGGTTCATTAGATAGAAAGTTCTTGCATCATTTAGACAGGTTTATCTAGGAAGATTCAGGAGGAACTAGAGAAACAGGGGAGCAGGAAAAACTTAGGGGAGCGCCTTACAGAGCCAGGATGAGAAGGACAGATCACCAGCGCCCAGGGAGGACCTGAGGCCTGAACACTGGTGTGCACCCTGCCCCTCAAAGTGGGAAGAGGCATGTGACGCTAGGGGAGGTTAAAGCTTTGTGAGATGGGGCAGTTAGAAGACAAACAGTGTGGGTGTGAAGGACAAAGAACATTCCTTTGAATATCCCCAAACTTTTTGGCACCAGGGACCAGTTTTATGAAAGGGGATTTTCCCCATGAATTGGAGAAGTGGGGATGGTTTCAGGATGATTCAAGTGCGTTACATTTATTGTGTACTTTATTTCTATTATTATTACATCAGCTCCACCTCAGATCATCAGGTATTAGATCCCGGAGGTTGGGGACCCCTCTCTCAGCTCTCTCTCCAGGGCATGGCTATCAGGTCACTGAGGCATTTTCTCTGTTTGCCTGTCATTACTTAGAGCCTTCAAATAAGAGAATTATCCCCCCAAACAGAAACATTCTCAAAGAAACAGTTTCAAATCTGTGTATATTGCTGTGAGTGGGTGATGTTTTCTACTATTATTAGGTTTGAGTTTCAAGGGTACCTGATTCCCCTTTGAATTCTAGCACTGCCTCCTCATAGCTGCTTCATTGAACCACCTTTTGGTGTGAATCATTGATAGAAGCTAGCCTTCCCATGTGGCTCAGTGGTAAAGAATCCACCTACCAATATGGGAGACACAGGTTTGATCCCTGGGTCACGAAGATTCCCCTGGGAGAGGAAATGACAACCCATTCCAATATTCTTGCCTGGGAAAATCCTATGGACAGAGGAGCCTTGTAGGCTACAGTCTGTGGGGTCCCAAAGAGTTGGATATGACTGAGTGAATCTCTATTCGATTACTAATGTTTTATCATTTTGAAGATGATTTATTAAAATTATGTAAACATCAAGGTATGTTCATTCCCATTAGTTTTTTGTGGTAGTGGTTGTTTGTTTGTTTTGCTTCTTGGCCACACCATGTGGCATGTGGGATCTTAATTCCCTGACCAGGGATTGAACCTGTGACCCCCTGCATTGGAAGCTCAGAATCTTAACCACCGGACCATTAAAGAAATCCCATCATTAGTTATTATAATAAAATTCCAGACAGAACAAAGCCTTGAAAAAAATACAAGCACTACAGGACAGCCAAGTGCCACCTTAAACTTCAGAGATTTTCCCATGTTGAGTAAAGACGTGAAAAAAATAATTGTTTGAAATCTTAACAGCTGGCCCCATGATTCCTTTTTGGGAAGAGGAAGGAGGGAGCTGTCTCCTTGGGGGAAAGCCACTGAGGAGCAAATGCTACAGGCACCTGGACTCCAGGGGAGGGAAAACCTGCCAGGCTGGAGATTAGAGGAAGAGTTTCTTGTTTCTGCTCCTGCAAGGAGAGGAGAGTAGGGGCAGAGGGCAGAAAGGAAAGAAATAAGACCATGAAAGAAAAGCCAGCCGGATGGATGGAAGCTGAGCCCGGGCAGGGGAAAATGACATGTCAGTATTAGATGGTAACCCAGCCATTCCCAATCAAATTTGTTCCCTATTACTGGGATGTAAAGCCTGACTTCCATCTCTTTAGGAAATTGGACTCAATTTACACATGGAAGCAAGATCTCAGTAGTCTAGAAACCAAGAAAGCCCTTCAGGACTATTTACAAAAACCAAGGTGGGGAGGGTGGGACTTCCCTGGCAGTCCAGTAGTTAAGACTTCACGCTTCCAGGGGGTGAAGGTTTGATCCTTGGTAAGGGAACTAAGATCCTACACACTGAACGTGGCCAAGGGAGGGAAAAAATGCTATCCTTAAAAATAAAACCAAGAGGGGCGGGCTTTGGGCTTCCCAGGGCTGGAATTGGGACCCAGCTGAACTGACATCTTGTTTTTTCTTTCCTTTTCCCTACCAAGTTAAGTATAAAAACAAATACCTTTTTGTCTCACGCTCAGCTTTTTTTTCTTGAAGGTTAGAAGTCCTCACTTTCCAGGTTTTGATTTAGCCAAGGATTTCAAAAAGCTTTCTGTTCACAGCGTTCAGCTAAATACAAGTAACAAAAGCTTACCTGCTTACTCTAATTGCTTTAGATTAAGACCTTATCTTGCCTGGTTCTCCTCCCCTTAACTCCAGCCTCTGTGGTTACCGTCTTGACCTCCTTCCAGGATAACTTGATTCTTAATGTCCTGATTGTTTGGGTTTTTTTTTTTTTTTTGATATTTTAATTGTTTCTTTATTTTTAAAAGGTAGTTTTATAATTATAAAACATTTTTTTTAATTTTATTTTATTTTTAAACTTTACATAACTGTATTAGTTTTGCCAAATATCAAAATGAATCCGCCACAGGTATACATGTGTTCCCCATCCTGAACCCTCCTCCCTCCTCCCTCCCCATTCCATCCCTCTGGGTCGTCCCAGTGCACCAGCCCCAAGCATCCAGTATCGTGCATCGATTGTTTTTTAATAGTCTTTAAGCTTTCTCACTTTTTCCCCCCCTATCTGGATTAAGAGAGGAGGAGAAAGGAGTATTCTCTAAAGGAATTCATGGTTCATGTCTAAGAAAAAACAATGGTTTAAGAATTGGGAAACCCCAGGTTCTGGCCTTAGCTCTACTGTTGACTAGCAGACACTCAAGCTATTTCTAAAATAAATTAGAATTGCATTTTTTTAAATAACTGAGGTTTCTTTTAAATATTTAATTTATTGAGTATTTATTTCACTGCACCGGGTCTTAGTTGCAGCACATAAGATCAATCTTCCTTGTGGCATGTGGGATCTAGTTCCCTGACCAGGGATCGAACCCACACCCACTGCATTGGGAGCACAGAGTCTTAGCCACTGGACCACCAGGGAAGTCCCTGAAATACCTCTTTAATGTCTCTTCCAGGCTAAAGTCTGAATCTCTGGACCCTCATAGTTTCCCACCACATTTACTCTCTGCTTTCCCCCAGTACCAAGAAAGAATCCAGTGTATTCATGAATCCTAATTCCAAATCATTAAAAACTGGTTTCTGTTTCCTTTTTTTTCCTTCAAACTTTAGAAAACCTAAATAATTAAAACAGAAGAACTTATAAAACATAGTTTATACAGTGGTTTTCTTGCAAGCAGTCTTTAATAGACTTCTTTCAAATTCTGACAAATACACTAGGTGTTTGGCTTGGATATGCAGAACTAAAAATATCTAAAGGAGGGATTTTTAATTACTTAGTTCAATCCGTGAAATTCCTGCGAATTCTATCTGGAAGAAAGAATAAGAAAGAATATGAGGGACTTCCCTGGTGGTCCAGTGGCTAAGACACTAGTCCCACTGTAGGGAGCCTGGGTTTGATCCCTGGTCAGGAAACTAGATTCCACATGCCAGAGTGAAGACCTGAAGAAGCCAAATAAATAATGATAAATAAATAAAATTTAGGAGCAAAACAACAATATATATTTTTTAACAAATAGAATATGGGCTTTGCAGTCTGAGAGACCTGGCCTTTTTCTTTTTCATGGTAGCAAGCAAACAGGATTTATTTCAGAGAGAAAGTACAAAACTCTCAGCATAGACACAGAGGAGGTGAAGTGCCCCAGACCGGGACTTTGCAGTGCAACTTTAGATAAGTTACTTAACCTCTCTGAGCCTCAACTTCTAAAGAAATTTCCCTGTTTCATTCATACTTTTTTAACTTTATTTTTTAATTGCAGGAAAATCGCTTTACAATGTTGTGATGGTTTCTGCCATAAAAACATGAAATGCTTCACCAATTTGCATGTCATCCTTGAGCAGGGGCCATGCTAATCTTCTTTGTATCATTCCAATTTAAGTATATGTGCTGCCAAAGTGAGCACTGAGCCTCAATTTCTTCATCTATGAAATGGGAATGATACCTCCCTTGCAGGACTGTTGTGAGGATCACATGCCAGGTATATATTAAGTACTCAATACATGTTCATGTTCTCCTCCATTAAACACCATCTTATTTTTTACTTTGCTCACCAAGAGCACACGTTTGGGCCTGAAACAGCCTAGGTTCAATGGCCTGATCCCACAATTTTAGCAACTCGGTGATTTGGGATAAGTTGTTAACAATCTCGGAAGCACTGTTTTCTCATCTGGAAAATGGAGTTAGCACCAACAGTGCCCAGCTCCAGGAAGCGTTCATGAACTAGTCACATCCATCAGAATCACATTAAATCACCATGGAGACAGCAGGGATACTGAGAGAGTGCTGATGCTGAGTGGCTGCTGAGTTGCTGATGAGGGGTCAGCCAGGTGGCCAGGAGGAGGCTCCATCCTTCTCTTTCTTGATTTTACCTTTACTTGCCCCACTTTTCTTTTTTTAAATATTTTAAATTATTTTACAGCTACGCTGCTGCTGCTGCTGCTAAGTCGCTTCAGTCATGTCCGACTCTGTGCGACCCCATAGACGGCAGCCCACCAGGTCCCCTCGTCCCTGGGATTCTCCAGGCAAGAACACTGGGGTGGGTTGCCATTTCCTTCTCCAATGCATGAAAGTGAAAAGTGAAAGTGAAGTCGCTCAGACGTGTCTGACTCTTTGCGACCCCATGGACTGCAGCCCACCAGGCTCCTCCACCCATGGGATTTTCCAGGCAAGAGTACTGGAGTGGGGTGCCATCGCCTTTCAGTTCAGTTCAGTTCACTTCAGTTCAGTCGCTCAGTTGTGTCCGACTCTTCGCGGCCCCATGAATCGCAGCACGCCAGGCCTCCCTGTCCATCACCAACTCCCGGAGTTCACTCAAACTCACATCCATTGAGTCAGTGATGCCATCCAGCCATCTCATTCTGTTGTCCCCTTCCTCCTGCCCCTAATCCCTCCCAGCATCAGAGTCTTTCCCAATGAGTCAACTCTTCACATGAGGTGGCCAAAGTACTGGAGTTTCAGCTTTAGCATCATTCCTTCCAAAGAACACCCAGGACTGATCTCCTTTAGAATGGATTGGTTGCATCTCCTTGCAGTCCAAGGGACTCTCAGGAGTCTTCTCCAACAGCACAGTTCAAAAGCATCAATTTTTTGGCGCTCAGCTTTCTTCACAGTCCAACTCTCGCATCCATACATGACCACTGGAAAAACCATAGCCTTGACTAGACAGACCTTTGTTGGCAAAGTAATGTCTCTGCTTTTCAATATGCTATCTAGGTTCGTCATAACTTTTCTTCCAAGGAGTAAGCGTCTTTTAAATTCATGGCTGCAGTCACCATCTGAAGTGATTCTGGAGCCCCCCAAAAATAAAGTCTGACACTGTTTCCACTGTTTCCCCATCTATTTCCCATGAAGTGATGGGACCAGATGCGATGATCTTAGTTTTCTGAATGTTGAGCTTTAAGCCAACTTTTTCACTCTCCTCTTTCACTTTCATCAAGAGGCTTTTTAGTTCCTCTTCACTTTCTGCCATAAGGGTGGTGTCATCTGCATATCTGAGGTTATTGATATTTCTCCCGGCAATCTTGATTCCAGCTTTTCATCGCCTTGGTGGGTCTCAATTGCAGCATGTGGGATCTTTCATTGTGGGGTGCGGGCTTCTCTCTAGATGTGGCTCCCGGGCTCAGTAGTTGTGACTTGCAAACTTAATTGCCCTGTGGCTTGTGGCATCTTAGTTCCCCCACCAGGGATCAAACCCTCGTCCCCTGCATTGGAAGGCAGATTTTTGACCACTGGACCACCAGGGAAAGCCCCTCCCCACTTTTCTTTGTCTTTCTCCTTTATCTTCTCTTTCAGTTTCTGCTGTGTGAAAAATGGTTGCATCCAGAGTGGTATGATATGTAACCCATATATTTTCTTTCCCTGCATGGCCTCCATAAATCTTGTGTCTGTGCATGACTCCTTCTCAGTGCTGGGTTTTTGATTCCACGTCCCCAGGTAGAATACTGTGTGTTGAACTCTGTGCCATGGATTTGGTGCTGTGCGTCCTCCTTTGCCTCGGATACCTCCAAGATGAAAAGACCTAATTGCTAAGAATCCTGGGGGCAAAATTAATTATCAGGAAGGACCACGACTTAGCATCTTTGCATTTCTCTTTTACCTCGGAAAGAGCATAGTCTGCTTGTTCTGTCTTGGGCCCTCTTGTTTGATCATGCTATGCATAATAAATTAATGTGGCATTTCCAACAGGAGTAATTCTACTTACTTCTTTCCCCGAATATTTAGACTGTGGCCAAATGGCTTCTTGTTTTTACTTAAGAGTTAAACAAAAGGGACTTCCCTGGTGGTGCTGTGGTTAAGACTGTGCCTTCCAATGCAGGGGCTGCAGGTTCAACCTCCGATGGGGGGACCAAGATTCCACATGCCTCACTGCTCAAAAACCAAAACGAAAAACAGAAGCAATATTGTAACAAATTCAATAAACAACTTTAAAAATGGTCCACATCAAAAAAATTCTTAAAAAATATATACGTGTGCATATGTAGTCTATATGTATGTGCATGAGTATAACCCTTTGTACTAAATAGTTTGGCTTTTTACAGCAAACTACATTAGAAGCCAATTTGTTCAGACATGGATGCTTTGAAATGTAAATTCATAGTCCCTACTAACAAAGAACCATAGGAATTCTATGTTCTGTGCACATGTGGCGGCACAACCCGACTTTATGCCACCTATTTGGGAGGCTGAATGGTATATTATATATATATATATATATATATATATATATATATATATATATATATCATATAATCTCGGACTTAAATTCCAAAGCCCTGGCTAGAATTTTCTGCTTAGCCTTTCCCCCCACAACTGATGGTTTTACCCCAGAGCTAAAGACAAATGAAGAACAAAAACAGGCCTGTTGCTGTGTTGATTATTTCTTGCTCACCTCTATTTCTCTATTAAAAACATTTTTTAAGGTATATATTTTTTAATGTGGACCAATCTTTTTCAATGGCCACATCATACAGCATGCAGGATCTTTAGTTGGGGCATGCAAACTCTTAGTTGTGGCATGCAGGATCTAGTTCCCTGACCAGGGATGGAACCCCAGCCCCTTTGCATTGGGAGCTCGGAGTCTTAGCCACTGGACCACCAAGGGAGTCCCTAGACCCATTGTTTCTTGACTGCTTTCCCTTCGTGCCTGTAGTCCTTTCTCCCCTTAAAATCATTAATTACTGAGACCTGTTTAAGGGCAAGCATTGTGGCCAGGTTTAGATCACAAAATGTCTTGGACCAAAATGAGGTCAAGTTTGATTATCTTTCTCCAGGGACCCCCTCCCCTATCTGCTTACAACACCCAATGTTGACATAAAGGAAATTTCCAGTTATTTCAACCAGATCATCAGATGCTGTGGACCAAACTCAAGACTGTTAGATTTGTAGTCTGTATATTTCCTCAGGCTTCCCAGGTGACTCAAGTGGTAAAAAAAATCTACCTACCAATGCAGGAGATACAGGTTTGATCCCTGGGTCAGAAAGATCCCCTGGAGGAGGAAATGACAACCCACTCCAGTATTATTGTCTGGAAAGTTCCATGGACAGAGGAGCCTGGCAGGCTACAATCCACGGGGTTGCAAAGAGTCAGACACAGCTTAGCCACTGGACGCACACACACACGCATGTAATTTCCCATATTTTGTCTTTCCTCCTGTGATAATGGGCATTAAAGTCTTAAAATGAGGGTCTACGAGCTTTTTTTCAGGGACAACCAGGAAGGGTGGTGGCTGACTAGCCCACTCAAGATGGCTGTTCCCTTGCTCTCTGTCCGTCCCTTGCCCGACCAGTGCCTGCTTCATTTACACTTACTCTGGCCTTCCTACATACTTGCCTTGGGCGCCAGCTAGTGGTTGTTCTTATCAAAGGGGCGGTGAGGTGTGTGCCCTTCTGTTGGTTTCCCTGGTAATCGATGAGCCCATCTGACATCAACTCCCCTGTAACTGGCAATCTCCCCCTCTACCAGGAGCAAAGACTGCTGCCACGTCCTGAAGGTGTGTGCTGCACAGCGTGGGAGGTCGCTCCAGGACTTCACTTCAGACACAGAAGCTCCCCATCTGTCAAACCACTGAAGTCTCTGTTGCCTGATCCATGTGTGCATGCTAAGGCACTTCAGTCAGGCCTGACTCTTTGCAACTTTATGGGCTGTAGCCCGGCAGGTCCCTCTGTTCATGGGATTCTCTGGTCAAGAACACTGGAGTGGGTTTGCCATTCCCTTCTCCAGGGGATCTTCCTGGTGCAGGGATCGAACCCCCATCTCCTGTGTCTCCTGCATTGCTAGTGGATTCTTCACCGCTGAGCCACCGGGGAAGCCCTCTGTTGCCCAATCCAGGCTTTCGTCAGTCTTGAAGCTGGGCAAATGCAGGCTTTGTAGGCCTGTGAGGTGCAGTCCAACAGGTGGGCATAAAGAGACCAGGTTCCAGAGCCCCTCAGGAAGGGGTGAGACACTTGACAGCTTGGGGTGGTGGTGACAATTACCAAGAGGAGAGGTGGTGGGGCGGGGGAGTCCCTGGGACCTGCCAGGGTGGAATAGGAGAGTTTGAGAGGAGCCTGCCTGGGCCTGTGGATCTCCCCCAGGGGGACTTAGGAGAAAGGGTTCCTCAAATACACTGATAAATATACTCTGCACCGTAATAGGATTCCATTTGAAATGGTTGCAGCCGAGGTGTTATGAGCCCATTCTTGTGTGACAGAAAGCTAGGCTGTTCCTCCGTTTCGAAGGTATTATTTTATTTTCCTTGTTCCTAAAATAGCACAAAGGAAGGCTTCTGTTTGTTCTTTTACCTTGTGCTAATCCTAGAGCAACATGAATATGCTGACTGTACACGGATCTTGAAACAACAGCGAAAACTTCCAACACGGGAAGACAATTAATTCCCACTCCTTTCCCCTTTCCTCTTGGATTCCAATGACTGGCTGTGTTTAACCCTAGTTTTGCCTACTCTTTCCCAGAAAAGTCACAGCTAACATGCATGGAACTACTAGCAGGAGCATAGATTCAGTAGGATGTGGGATTCCAGCTTGATTCTCCAGGGGCTGACATCTCATCAGAGAACTAGTCCTGAAGAGCATATGTTCAGTGCTGAGTTTGGGGGTCTGTATGATAATGGCTTCAGGAATGCAGCTGAGACAAAAATCCCTGAGGGTTGAAACACTCAAGCTTCTTGGAGAAGGTGGGCCTCCATGGATAGATGTAGAGAAGGAGTAAAGAGAGCAGGTGAGTAAGTCAGAAAGAACAAAACAAATATTGTATATTAATGCATGTATGATATGCATTATGGCAGGCTACAGTCTATGGGGTCTATATGACCAAAGTCACGACCAAAGTGACTCAGGATGCATGCACCACACATATATACAGAATCTAGGAAAACAGTACTGATGAACCTATTTACAGAGAAGAAATGGAGATGCAGATGTAGGGAATGGACTTGTGGACACGGCGGGGGAAGGAGAGGCTAGGACAAATTGAGAAGGTAGCATTGATGTATATACACTTACTCACTCTCAGAGTCACTCAGATGTGTCTGACTCTTCGAGACCCCATGGACTACAGCCCGCCAGGCTCCTCTGTCCATGGGATTTCCCAGGCAAAAATACTGGAGTGGGTTGCCATTCCCATCTCCAGGAGATCTTCCCAATCCAGGGATCAAACCTGAGTCTCCTTCATTGCAGGCAGATTCTTCACCATTTGACCCACCAAAGAAGCCCCATGTATGCTCGTAACATGTGGGAGGCTGCTATAGAGCACAGGGAGCCCATCCTGGAGCTCTGTGATGACCTAGAGAGGTGGAATGCGGGGCGAGGGAGGCTCAAGAGGGTAAGGGGATATATACATATATATCATTATGGCTGATTAATATTGATGTACAGCAGAGAGCACCACACCATTGTAAGGCAATTATCCTCCAATTTAAAGATACATAGAGAGAGAGATAGGCAGGTGGAGGGTGCAGGCGAGAGCAGCCTGTGTGGCGCATCTCTGTGGAAGAAGAGGGACCCAGTTCACTGGAGACAGCAGTCATGGCTGAAGCAATTTCAGATTCAGTGAAAGCCTAAAGTAGGACTTTCCCCAGATTAATGGAAACCCTGTGTGTTGCAAACATATCCATCAGAGCATTAGAGGGAGGTAACGGATGACCTAACTCCTGGGGCCTGCCAGCTGAATATGGAGTCGGGAGGGGGACAATGTTTGGAGAGGCTCAGCCTCTGTACATCTGCTTGCTCTCCTGTGTTGCTCTGCCCAGTCGGGGCTGAGATAAGAATGCGGGTGCCCCTTCCTGCTCCCTGTAAACTCAGCTCGTATGAGGTCTTTCTCTCACTCTCTCCCTTTCTCTGCCTTTTCTGCTCACGGCCAGATGTTGAGAAGTCCTTCCTCGCTGTGAGTTTTGGATGGAATGTCCACGTGCGACATCAGTCTTTAGTGCGCATGCCCAGATTAGCAGGGAGGGTAAACGATGGGAACTCTAGCAATACCCACCTGGTCTGAGGATCACGAGTCTCCAGGCCCAGCTCTAACACTTTTTAGCTCCTTGAATGCTGGCATTTCAACTACCTGCTCTTCAGTTTCATTTATTTGTAAAATGGAGACATTAATACCTCCCTATCTACCTCACACACTTTCCTTGAGGCTCAAATGAAATATGGTTGTGAAAGTGCTTTGGAGACAAAGAAATGTATTTATTAGGAGTGACTCAATAGTTGAGGGGTGAATGAGGGGGAAGGTGGTAAAACTGGGACATCTCAATAAATCCCATCCCGTCCTATGATTTTATAAAATTGTTTTACACTACTTTGTCGTTGGTCAGTAACTAGGTTGTGTCCGCCTTTGGCCAACCAGCCTCTCTGTCCATGGAATTCTCCGGGCAAGAATACTGGAGTGCAATGCCATTCCTTTCTCCCAGGGATTTTCCCAACCCAGGAATTAAACCCACATCTCCTGCTTGGCAGGTGGATCCTTTACCACTGAGCCACTAGGGAAGCCCTTTATATTCCTTCAATAAGTTGAATTAGATAGCTTTTCCTGCTGTTCTAACAACTCTCACTGTAGCAGTATCTTTTCTTCCTCCCTAGATCTCCTTACATGCAGAACCCAGGGCCTCCCTACATGTTCCAGCTCACCTTGCTCAGCTTCCTCACCAGCCACTGGGTCTCCCAGCCACTGAAGCAGCAACAAAAACTCTCACACAGCATCTCCAAAAGCTCTCTGGACTTCAGTCATCACCCCAGGCCTTCCAGCAGCAGCTGATGTAAAAAATGTGAAAAGAGTTTTCCAAAAACGACAAGATGCTCCACACAGAGACTTGGATGTCACTTGGCTCCTCGCTTAGAAACAGCTTAGGAACCTTATTGTGAAAGTAAGTCCTGCAGTATTTCAGGAACAGGCATTCACAACACAAACGTTGACATATTTACAAACTTAGGAATGTGATGATAGATACTGTGGAGTGGATAAAGGGACATATGATAAGTGTCCTTGGTGAGGTTGGCTGTGTGAGACCAGGTCCGAGAAGGATATAACCAGCACATCCCCAGGGCTCCACAAGTGGTTTAGTGATGGGACGATTGACCATGGTGTCATAGTTTGCTGGGGCTGCTGTAACAGAACCTTAGCCCGTTTAGGCTGCTGTAACAAAAGTGCCATTGATAAGTGGGCCTCCCTGATGTCTCAGAGGTAAAGAAACAGTATGCAATGCAGGAGACTTGGGTTTGATCCCTGGGTTAGGAAGATGCCCCGGAGAAGGAAATGGAAACCCACTCCAGTATTCTTGCCTGGGAAATCCCATGGACAGAGGAGCCTGGTGGGCTACAGCCCACAGGGTCACAAAGAGTTGGACACGACTGAGTGACTAAGCCACCACCACAATTGATGAGTGGCTTAAAAACAACAGACATTTATTTTCTGGAGGCTGGGAAGTCCAAGATTAAGATGTGGGCAGGGTTGGTTTCTTTTGAGGCCTCTCTCTTTGGCTTGCAGACGGCTGCCTTGCCCACAGACTGTCTTCCTTCTCTGCTCGCCGATGTCCTAATCTTCTCTTACTGTGTATATGCTAAGTTGCTCAGTCATGTCCGACTCTTTGGCACCCCATGGACTGTAGCCCGCCAGGCTCCTCTGTCCATGGGATTCTCCAGGCAAGAACACTTGAGTGGGTTGCCATGCCCTCCTCCAAGGTGATCTTCCAGACCCAGGGATCGAACCCACATCTCTTATGTCTCCTGCATTGGCAAGCGGGTTCTTTCCCACTAGTGCCACCTGGGCCTCTTATTATATGGACACAAGTCAGATTGGATTAGGGTCCACCTGTATGACTTTGTTTAACTTTAATTACCTTTTTGAAGACACTCTCCTAAGACAGTCACTTTCTGAGGTCTTGGGGGTTAGAACTTCAACATAGGAATTGGGGGCGGGGGTTACAACTCAACCCTTAACTCACACTGTGGGCAAGGTAAAGAGAATCAAGATGAATGGAGAAGCCACTGGGAACTATTAACAGCAGAAGCTTCCATCATCCTTGGGCCTGGAGAAACAAAAGAGAAAGGGTGTGCTATTCCTAGAACCCATCCAGAGCTGTGGTCATAGGAGAGGGGCCGCCCAGCGTGGGTGCTATATGACAGAGGAAGGCACCCATGGTGGAGACCAGGCTCTGGCAGGGAGGGAGGGAGGGGGAAGACCCACCCCTCTCTCTCCCCGCCCTTCACACTCCTCTCTTCACACTCTTCTTCTACTCAAAGTGCTTCCCTTTGGTCAAGAGCCGAGAAAGAGGCGCTGAGAACAGCAAAGCCTGGGAGCTGCAGCTTGTAGATGTCAGGCTTTGAGGCAGGGAACGGGATGACAAGTGTGGCCAGGGGTGGGAGGGGAGTGGTAGGATTTGAGTGGGACGATGAAGAATCACCAGCTCAGTGGAGAAAACAAAGACATTTCCAAAGGAGGAATTAATTATGCATACTCAGTAACATAAATGGGCTTTAAAGTATCATTGGAAAACAGAAAATGCTACTTAGCTGCAAAAAATATTAGTCATCCATTTGAAACTGAACCACGTATTCATGTAACCATTTCCAGTCCCAGAAGTTACTATTCTAAGATACTTGTTTGCAGAAGTAAAGCCGAATGATAGAAAAATAGGTTTGTCAATCTTGTCATGTTGAACACTTATGTTTTTAAAGTGGGATGGGAAGTATTATTGGAACGGTTTTGGAATAGAAAGCAGCTCTCTGACTCAGGAGGGTGTCTGTATGACCACACCCATCAATCGTCACAGCATGGTTATATGAACTGGGTACGACCCCTGTGTTATCGCGCTGGGTGCACCATAACAAAATACCATAGGCTGGTGGCTTTGACTACAGAAATTTGTTTTCTCACCACTCTGGAGGCTGGAAGCCTGAGACCCAGTGTTGACAGGGTGGACGTCTGCTGAGAGCTCCCTTTGGGAGCTCCTTTTCAGTGTGTGCTCACACGGTCTTTCCTAGGTGACTTTGCAGGGGGAAAAAGTGAGGGGGATGGAGGGAGGGGGAGAAAGAGCCGTCTCTTGGTGTCTCTCCTTTTTTTTTTTTTTTCCTTGCTGCTGCTGCTGCTAAGTCGCTTCAGTTGTGTCCGACTGGGCGACCCCATAGACGGTAGCCCACCAGGCTCCCCCGTCCCTGGGATTCTCCAGGTAAAAACACTGGGTGGGTTGCCATTTCCTTCTCCACTTCTTTTTTTTTTTACCTAAGTTCAAATCATCCTGACTTTATGATCACAGAAATACTATAAATATCCACAGTTGGTGAACACCGTTATAACAAATACAGATAGAAGGATGGATAGAGAGCTGCATAGATAGAGTGACTGTAACAGGAATAGGCTCAATCTGCACATGCTGTTTTTAAAGTATAGTGTTGAATTTAGTGTTACTTGAATTTTAAAACAAATTTATTTAATCACACCAGGGCTTAGTTGCGGCAGGTACAATCTAGTTTGCTGACCAGGGATCAAACCCAGGCCCCCTGCATTGGGACACAGGCTTGATCCCTGAGTCAGGAAGATCCCCTGGAGGAGGAAATGGCAACCCACTCCAGTATCCTTGTCTGGAAAATCCCATGGACAGAGGAGCATGGCAGGCTACAGTCCATGTGGTCGCAGAGAGTTGGAGACGACTGAGCGACTTAGCACACACTCATGCATTTCCCTAAAGGCTCCACGTCCAAATACAGCTGCTCTGGGGGTTAAGACTTCAACATATGAGTTTTGGAGGGGACCCAAACATTCAGTCCATAACATCCCACATAGTGATATGAAATAGATGACACTTGATATGTTGATACTGATAGTCATTAAATCAATAAAACTTCATTGCACACCTACTGTGCACCAGAATCTCTGCTAGGCTCTGAGATTATAGGTAGAAGGAAAAAAAAAAAAAACTGCCTCAGTCTTTAATGAGTTTATAACTTGAAGAGAGACAGAGAAGCTATTAGAACACAGTGGTCACTGCCAGGAGAGCCTGAGCATTTGTGCTAAGTCACTCGGTCATGTTTGGCTCTTTGAGACCCCTTGGACTGTAGCCCTCCAGGCTCCTCTATCAATGGGATTCTCCAGACAAGAATACTGGAGTGGGTTGCCATTTCCTTCTCCAGACCCAGGGACCGAACCCACATCTCTTGGGTCTCCTGAACTGGCAGCGGGTTCTCTTCCACTAGCACCCCTGGTGACTCAGATGGTAAAGATTTCACCTGCAATGCGGGAGACCTGGGTTCTATCCCCAGGTCAGGAAGATCTCCTGGAGGAGGGCATAGGTACCAGTATTCTCGCCTGGGATTTCCATGGACAGAGGAGCCTGGCGGGCTGCAGTCCATGGGGTCGCAAAAGAGTCAGGACATGACTGAGCGACTAACACTTTCACTTTCTGTTCAGTGCCTCCTGGGAAGCCCCAGAGCTCCTAGACAGGACGAATAAACCACTCCCTGGGGGCAGCAGAAGTGATGTGCAAGCAGAAACGGAGGATGAGGAGTATTGGATAGTAAACACGGGGTGGGACAGACAAGGGGGAGCATTCAGGATTGAGGAAGACGATACACAGAACTAGGGTGACCAGGATCCTGGTTTGCCCGGGGCTGTCCTGGTTTTAGCACTAAAAATCCCACATCTGGGAAAGCTCGGGGTCGCTGAGCCTTATATGCTGCTGCTGCTGCTAAGTCGCTTCAGTCGTGTCCAACTCTATGTGACCCCATAGAAGGCAGCCCACTCAAATGAACTCGAAATGAAAAAGGAGACGTTTCAACAGACAACACAGAAAGAGAAAGGATCATAAGAGACAATTAGAAACAACTGCATGACAATAAAATGGATAACCTGGAACAAATGGACAAATTCTTAGAAAAGTACAATCTTCTAAGACTGAATCAGGAAGAAAGAGAAACTATGAATAAGTCAAGCACCAACACCAGTCACAAGCTCTAACTATGAACAGATCAATCACAAGCACTACTAACTGGGATCAAAAGTCTCCAACAAAGAAATGCCTGGGACTTCACAGATGAATGCTCTCAAATGGTAGAGATGTGATAATACCTATGCTGGTCAAACTGTTCCAGAAAAATGTGGAGGGAGGAGCATTCCCAACTCATTCTGCGAGGCCACCATCACCATGAACCAAAAGGAAGCAGAAATGCCACACAGAAAAGAAAGTTACAGGCTAACATCACTGATGAACATCAACGCAAAAATCCTGGGGAAAATTGTAGCAAAAACCAAACAAAAACACATGAAAAGGATCATACACCAAGTTCAAGTGGGGTTTATCCCAGGGATTCAAAGATTCTTCGCTATCTGCAAATCAATCAATGTGATACACTATATTGACAAACTGAAAGATAAAAAGCATACGATAATCTTGATCGATGCAGAGAAAGGTTTTGACAAAACTAAATACCAGTTTAAAAAGCACTCCATAAATGGGCATGGAAGATACCTACCTCAACATGAGAAAGGTCATATAGGAAAATCTCTCAGCAAACATTATTCTCAATGGTGTCAAAATGTAAGCATTTCCTCTAAGATCAGCATCAAGATCATGGTGCCCACTCTATTTCTATTAATCAATAGAGTTTTTAAAGTCATAGACACAGCAATCAGAGAAGAAAACGAGAAAGAACGCATATTGGAAAAGAAGAAGTCCATCTGTCATTGATTGCAGATGACCTGTTTCTATTCATAGAAGACCCTATAGGTAGAACCAGAAAATTACTAGAGCTAATCAATGAATTTAGTAAAGCCCAGGATACAAAATTAATACACAGAAATCCTTTGCAGACTTACAGCACAACAAGAAAAATCAGAAAGAGAAACTAAGAAAAAAGTGCCATTCCCCACTGCAACAAGAAGAATAGCATAGCTAGGAATGCTGCTGCTGCTAAGTCACGTCAGTCACGTCCGACTCTGTGCGACCCCATAGATGGGAGCCCACCAGGCTCCCCCATCCCTGGGATTCTCCAGGCAAGAACACTGGAGTGGGTTGATATTTCCTTCTCCAATGCATCAAAGTGAAATGTGAAAGTGAAGTCGCTCAGTCGTGTCCGACTCTTCGGGACCTCATGGACTGTAGCCTATCAGGCTCCTTGTACATGGGATTTTCCAGGCAAGAGTACTGGAGTGGGTTTCCATTTTTCTTCCCCAATAGCTAGGATTAAAGTTACCTAAACAGACAAAACACATGTATGCAGAAAGACAGGCTGTATGATGAAAGATAGCCAAGTTGAAACAAACAGACAGAAAGATATGCCTTGTTCTTGACTTGAAAGAAATCAATGTTGTGAAAATGACTATACTACCCAAAGCAATCTGAAGATTCAATTCATCCCTATCAAACAACCAATGACTTTTTTTTTTTAAAGAACTAGGACGAACAATTTTACAATTTACATGGGGGGAAAAAAGACCCAGAAGGGCCAAAGCAATCTTGGAAAGAAAGGTGGAACTGGAGGAATCAACCTTCTGACTTCAGACTATACTATCAAGACACTATGGTACAGGCACAAAAGCAGAAACAGAGGGCAATGGAACAAGACACAAAGCTGAGAGATAAACCCACACCCCTATAGGCATCTTTTCTTTGACAAGGGAGGCAAGAATGTACAATGGAAAAAGGACAGAAAAGAGAGCCTCTTCAGTAAGTGGTGCTGGGAAACTGGACAACTACATGTAGAAGAATGAAATTAGAACGCTTCTTCATACTATACACAAAAATAATTCACAATGGGTTAAAGACCAAAAGTAAGGCCAGAAACTATAAAATTCTTAGAGGAAAACATAGGCAGAACACTCTTTGTCATTTATCACAGCAAGACCTCCGAGAATGACTGAAATAAAAATAAAAATAAATGGCATCTAGAGAAACTTCAAAGTATATAAGCAGCAAAGAAAACTATAAACAAGATGAAAGGACAACCCTCAGAATAGGAGAAAGTAATTGTAAATGAAGCAATTGACAAAGGATTATCTACAAAGTACACAAGTAGATCATCGAGCCTAATATCAGATAAAAAGAAACCAACTGAAAAGTGACCAGAAGACATGAACAAATTTATCCAAAGACGACATTAAGAAGGCCACCAAACACAGGCGAAGATGCTCCACATCACTCATTACTAATGAAACGCTAATCAAAACTACATGAGGTATCACCTCACACCAGTCAGAATGGCCATCATCAACAATTCTACAAATAATAAATGCTGGACAGGACATGGAAGAAAGGGAACCCTCTTGCACTGTTGGTAGACATGTAAATGGATACAGCCACTATGGAGAGGGAATGTAGGTTTCTTTAAAAAGTAGGAATAAAGCTACCATATGATGCAACAATCCCCTACTGGCCATATAGCCGGAGAAAACCATACCTCTAAAAAGACACATGCACCCCAATGTCCACTGCAGCACTATTTAAAATAGCCAGGGCATGGAAGCAACCTAATATCTATCAAGAGAACAATGTATAAAGAAGTCGTGGAACATATACACAATGGAATATTACTCAGCCACGAAAAGGAACAATACGAGTCAGTTTAACTGAGGTAGATGAACCTAGAAACTGTGATACAGAGTGAAGTAAGTCAGAAAGAGAAAAACAAATATAGTATACGAATGCATACACATGGAATCTTGTAAAATGGTACTGGTGAATATTTGAAGGGCAGAAATAGATACACAGATGTAGAGGAAGGACTTGTGAACTCAGCTGGAGAAGGAGAGGGTGGGATGAATTGAGAGAGTAGCACTGAAACATCACCTACTACCATATGTAAAATAGCTAGCTAGTGGGAAGTTGCTATATAACATGGGGAGCCCAGCATTGTCCTCTGTGACGACCTAGAGGGTGGGATGGCGGGAAGTGGGAGGCAGGCTCACCAAAGAGTGGATAATATACTTATGGCCTATTCGTGTTGTTGTATGAGGAAAACAAACCAAACAATGTAAAGCAGTTATCCTTCAATTAAAAATTAATAAATACAATCTGAAAACTATCATTCAACACTTTTGTACTGTCGTCTAAAGCTATATGGGATCATCGTCTATTCCTAGCTATTTTTCCACTATAAGTGCTTATAAATGTCATTAAAGGTTTTGAAAATATGATTTTAATAGCTACACAGTATTGCTTAATATCTCACACATAAATAACAACATTTCAGTCTCAACATAGAAACATAATACCAAAAAAGGTTTCCATTTTAAACTAAAGCTTGCATTTTAATTCAGTTCAGTGAGAATTCCTCTGAAGGCCTAAAATTCTTATGAAAAGTACATTATGTGGAGTCCTTCTTGCTTTCATCTGTTATGCCGTATCCTCATTTACTTCTAAGGACTCTTGGACTTTTGACATTTTTGCCTGAGGCTGTAATTTTTGACTGAGATAAAATCTTAAATTTAGATATTAAGAATGTCAAGAAGCACTCTTGTAAGTGTGAGTCACTCAGTCATGTCCAGTTATTCGTGACCCATGGACTGTAGCCCACCAGGTCCTCTGTCCACAGAATTTTCCAGGCAAGAATATTGGAGTGTGTAGCCATTCCTTTCTCAAGGGGCTCTTCCTGACCCAGGGGTCAAACCCTGGTCTCCCGCATTGCAGGCAGATTCTTTACCATATGAACCACCAGAGAACCCTGACCCGGGTGTACACGGATGTAAAAATCCTCAAAAGAATATTAGCAAACCAAATTGAAGACACATTAAAAAGAATCATACACTATGATCAAATGGAATTTATTCTGTGCCTGCAGGCATGATTTAGTATTTGCACATCAATCACTGTGATACACAATATGAGCAAAATTAAGAATGAAATCATGTGATCTTCTCAATAATTGCAGAAAAAGCTTTCAACAAAGTGTAACATCAATTTTGGTACAATCTCTCAATACAGTGGTTAAACATGGAACATCCTAAAGGGTATATAAGACAAGCCCACAGCTAACATCCAAGTCAGTGGTAAAGAGGTGAAAGATTTTCCTAAAAGATCAGGAATAGTACAAGGATGCCCACTCTCACCAATCTTGTTCAACATAGTAGTGGAAGTGTCCTACCCAGAATAACTAGGCAAGAAAAGGAAATAAAAGCATCCCCATTGGAACAAATGAAGTTACACTGCCACTATTCGATTATAACAGAATTTATATGAAACCATAAAAACTCCACCAAGTAACAAGTATTAAAACTAATAAACTCAGCAATGTAGCAGGATATGAGCCATCAGAGAGAGAACAGAACAGTACCATATACAAATGCATCAAAAAAAAAACAACATGAAATAAATTTTACCGACGAGCAGAAACACCTGTACAATCACAGGCTCCAAGACATAGAGTCTGGATTCAAATCCCACCTTACACTGACCTGCAGAGTGACCCAGGGCAAATCACACAATGATCTGAGGCTCAACATATTCAACTGTAAAATGGACACAAACCCAGTATCTCCTCCCAGGGCTGTGAAACTCCAAGGAAATGCTTATTTAGGCCCGGGCATTGGAGTGTCTCCGGGAGCCTCTCCTTGTATGAAACTCCTCTAGAACTGGGCTCTTCTGATCCTGTGGGTGAGGGTCAAGTGTAGAGCCTGGGAGCCAAATGGGACTGGACAATGACGAGGACAAAAAAATATACTAGTTCTGTGTCAGGGAGGGAAGCCACCTCCTTTCCAGATCTCAGAGTGGGGCCTGCACAGAAGGCCCGGGGGATGTACAATCAGATGTGAACCCCGAACCGCCCCCCCACCCCCACCCCCAGCAGGGATGGAGCCTTCCTGGCAAGAACCTTCTCTCTGGTCCGGGCTTCAGTGTGATGTGGTGCTGCTCCCTGAGTTCTCCAGGTCTCCACCAGGCAAAGAGCTCTTGGGACTTGGAGGTCTATTAAACCACAGGTGCCTGAGAGTCAGAATGACACAAGGGCTAACAACATTGAAAATTAGCTATATTTAAAAAAATGACAGAAGTACAGACAGGGCAGGGTATGAGAAGCAGAAGGATTGACTACCTCGCAAGCCTTTAGCAGAAATATCTCCACACCAGCTCAGCAGAGCCCACAGGAGGAAAATATAATGGAAAAGCAGGCTATGGGTATATCTCTACACTGCTGGACCCAGGGACCCAAGTCCCAATCCACCAACATCATTTTGCATATCCAGACAGCAAGAGGGAGAAACACAGACCTTGCCTTAGGAAGTCTCAGCCAAACTTAATATTGGGGTTGCTGAGCATGGTTACATGGTCACTAGGGTCACCCAGTCCCTCCTCTCTGCTCACATCCTCTGTCCTCACAGAAACATACATGGTTCACTACAGAGAACCCTCTGAGGGTACTTGTGTATACTAGAAACAGGCAATGGTGAAGTGTGAAGAGAAGACACAGAAACGGAAACATGCTTCTGGGGTGCTGTACAAATTTCCAAAGATCTGAAGTTCTTGATACTTGGCATTTTTAAAAGAAGCTTCTTAATGTGTAAACGCAGAAAGGATATTTCCAGGAGAAAGGACAAAGGAATCGTCCCATTGGGACAATTTGGTGTCCATGTGGGAAAGTAAGTTGGATCCCTACCTCAAAAGACAGCACCAAATCAATTAGACACATAGTAAAAACCAACAATTGAAGGAAAAACTTGACAAAATTTCGAACCATTTTTGATGAGGGAATATCTTTTCTTTAAATTGAGGTATTGTTGATTTACAATTTGTTTAAGGTTTACAGCAAAGTGATTCAGTGATTCAGCCTCTCAGGTACTTCCTTGGACAAAATTCATTCCCTTTGGGAGGCCCCTAGGCCATGCCCTCTACTCAGAACAGCTAAGAATCCTGAATAGGCAAAGCAGCATGTCGTGGTGCTCAGTGAGGGTTTTTAGATTGAATAAACTATTCTAACACGATACAAGGAACAAGCCCAGAGTTTAAGAGAGGATCTCCAAACCTACCTTCCAAAAGGAGGTCCTGCTCCCTTGAATGTCAGTGCGTGAAACAGCGCTTGGGAAGGGAAAAGGTGTGTCATGAATATTTGGTCTGCAGAGGAGACAAAGTGGTGTGTAGAGATGATGTGCAGGCATGTCCCAGGACACTGAACACACGGACAGAGTGACCGGACTCTCAGCCCTGCTCTGGGGGCATTGCACTCTCTCCATCCCTGACAGAGCGTGAGCAGCTCACACGTGTCTTGGCGAGTATGGTCACATGACCTGGACCTGGCCAATCAGTGTGCTCCATCCCTGGGCACCATGATTGGCACTGACCAATCGGGACCCAGGACCAGGCCTCAAGCTGGATTCAAAGGAAGAGGAGGGCTGGCTCTGCCGGAAGGGGTGGGGGCCTGTGAGGTCAGGCTGCAGCAGTGGGAGGGGGTGTGAGTTCACCTGGGGCAGTTGGTGACCTTCTTGCGCCCGTTAGGGCAGAGCCGCTGGCCTGAGAAGGAGGGCGCTGCTGAGCCCAGGGGTTGAGAGCGCCGGTTCCTGCTGTGGTCCCGGGGCTCCACCTGAGACCGGAGGGAAGCCGTCTGCCCGTGAGTCCTCTCCTGCTTGACTGTCAGCTTGTTTGGACTACGCTGGGTTTTCTGTCCAGCTGGCTACGTGAAGACCCTGGAAATGCACCTGTGTGGGTTTTGGCTGGCTTCAGGGAAGAAATGCCAGATGACACTGGGAGACTCCAGTTTAATCCGGATTCAGGTCCTATCTCTTGAAAGTGAAGTGAAAGTCCCTCAGTCGTGTCCACCTCTTGGCGACCCTGTGGGCTATACAGTCCATGGAATTCTGCAGGCCAGAATACTGGAGTGGGTAACCTTTCCCTTCTCCAGGGGATCTTCCCAGTCCAGGGATTGAACCCAGGTTTCCCGCATTGCAGGCAGATTCTTTACCAGCTGAGCCACAAGAGAAGCCCAAGAATACTGCAGTGGGTAGTCTGTCCCTTGTGTAGCGGATCAGCATTCCCGACCCAGGAATCAAACCGGGGTCTCATGCATGGCAGGAGAATCCTTTACCAGCTGAGCTATCAGGGAAGCCCAGTATCTCTTAAGGCCAGCTATTCATTGTAGTATCAACCATATTAGTCTTCATGGGATTAAGGTAGCAACCTGCTAAGGTAGCAATTGATGTCCTTTTTCTAGAGGACAAAACTGGGGCTCAGAGAAGGGGGTAACACAGCTAGAGCAAGGAAGTGTGTACCTAGACAAAACCCCCCGATCCTGCTGTTAGAACTCAGGGAAGCCATACGGTGGCTTGTCCATGTGATGGGGGCTAAGACACCCAGCCCACACCGGATACTGTGGGGACCTGACTTGGTAACTGCCTTCTCGCAGCTCTGAGACTCAAAAAAGCGATTTTCACTGGAGAGAGGAAGGATACGTCCCTCCATCCAACCCACCACATCCTCCAGGTACTCCCACACCCTGCCCCCTTTCTCTTTCTTTGTGAGGGAATAAGCGTCACGCTCATGTGACCACATTGGCTGTCCACTGTTCACGAGCTACCACCTGGAGCTGCTACCGGAGAGGCCAAGAGCCTTTGCCCCCGAGTACCCCTCTTTCCTTTGCACCGTGGGGGCCCTTCTCGACACCTGCACACCAGAGGCCGTTTCTGAGGCATGCAGGGACCCTCCTTCAGTTTGCAACAGACTGCATCCATCACTGTCCTTTCAATGCTTCCCTTGACACTCAGCTCCTGAGCTCCTTTGTCTGCATTGCGACCCACCTGGCTGCCACTGGAGGGACAGAGCTGACCATGAATCCAAAGCTCAGATCTGACAGGCAGGAATCTGTGTATTAAAGGGCCTGATTAATCATGCCGTAGAGGCTGTAGTGGGCTCCAAGGATCCGTAAGTAGGACTTGGGCCAAAGTGATTCCACAGCTGTTTTAATGCCTGGGGAGGGTCTGGCTGTAGTGGGGGTGGGGTGAGTCTCCTGAGGTTCTGAAGGCCCACTGTGTGCAGATTCATGGCACATAGAGAAGAGAAGGCGGAGTCCTTCCCTGGAGGTGGTCAAAGCTCATGGATGAGCCAGACAGGTAGGCAGGGCACGAAAGCACCTGAGCTGCCATTATGAGTGAATGGTGTGGGGGCAGAGGAAGAGAACCAGGTCTGCTCGCTTATTGGCGCCCAGGGCAGGTTGTCCCCAGACTAAACACTTATTATGGTGATGACCGTCACTGCTGTCTGCAAAGGGTTTACATTGGTGTGTGTCTTCATCGAGTGGTCAGGCCTTCTCTAAGCTACACTGGCCATGGGCATTGCCTCTCCTTGGAACTTGACATGATTCGTCTCTTCCTTATGGAACATTCATTTCTAAGAGGGTTTTTGGGCCACAAGGATGTTGGGTTTTTCTCTAGCTTTGTCTCATGAGGAACGCTTTTCCACTTGTTGATGTGGTTTGTTTTCCCAGCTCTCTTTCTTGCTTTATTTTGTCAATTTGTTTCTGCCAGAGGAAGAGCTCAGAATTTGCCTCTGGCTGATATGTGACACTTACAACAGCGACACCCACCTGGGTATTATGACCACATTTGCCGAAAGGGCTTTGTTTTGCAGAAGACATCTTGAAAGTACCTACACTGTCCTTTCAGATTCCCAAAGGCTATTTGAAATGAAAGAAAAACAAGAATTCTCAAGTTTAGTCTTACAATATGTGGGGAGTCAGAAAAATCCCCTGGAGAAGGGAAACACCACCCACTCCAGTATTCTGGCCTAGAGAATTCCATGGAGTGTCTACTCCGTGGGGTCACAAAGAATCAGACAAAATCTGATGACTAATCAACAACACCGAAGCTTCACCATTTGTCAGAGATAACAACAGTATTTACACGACCGTGTGCATGTTCAGTGGCTCATACGTGTCAAACTCTTTGCAGCCCTGTAGCCCCTAAGATCCTCTCTCTGTGGAATTTTTCAGGCAAGAATACTGAAATGGGTTGCCATTTCCTCCTCCAGGGGATCTTCCCAACCCAGGAATTGAACCCAGGTCTCCTGCATCTCCTACATTCGCTGTCGGGTTCTTTTCTGCTGAACCACCTGGGAAACAAGTCATTACATCACTGGGTTATCCTAAAGTACTTAACTTGGAGTCTGGCACTGGGGAAGTTCTCACTGGTGATGTGAATATTCAGTCATATATCATTATTGCTCATATGATAATGAAATGGCCATGCTCATAAAGGAGAAAGAAGAGCCTTTCCAAGTCCAATTAAATCCTTTGCCACACATATGTTTTTAAAAACTTCTTGACTTTGAAATGAACATCAAACATAAAGACATTGGTTGTGGCCTCCAGAAAAGATTGAGCTGTACCAATAAGTGACGAGGATTCTTCTCCCAGTTCCAAAATGCATGCGTTGTTTCCCGGGCACCACCGAGCACTTCTCCGGTGGGCTCAGAGAGGCTGAGTCACTCACCAGAGACCACACAGCAGCAGACCAGGACTCCGACCCAGGTTGCTGAAACCACGGCTCCCTCCTGTGCCCATCTGACCTGCCCCTTGAGGGCAGCAGGAAGATCTGGGCTCCCCTGGCCTGAGCCCCTGGGCCTGCCTCCCCTCGTCCACGCTGGGATGTGTCCATTCCCAAATCATGCACTGTGTCCCCCAGCCCTGGGCCGTCATGTCAGGCTCCAGGCTCCCTGCAGGTGAGCCCCACGCCCACCAGCACACCTCCGAGCCCTGCCCATCTGGTCTCTGTGCCCGAGTGTCCTGATCCTAACTGTTTTCTTGAGGCAGCCCCAGGACTGGGCCCTGCTTCCTCGAAGCTCCCTTCACCAAGCCCAGTGAGGCTCTGCCCTGTGGCTTCATGACAAGTATGTTGGGCTGAGTGGTGGCTCCGAAAGCCATCCATCCTTCTGCAGCCTCCAGAGGTGGCCTTATTCCGATGAAAGGTCTCGGCAGATGGAAGTAAGTTCCTGACCCCTGCACCAGATCACCCGGGATGCATGTGGACCCTAAATCCAATGACAGGTGTCCTTGGAAGAAAAGAGGGGGTGATCTGAGGCACAGAGCCACCCAGGGGAGAAGGTTTGTGCAGATGGACGCAGAGGTCGGGGTGATGTGGCCAGAAGCCCAGGGAGGCCTGGCGTCCCCCAGGGACTGGACCAGGCCAGAGGGACCCTCCTCTGGAGCCTCTGGAGGGAGCTCAGCCCTGCCCACACCTTGATCACAGGTTTCTGACTCCAGAACTGGAGGGGGGGGGGGAATGAATTTGTGTTAAAGCTGTCCAGTCTGTGGCCAGTGGCTGCAGCCACCCCTGGACACCGAGAGTGAACTTGCTGGCTCCAAGGTGAGAACAGTGGCAGGACCCACCCCCTACCCCCCAACCCCAACACACAATCTTGTCATGAGGTTAAATGAGTTCATACACACAGATGGCTGAATCAGGGACTGACACTTGGATCTCAGCCCGCTTCACTTCCTCCTCCTCGTCACCATCACCGTCATTGTGAGGGGCCCTCATCCACTCATTCAGTGGACATACAAGGGCCTGATGTGGGCAGCGAGGCCAGCGAGCTGGGAGGCTCCGCACAGGACTCACCCTGTCTGCTGGGGCCGCATGGACGAGGCTTGTGCGGTGACACGGAGGCCCCGGGAGAGGCTGGATCCTCCGGTCGTGGGAGGCATGGGCGCCTCAGCATCAGAGGTGGAGGGTTGAGCTGGGTTCATCCTGGGGGGGTGCAGCCCTTCACTCAAAGTGAGGGAAGAACCCCATTTGGCACCCAGTGTCCGGTAGCCTCCCCTTGCCATGGCAGGCTGCGGGCAGAGCCATGGATGACCAGGAGTCTGCATCTCACTAGGAGCCGAGGCTGGCACTGAGGGAATCCTCAGTGAGGATTTTTTTTAAAAAAACCATCCTAAGTGACTTCAGCTCCATTGCTTTTTGCCAAAAACCTGCAATGATCCCAAGAGCTTTGTACACTCCAAGGGTGGTGACTGGACGTGGAGCCCAGCACAGACCCAAGTCAGTTCTGCCCTGAGTCCCACGGGCCGGCCACACCCTCCCCCTTCCTTGGCCTGGCTTTCTTCTGCCAGGACCCCCAGAATGGTGGAAAGGCAAGTGTGGCCTCAAGCTGAGGGGCCCAGCCTGGGCTCCAAGCCCCTGGGGGTCCCCTTGGGACGTCTGGTGGACCTAGTTCCCCCTGCCGTGGGGCAGCTCTCTCTCGGGGACTGTCGTGTTTCTTTGCTTTCTGTTGTGATGGGGCACCCCAGTTATCTCGGGGCGATGGGAAGTCTGTTGGTGTTACATGCTCCCGCCTTAGATGGGGAAACGTTATTGCTGCATTGACACTGCTCACTCGATACTGGGAATCGGTTAAACACAAATGGCAAGGGGAACAGAGCAAAACAGAAAAAGAAAAATAGAGAGTTGCTGGGTTGCTTCAGGTCTCACCTGTGATTAAGAGTGTGTACAGCCTGCACGTGAACCTGGGTTCCCACACCTGCCAACTACCAGGTGCCAGGCCCTGATTTTAGACCCCCAGCTTCACTAAGGAGTCATTGACAGATACAGTTTATGTGTATTTAAAGTCTACATTGTGATGACTTGATGCCCACAGATGTCATGGAATGATTGCCTTACATACGCATCACCTCACACGGTTAACTCTGTGTGTGTGTGTCTTTATGTTGTTCTTATAATCCGTGAACACAATATAGATAGCTCTCCATTTTTTAAGATCTTCTTTAATTTATCTTAGAAGTTTATAGTTTGCTGTATGTCTTACAAATGTTTAATTAGATATCTTGATATTTTCAGTGCCATTATAAATTCCTAATAGATACAGAATTTACTTTTCTATATTCACTTGGTAAATCCATATATTTCAAATCATTCTAATTGTATTTATTTATGTATACACAATTATGTCTGCAAATAAGTTCTTTTTTCCCCTTTGCAACTGTGATAACCCTTTCCTTTTTCTTGCCTTATTGTATGGACTAGGATCTCCAGTACATTGGTGAACAGAAGTAGTGAGAATAAGTATCCTTGTCTCTTTCACATTATCAGAGGAAAAGCTTTCAGTATTTCACCATCACACATGATATTAGCTTTTCTGTAGACAGTTTAATCAAAATATGTAAATTCTTCTCTGTTAGTTTACTAAGAGTTTTTTCTTAGTCGTGCACTAAAATTATTACATTAAATTTTCTTGTTTATTTTCTGCAGATTTTGAAACAGGTAATTTTTCTTGTATGTGATTATTTTTCTTTTATGTGATTTAACTTTTAAAAAATTTTGTGATTCTAAAACGACCCCAACCTGATCTCAATGTATTCTCCTTCAGTTGGACTTTATTTCTTAGTGTTTTATTTAGGATTATTTCATCTATACTCAGAGTCTGTAATTTTACTTTCTTGTACTTCTTCCTGGTTGGATTTAGTATCAAGGTTATGCTAGTCTTATAAAACAAGGTTGGAGAGTGTTCCTTGTTTACTGCAAGAATTCCTGTGAGATGACTGTTTTCTTCCCTAGAATTTTGGAAGAATTGATTGGCAAAACCAGTTGGTTTTATTGTGGGGAGGCTTTTAATTTCAGATGTAATTTTTTTCATGCAAATAAAATTTTCTGATTTTGTATGTCTTCTTGGGTCTATTTCAGTAAAGCATTTCCCTCCTGCTAGGAAGTTATTGAGGCGAGCAGACTCTCCAGTTAGTAAGTGAACTGTGGTTCATAATATTTTTCTTATCTGCAAGATGTGTTGTCTCCCCTTTTAAAAACCCCTGATGCTGGTGATTTGAGCTTTGTCTCTTTCTCTTAATAAGTCTCTCTAGGGGTTTATCAGTTCTTTCAAAGAGCAAACTTTTGGCTTTGTTTTTAAAAAACTTCATATTTGCTTTCTGTTTCCTTGTTTTCTGCTCCCTTTTTTCCCCATCTATGTTGTGTTTCGTTTGCTATGTTTTTTCCCTGGTTTCTTGGGAGAGAGGCTTAATTGATTTTTAGCCTTCCTTCTTTTCCAGTGTATGTGTTTAAGGCTTTAAGTTACCCTCTAGACACAGTCGCTGTGTCCCACAGGTTTGAATAAGCCAGATTTTCATTATCTTTTATGGAAAAGTATTTTCTAATTTTCATTGTGTTTTTCAAAACCATTATCCATGAAATTCTTCAAGCAGTATGTCATTTAACTTCGCAATGTTTGGGGAGCTTTTTCCAGTGATCCTTTTTTGATTTCTAGCTTAATTCCATGAAGAGCCCCGTCATAGGCTTTTGGGGTTACTGTTATAAATCCCGTAGACTAGCTGATAAACAACAGAAAGTTGTTTCTTGTAGTCCTGAGGCTGGGGAGTCCCAAGATCACCAGCAGGTGCCACATCTGGTGAGGCCTGTTTCCTGGTTCCTAGACTGCCTGCTTCTTCTCCCTGTTCTCGCAGCACAGGAGCCCATTCCCTCCTGGCCTGACCCTTCCCAGAGTGCCTGCCTCCTCGGATCATCACCACGTGCTGGGTGAAGTTTGAGGGCCCATAAACCGTCAGCCCATTGCAATCCCTAAATATACTCTGCATTATTTCAGTCCTTTGAAATAATTCAAGCTTTCCTAATGGCTCAATACATATTCTTTCTGTTATATGTTCCTTGGGCTCTTGAATATGTATCAGTGGGAATGCAATGTTCCATGTGTATCAGTCAGATCAGGCTTGTCACTCATGTAATTCAGATTCCGGTAGCCATGTTGAATAAAAGCAGAAGTAGGTGAAATTACCTGTAATATATTTTATTTTAACACACCCCAAATATTATCATTTCCGTGTGTCATCAACATGATAAAACCTAATGAAATAGTTCAGGTTCTTTTTTTCACGCTAAGTCTTTAAAATCCAGTGTGTGTTTCAGGCTTGCAGCGCATCTCACTGTAGAGCAGCCACATTTCAGGTACTTCATGGCTGCAGGTGACTACATACCAGGGGGCCCAGTTCCACGAGAGATGTGTCTTTAACGTCTCCCACTGGGATTATGAACTCGGCTGTTACTCCTTTTCTATTTCTGTTGGTTTTTATGTATTGATATTTTGAAGTTATGTTATTAGGTACATTCAAATTTAGAATCCTCATCTTCTTGCTAGACTGAACTTGTATCAGTATGAGATGCTTCTTTTTATCGCTAGAAATGCTTCTTTTTTAGAGACTATTTGACAGTGATATTGCCACGTCGGTTTTCTGTCCTTGTTGGCCTGGGTATCTTTTAGGTTCACCTGTCTAAAAGATATTCCATCTTAACATGTAGCTCTGTGAATAGTGTGTAGTTTTCATTGGAATCAGTTTGACACTTTATCTTTTAATGAGAGTATTTGCTCTGTTTATAATGTTGATATTCAGTGTGTAGACACCATGTTGCTGTGTGTTTTCTGTTTGTCCCACCTAGTCTGTGTTCTTTGCTCTTGCCTTCTTTTAGAAGTTTGAAATGTTTCTCTAGTTCTGTGCTCCTCTGTCAGATTGTTGGGTGCACATTCAGAGACACAGCGTGTGTTTTACATTGAAGTCTAACTTAGTACTTTTACTGCCTCCCTGACACGACTGTTTCCTCCTTGTCACTGTTACACTTTGAACTGTTAGATATATATTTGGCGTTAACATCATTGTTTTGTAAAGTTAGTATTTACCCTCACAGTTACCTCATTGTTGGTCTCTACTTGTTTTTTATATTTCCATCAGAGACTACTTTTTTTTTTTTCCCAAAGCACTGCCTTAATATTTTTTTAGTGCATGTGTGTGGGTGATGAGTTGTCTCATTTCCATTTGCCCTAAAAGTCTTTATTTTGCTTTCATTTTCAAAGAGTGTTTTTCTTGGGTATAGAATTCCAGGTTGGTGGTTATTTGTTTTTCAGCATTTTACAGATGCCAGTCCATTATTTTCTGACTTCCTTGTTCTTGGAAAGTCAGCTCTCAGTGTTGCTGTGCCATTAAAAGCCACACCATTTTTCCTCTGAGCGCTTGAACATGTTCTTCTAGCCTTAGGCACCCACAGAGCTGCTGAAACCAATGGGTGATTTTCATTTTTGAGTCAGTGGTCTGAGTCTTGAACCAAATCTTGCCACTGTCCCTGTCAGCCAGTTCAGTCGCTCAGTATCTGCCCCGTTGCGACCCCATGGACTGCAGCACACCAGGCTTCTCTGTCCATCACCAACTCCGGAGTTTGCTCAGGCTCATGACCATCAAGTCGGTGATGCCATCCAACCATCTCATCCTCTGTTGTTCCCTTCTCCTCCTGCCCTCAGCCTTCCCCAGCATCAGGTTCTTTTCCAATGGGTCAGTTCTTCGCATCAGGTGGCCAAAGTATTGGAGCTTCGGCATCAGTCTTTGCAGTGAATATTCAGGTCTGATTTGCTTTAGGAGTGACTTGTTGGCTCTCCTGGCAGTCCACGGGGCTCTCAAGAGTCTTCTCCAACTCCCCAGTTCAGAAGCATCGATTCTTCGGCATTCAGCCTTCTTCATGGGGCAACTCTTACGTCCATACATGACTACTGGAAAAACCATAGCTTTGACTCAGTGAACCTTTGTCGGCAAAGTAATGTCTCTGCTTTTTAATATGCTGTCTAGGTTTGTCATAGGTTTCCTTCCAAGAAGCAAGCATCTCTTAATTTCACCATCTGCAGTAATTTTGGAGCCCAAGAAAATAAAGTCTGTCACTGTTTCCATTGTTTCTCCATTTATTTGCCATGAAGTGATGGGGCCGGATGCCATGATTTTCATTTTTTGAATGTTGAGTTTTATGCCAGCTTTTTCACTCTCCTCTTTCACTTTCATTAAGAGGCTCTTTAGTTTCAACCCCTGGAGGCATTTCTTATTCCCCTTTCTGTCTTTTCTCCACCATGAGAGTCCCCATTTATACTTTTTAACAACGTAGTTTAACAAGGGGCTCCTTCAATATATTCTATCCTTTTTTTCTCTCTCTCTTATATATATTTTTACCTGACCAATCCTTCAGTTCACTGATCCTCTCTTCAGCTACGTCCGATTTGATGTTAAGCCCAGAGACTGAGTTCTTAAATTCAGTCACTGTTATTGTAAAGTTCTAGAGTTGGTTTTGATTCTCAGAAATTTTTCCTTTTGTCAAGTATATTTTTGAACAGGTGACATTTGCATCTGATACCTCTAGCACACCTCTGATATGCTGATACATATCTCATACCTCTGGATCTGGTTCAGCTCTTTTTCTCTTGGTCCTGTTTGTTGTTACACCCTTTTTTGCTTCTTTGGTTGCATGTTGGACATTATGTTTGGAAAACCCTAGAGGTTCTGAGTGATGCTGCCTTCTCCAGAGTTTCCTCTGACACACACGTCCAGTGGGAACAGAGCTGTCTGTTCACTTAGGGCCTGAGGGACTTGAGGCTGGGGAGGGGGCGGTGTCCTTGTAAGCTCAGTCTCAGCAGCCTTCACACACCTTCCACCACCACCCCAGGGAGGAGCTTTCCAGCGTCTCGGTCTGGAAGCCTGGGCTGCCCCATAGGGCGCCCCCCTTCTCGGCAGGTCCTGAGTGGGGGGCTGCCCCCATCCGCGAGGCTGTGTAACAGAAGGTCCCGCCTGTGGGCACTTTTTCAGTGTTGCAACCCCAAGGCAAAGACCAAGACCAGGAAGAACTTGGCCTCGGCCCAAGTCCTGGAAGCAGAGTGGCCTGAGGTGAGAGCAGCCGGGGGCTGGGCCCGTCAGATTGGGCCTCACCCAGCGAAGTGTTGGGGTTGTGTTTCATTTTGTTAGCATGGTTGTGGGCCCTGCCGGCCAGGGCGCTTTGGCCTTAGTGGGCAGGATCGACCCCAGCAGGATTACCTTGTAAGAGGTTGTGCAGGTGCCACGTGGAGGATGGGCGGGGGGCCCCACAAGAAGGGAAACACTGGCTGGAGGAGTCACTGGGGCACGTGGACTAAGCTATAAAGTCAGTCCTTGAAGCAGAAAGGCTAAGCCCCTTAACGTCTCCCTTCTTCCAAAGAAAGGATACACTGGCTGGAGGAGTCTCTGGGCATGAGGATCGAGCTAGAGAGTCAGTCCTTGAAGCAGAAAGGCTAAGCCTGTTAATGTCTCCCATCTTACAAAGCACAGACCAGTGTGTCCAGTATTTTAATGATGGGTACCTACTGCTTACATGTATGACATACACCCTCATAGCTACACATGTCTACTACATGCCTCTTACAAGTGCTGGGCACTGTTCTGGGTGCTGGACACTCAGTATGTAGTAGGGGATATGTAGCCCAGGATTTTTTTATTTCTGCAAAGAAAAATAGAACGAAAGATTCCATGTGGTTCAGTTTGAGAAAGTTCACCATGTGGAGGGCCCCATGTGCACGCAAATTGTGGTAAAATACATATAACATAAATTTAACATTTTAACCACTTGATTGAATGACTGGGTGGCTTCAGTGGAGTCAGGCTAACAGATGGCCCTGAGGTGCCATCCGCCTTTCTCCCAGAGGAACACTCCAAAGCTTGGTGGCCCTGTAGACCTTCCCTTTATTCTTCACTCTCCCCAGTGGCTCTAGGTCATTGGTCTGTGTCATTTAAGAATCTCTTTATCCACTTTGTTGTTAGGTTTATGTTTTGGAAAGCTTCTCAGACGTCCCTGGGTCTTGAGAAGGCAGGCTTGGATTCCAGGTTCTCCCTTGCCACGTGCCTGCCAGGTCGAGGTGGAGGCCGAAGGCTGGTCTGAGTTGTGGTGGTCTGTGTGGTCGTGGGGTCAGTGGACCGCCTCTTCTGTGGAGGGGCAAGGAGATCCTTTGTGTGGAGCCTGGAGAGACTTGACAGGGTCAGTCTTCACAGTCTCGCTCTCATTTTTAATTTATGTTTGCATTTAGTTTCTCATTTAACTGTTTTCTAGGAGTTTCCAACTGCTACTGAAGAACTAAAAATATGCAGGGAGCAGCTTCTTGAAAGATTAAGAAGAAATCACTGAGCTTAGAGTGGAAAGAAGCAATACCAGGGTCAGTAAGGGGATTCTCAAGTGTTGACATTTGCCCCACGGGGGGTCACCACTGGCCTCCGTTTTGGTGTCTTTAAACTCTGTCTGATTTTCAAGTCATTTTTCACACCTTCCCACTGAGCAGACCAGGGTGGATCAGTTCGGGATTCTCATACCTTGCTTCAAATTTATGATGAGAGCTAATGTAATTTTAGAACATTTGAGGGGGGAGTTCTCTTAACTTACATTTTTGTCCATGCTACACTTTGTGTGGGATCTTAGTTCCCTGATCAGGGATTAAAACCAATGACCCCTGCAGAAGTGTGGAGTCTTAACTACTGGGCCCCTGGGAAAGTCCACTCTAACTTTAGCTTGAACTGGCGGGATTCCGATGTGCCTTAGCATGCTTTCCGCTATAGGGTGAGTCTGAGAGGAGTTATTGGCCCTGAATCAAGCATGAGGTTGATGGTGCTCCTTTGGCCCTGCCCTGCAGCTGCTGCTGGAGCACCTGGAGTGCCTGGTTTCCTGGTATGTGCCGTCCCTCCAGATGACGGTGGGCAAGCAGCAGGCGCAGCTGCTGCTGGAGCTCCTGGAGTGCCTGGTTTCCTGGTATGTGCCGTCCCTCCAGATGACGGTGGGCATGCAGCAGGCGCAAGCAGCAGCAAGCTAGCCAGCATTACCAGCGACGTGGAGGTGCTCAGGGCACCGAAATTGCTGTTTGAGCACCACAAGACCCTGGACGAGAAGGTACCAGCCACCCAACCGTCCTGGATTTGTACACTTGCTGTCTTGTTAGGTGGATGATGCATGTATTTATGTAACTACTTGACTTTTGAGCTTCTTGAATTCTTGTATATATATTTTTTTCTGTAAGAAGTCAGAGTTTTATATAGTTAAAAAGCATTGCCTGTGTACATGCTCAGTCATGTCCAAATCTTTGTGACGCTGTGGACTGTAGCCCACCACGCTCCTCTCTTCATGGGGCTTCCCAGGCGTGAATACTGGAGTGGGTGTCCATCTTCCACTCCAGGCAATCTTCCCGACCCAGAGATCGAACCTGCCCTCTTGTATTGGCAAGCGGATTCTTTACCACTGAGCCACCTGGGAAACCCCCAGTTAAAAAGTATTCGTTGGCATGAATGTCTCAAGATTTATTATATTCTGTATATCAACTTGCAGTTAAAAACTGGGTAATAGAATTAATTTAGGATAACATTTTGTTCTCTCAAATTTAGAATTTAAAGCTGTTAACAAGCAGATTCTCTTGACGTTAAGATCAATGAGAGACATTAAAGGTATTCTGTGACAGTATCTATGTATTAGGGTGAGTATACACTAAGAAGTGTACTAACGTATATACACACATCAACACAAGGTGACTTGGCCCCTTTTATTTGAGTTGAGAGCGTGATTACAAGTAGCACTCGAAAGGTGTAGTTTGTTAGAAGAAGAATTAGGTGCCACACATAAAGAGGTAAGTTTGATCAGTCATTGTGTAATTTCCGTGAAGGGTTTGTCATTTGAATCCTTTGATTTTAAAAAAGAATGAAAGCTGTAGTGGTGGGCATCAGATGTTATTTATCGTTCTGATTGAGAACCTGCCCACCTGGGTTATTTTAATGACTAGTAAACTAGACTTGTGGCTCAGAGCTGCAGGATCTCTTAAGTACCCCCTTTGTCCAGCAGAAGACAAATTCTGACTCTAATCACCTGGTGGTATTCGGGATGGATAGCATCACCATGTATTTTCTTTATATGTTGCATTTTCAGTTTAGACTTGAATATTTCCAGGTGTTTTGCTGTCTTTACTTATTTCTTGACTCTAATTCAACTTTTTGGTTTTAGCAGATGATTCTTAAAGAGGAGAATAACCAGGAAAAGATACTAACGCACAGGGTGCTAGATGTAAATCATGAGCAAGAAAACATGCCAAGCGCCAATGGAAAGGCAAGTCCTTGGTCTCACCCTCTGTCTGGTTCTTGTCTTACCATCCAGTCTGTGTGGGGCTGTCGGGACCTCTCACCAACATACCATGTAGGTCTGAGTGGCTGTGAGGGTCTTGTGAGCTCCCAGAGCGCAGAAGGCAGTTTTGACCTCACCGATTGCCCGGAAGTGCTGTGGTCCCTCCCTCTCAAAACAAGGCTGTCTAAGGCTTCCTTTCCCCCTTAGAGACCCTCTAAGCCACGAGGAGGACCTGGCTAAGGTGATCAACCTCCAGGAAGTCATAGAAAAGCAGGAGCAGAGCCAGATGGAGGAGCGCCTGGCAGCCCTCTTTGCCCATATGACAGAGCTGAAGGAGGACCTGGACACGGCCAGGAAGGACCTCCTCAAGTCCGAGGACGTGAACAGGAAACTGCAGCAGGATGTTCACGAAGTAACTGACGGCAGCTGTGTCTGTTGTCCTGAGGTGGACTGTGGGTCCCTTGTTCCCCGGTGATCTCAGCCTTGGCATGGCTGCGTGAGCAAGAGCAGAGCTCTGGTGAGACCGCAACTGGCTGCCTCCCCGCCTCTGCGTTGAGATCTCTGGGGTAGAAGAGGCCTGGTCCAGGCAGTCCGTTGGCAGTGAACCAACATGAGGGCAGCCCTAGCGCTGTGCTGCACCCTGGGTGTGGACTCCTCATTTCTACAAGATCTAGGGTGCCCAGTGTGTTCCTTTTCTAAAAATTCATTCATCCATTCATTCATTTATTGGCGTATAGTTGCTTTACACTGCTGTGTCAATTTCTGCTGTACAGCAAAGTGAATCAGTCATCTATCTATCTATCTATCTATCTATCTACGTATCTCCCTCTCTTTTAGATTTCCTGCCCATTTACTTCACCACAGAGCACTGAGTAGATTTCCCTGTGCTATGCACTAGGTCCTTACTCGTTGACTTTATGTGTAGTATCGGTGCTGTATATATGTCAACCTGAGTCTCCCGGTTCATCCTCCCCCACCCCCACCCCCACCCCTCTGCAACTCCCTGTCAAATGTGTTCCTGATGATGCTGAAATTTCCTTCTGATTCACTCAGGCGAGTCTGGTGACGTCTGTGGAGCCCGTTCTCTCGGAGAGATGGGAGCATGCTGTGTGGGCTCTGCTGAGGCAGCTTGCCTGGCCATCTTCTCTAGTTTTCTGAGGTTCCGCTCCTTGAAGGGATGTGTGACAGTGATACCGGCGGCCAGACAAGTCAAGTGGCATTTGCTCACCCTCAGATCCTCAGGCCCGAGCTGTGTGACCATGTGGAATCATGATGTTTCTGGCGGTCGTGTCTGCGGGTGTCATGATTTATGAGAAACTACCTAACGGTCACTGTGAAAACAGAAGAGTGCTGGGGGTTCAGGCCTCTTCCTGTGAGCCTCGCCTCTCCTCTGTGCACAGACAGACAGCGCCCACCCTGCCCACCCCTCCCCCGTGAGACCATCTCAGAGAGAACCCCTCCAACATGTGGTACAGCAAGTGTCCTTGTTTAGTAGCTTGGTGTGAGTAATTCTGTGTGAGAACTCAAAACAGAAATATTTGCACAGGTTTGTATAAGCTATTCACACTACTCTTTGGCAACAGGAGATTAGGTGGCAGAGTTTAATACATACAGAATTCTGGGAAAAGTGTTTTTAAGACCTTTCACTTTTAATGTTAGGACTTTGCCCACATTGGTTACTTAATGACCAGGGAGGGACCTGAAATGGATTTTGAACTGGCGCACAGGAGTTGTACCAGCAGCAAGTTCTGGTCCTGGTTTGAGCATTTCATACATATGGTGTAACTCTGCTTTAGAAGAACTAGGCTTGAGAAATCTGCGCCCAGTTGTGTTACACTTTGATCTGCTTGCCTCATTCACAAGCCAGGTGATTCCTCCCACCGTAGTCAAGGACAAGTCATGTCTCAGTCTCCATTCACGTAAAAAAGACTACAGGTTATTAACCTTCTGCGACTCTTAAGAAATAGCACTGTCACAGTCTGTCAGGCCCCTCAAATGAATACGCTCAAATATCAACTTGTCGCCCCCCCCACCCCAGCTCCAAACCTCTGCCTGTGCTTTTGAGTGTTGTCAATCCTGTGACTACCACTCCGTGGTACCATGTTTGACCCTAAGGAACAATGTTTGTCTCTTCTCTCTCGCTGGCCACGAAGCTACAGGCTCCTTGAGGTGCGACCATGAGCAACACCCAGTCATACTGTCCACACACCAGACAGGCCCTTGTCACACTTGACAGCGCTGAGGGGAGCTGCTTGGGGGAGCGGCCTACCCATGGTGGAAGGGAGCCCCTCGTAGCCTCGTCTGGTCCAGTTCGGCTCTCAGGGTTTCCAGGCTGCTCCTATGAAACAGCAAATGACACAGCCTGCACTGCTTGCTTTCTGGATGTAAAATGACTTGCACCAAAATGTGCAGAACAGGTTACAGGAGTAGTTATCAACTCCGAATATTTTCATTGTGAGAAAATATTCTCTAAGTGTCCCATAGCAAATAGAAGCACTCAGAACAATAGTAAACCCTATAAACCATAATGAATAAGAAGTTCCATCTCAGGTGTAGAAAAGCTTCTGGAGGAAAGACGGAAAGCCATTAACAATGATGAAGTCTGTAGAGAGAAGCTGGACTTGGGGCGGGGGTTCGGGTAGGGGGGCAGGACTCACTCTATTGCCCTCACTCCTCTCATTGCTTTAAACTGTATCCATGGAGCTCACCTGCATTCCTGGGCATTCCTGACATTCATTCCTCTACACCCCCTTCTTCACGGGGTAAAACAAGTCAAACGGGCCAAGTTTCTGAGTCACTTGACTCAACCTGGCAGCTCTGTGCTGTCGGCCACGGCAGTCACTCGCCTCGTGCAGCCCCTGAGCACGTGAGACAGGCTGGTGCAAACCTCGATGTGGAAATCACACAGGATTTCAAGACTCGCAGTGAAAAAAGGACGTCAAATAGCCTGTTGGTTTTTAAGAAAGTTTAGATTGCATATGTGGCTCATATTATCTTTCTAACGGACAGCACAGTCCACGTGAAAGGCTCACGCTTTGTCTCAGCTTTCGGGTGAACCCAGAAAGGACTACTCAGAATTCTGAACCACACACAAACAGAATTTAGCCACACACTCTAAATCCATCTACAATGCAAACACATTCAGTGTTCAAAGCCAGAAATGCTATACGTGTTACAGCAGTGGATTAGCCATAAGGAAAATGTAACTCGACATCTGCTAAGCATCTTTAGTGACTGGAACAACGAACCCAGCTCAATTCAGCTCTTAGCAAATTTCTAAACGATTTAGAGATTTATGTAGCTTGTTGTTTTGCATTTCTTCTAATTGCTTTTTAGCATTTTCAGCTTCCCATAGGAGAGAATTCTGAAAAAGATACAAACAGCTTTAGTGTCCATTCTTAACGGACGTTGCATGGACTGTGGGATGGCTACTCGTCTGTCTGAAAGCATAAAGCACCTCGGGATGAGTGGCGGACCTCGCGCCCAGAGTGAAGTGCCAGCACGAGGCTGGATGACAACTTTTAACATCAACTTGTATGCAGACAATCTCCTCCTTCCCCGACTGATCTTCTAGATACAAGGAGGCCAGGTCCCGGGAGAAGTGAAACTGCTTATAGCTTTTTGCAGTTCAGTGGTCACTCAGGAAACTGGCGCAGGTTTCACATGCCAAATTCAAACCTGAGACAAAACTATCCCCACCTCAGGGCCAGCCCACAGGTCAGGGTGAAGTGAGGGGACCACACTGTGTGGTCTCTAGTGAGGTGTGTTTCATCTTGGGTTTTGTGGGGGGAAAACGTGCCACAGAACTTGTAGTGACCATTGGTCTCTCTCAGACAAGCGTTGCCCAAACGCCAACCTCAGGGAAGGTTCTGGGCCTTGTCTTTAGGGCACTGGTGCAGCTGGGACAGGTTTTCACCGAACCTGAACCAGAGTGTTGCCCACTGAGCTGCTCTGGTGGAGGTTCTCAGCCATTTTTCAAAGCAAATGAAAAGAGAGAAGGCTGGAGTTGGAATATGAGAATACTTGCTTTTAGTTGATTCAGTCTTTTCTATCACTTTATGTAAAAGATCCTGAACTAAACTTATTGATTTGACTGTGTCAGGCCTTAGCTTAGCTGCGTCATGCGGGATTCCTTTGTCGTGGTTGCCACGTGGTCTGTGGGATCTTAGCTCCCCAACCAGCCATTGAACCTGCGTCCCTGACCTTGCAAGGCAGACTCTCAGTCACTGGACTGCCAGCAAAGCCCCAGAAATAAACTTCTAAGAAAGAAACGAAAGGGTGAGGGTGGACCTAGAAGAAAGTTCTAGCATGGTGGCTGGTAACACTGGGGCCATCAGTGGATCCGGCTCTCTGATGCTTTCTGTAAAGGTTGCAGGCACACATCTATGTCTGTTCCTTTACACACTGCCTGTGGATGCTGTCACGCTTATTCACTAGCATGAAATGCTGCTACTCAATTATTCATACCAGTAAAGACATTCACTCTGGGGCCCTCTATGGGAAGAGTTTTCCAACTGCTATCCTGGAGATTTCCCACACACAGACCAGGCCAGGCCAGGCCAGGCCAGGCCAGATGCGCCTCTTTCTAAAGAGGCCGTGGGGCTGGCTCACCTTATCCTCCAAAGCTGCCATTCTCTCCTTCAGATGAAGCTGAAGCTTCTCATCTGATTCGGATAGAAGCTTATCCACGGTATCTGATAAGTGTTTATTGTGCTCTTCATTTTTAATCTCTGCATCGCCCAAAACAGGAAAAACACAAACTCATAAACTTCAAGAGCAAATATGGTCTTTCTTTTAAAACACCAGGGAGCCGTGACATGAGCGGCCTATGTCCTGGTTCCCGAGGCGGTCCCCTCCCATGGCCACCTCTGGTGGGCTCTTAAGCATCACCAGAGCAGACAGGCAGGTGCAGAGGGAGGCAGGGACTTCACTTGTCAAAGGTCACTCCCAATGCTTCTCTTTGGCAGAGCACCTGGTGGACCTTACTGTCACCAGACATTACTCGTCGCAGGGGCTTGGGGAGCAAGCAGATTTACACTCAGAAACAAACAGACTTTAAAGGGGATCAGCTTACACACATGTTGGTGGAGGAATTTCCCAGTATACAAACAGAAGCTTGAGTCTGGATTAAGGGGGTAAAATGAATTCAATTTATAAAGCAAAAGGTGAGAAAATTCATTTTGGAAAAAAAGCCAGTGGAGATAGGCTTTCACATATTTTTCTTTACATGCAACATCACTTGAATTCTTTGAAATAATTGCTGTTGTTCAGTTGCTCAGTCATGTCTGACCCTTTGTGACCCCATGGACTGCAGCACGCCAGGCTTCCCTGTCCTTCACTATTTCCCAGAAGTTGCTCAAACTCATGTCCATCGAGTCAGTGATGCCATCCAACCATCTCGTCCTCTGTCGCACCTTCTCCTCCTGCCTTCGCTCTTTCCCAGCATCAGGATCTTTTCCAAGGAGTGTGTTCTTCACATCAGGTGCCCAAGTATTGAATCTGCAGCTTCAGCATCAGTCCTTCCAATGAATATTCAGGACTGATTTCCTTTAGGATTCATTGGTTTGATTGCCATACAGTCCAGGGGACTCTCAAGAGTCTTTTCCAACACCTCAGTTGAAAAGCATCAATTCTTTGATGCTCAGCCTTCTTCACGGTCCAACTCTCACATCCATACATGACTACTGGAAAATCCGTTTCTTTAAGTAGGTGGACCTTTGATGGCAAAATAATGATCTTAGTTTTTTTTTTAATGTTCAGTTTAAAGCCATCTTTTTCACTCTTTTTCACCTTCATCAAGAGGCTCTTCATCAAGGTCCTCGTGGCTTTCTGCCATAAGGGTGGTGTTATCTGCATATCTGAGGTTAATGATATTTCTCCTGATCATCTTGATTCTAGCTTTTTCTTCATCCAGTCCAGCATTTCTCATGATGTACTCTGGATGTAAGTTAAATAAGGAGGACGATAATATACAGCCTTGACTTACTCCTTTCCTGATTTTGAACCCGTCTGTTGTTCCATATCCAGTTCTATCTGTTGCTTCTTGACCTGCATACAAATTTCTTAGGAGGCAGGTCAGGTGGTCTGGTATTCCCATCTCTTGATGAATTTTCCACAGTTTTTTTGTGATACACACAGTCAAAGGCTCTGGTGTAGTCAATTAAGCAGAAGTATGTGCTTTTCTGTAAGTCTCTTGCTTTTTCAATGACCCAACGTATGTTGGAAATTTGATCTCTGATTCCTCTGCCTTTTCTAAATCCAGCTTGAACATCTGGAAGTTCATAGTTCACATACTACTGAAACCTGCCTTGGAGAATTTTGAGCATTACTTTGCTACCGTGTGAGATGAATGCAATTGTGCAGTAGTTTGAGCATTCTTTGTCATTGCCTTTCTTTGGGATTGGAATGAAAACGGACCTTTTCCAGTCCGGTGGCCACTGCAGAGTTTTCCAAATTTGCTGGCATATTGAGTTCAGCACTTTCACAGCATCATCTTTCAGGATTTGAAATAGCTCAACTGGAATTCCATCACCTCCACTAGCTTTGTTTGTAGTGATGCTTCCTAAGGCCCACTTGACTTCACACTCCAGGATGTCTGGCTCTAGGTGAGTGATCACACCATCGTGAATATCTTGGTTGTGAAGATCTTTTTTGTACAGTTCTTCTGTGTATTCTTGCCACCTCTTCTTAATATCTTCTTCTTTTGTTAGGTCTATACCATGTCTGTCCTTTACTGTGCTATCTTTGCAGGAAAAGTTCCCTTGGTGTCTCTAATTTTCTTGGAGAGATCTCTAGTCTTTCCCATTCTATTGCTTTCCTCTATTTCTTTGGATTGATCACTGAGGAAGGCTTTCTTATCTCTCCTTGCTATTCTTTGGAACTCTGCATTCAAATGGGTATATCTTTCCTTTTCTCTTTGCCTTTCGCTTCTCTTCTTTTCACAGCTATTTGTGTGGCCTCCTCAGAAAACCATTTTGCCTTTTTTGCATTTCTTTTTTTGGGGGGATGGTCTTGATGATCGTTTCCTGTACAATGTCACCAACTTCCGCCCATAATTCTTCAGGCATTCTATCAGATTTATTCCCTTGAATCTCTTTTATCACTTCCACTACATAACTGTAAGGGATTTGATTTAGGTCATACCTGAATTGTCTAGTGGTTTTCCCGACTTTCTTCAATAGAAGTCTGAATTTAGCAATAAAGAGTTCACGATCTGAGCCACAGTCAGCTTCCGGTCTTGTTTTTGCTGACTGTATAGAGCTTCTCTATCTTTGGCTGCAAAGAGTATAATCTGTCTGATTGTGGTGTTGACCATCTGGTGATGTCCATGTGTAGAGTCTTCTCTTGTGTTGTTGGAAGAGGGTGTTTGCTATGACCAGCGTGTTCTCCTGGCAAAACTCTATTAGTCTATGCCCTGCTTCATTCTGTACTCCAAGGCTAAATTTGCTGTTACTCCAGCTATTTCTTGACAAATTAAGGTGCGTGAGTGTAAAGTCACTTCATTCGTGTCCCACTCTGTGCGACCCTATGTGCTGTAGCCTGCCAGGCTCCTCTATCCATGGTATTCTCCAGGCAAGAACAATGGAGTGGATTGCCATGCCCTCCTCCAGGGGATCTTCCTGACCCTCATAGTGGCACCTGTGAAGCTGCACAAATTAGGGGGGGGGGGTCATATGTATTTTCATTTTGTAATCTATGGCTTTGTACTATTAAAAGACTCTTAGTTCTTGGAGGATCTCTTCAGTATTGAAATGTTGCTGCGATGAGCTGTGACAGATGCCAGGATTCTTGGCCTCTGGAGGAAAGGAATTCGATCCAGGGCCAGTGATGAGGCTTGATTGCTCAGAGCTTTTTATATATAAAGTTTTATATATATAAAGTTTATATATATATATAAAGCTTTTTATATATAAAGTTATAAATAAAGTTTTATTAAAGTATAAAGGAGATAGAGAAAGCTTCTGATGTATGTCGGGAGCCACCATGAGAGATCCCAACCATGACAAACGTCATGTGGAGAGGACCTGACAGACAAAGGCGAAACAGGACTCAAGGGATTCCCTGGATCTGCTCCAGCATCTACCCCAAAACTAAAATCTGTCTGTCTACTGTTTATTATATTATGCTTTTCACCAACTTTTTTGACATTTACAGGGGGCTATCCCTGACCACCTTTTTCTGAAACAAATCAACTTAAGGCTCTAGTTACTAAGTCTCCTGGGCTTGAAAGGAACATTTTTACTTTAACCCCTCTGTTACTATTTTAGCTTGTTTGGCAGGTTTATCCACATTCTTACAACTAATGCACATGATTGTTCACAACACCCCAAGCATAACCTTCGAGCGATAAAAAAGCTTTATTAAAATAATACTGCATTGTTGAGCCAATGTTTGCTGCTGAGTTTCCTTGTCCTTTACCCAATGTGCGCCTGGGAGTACATTAACAAAAATAGTTGGTATGCAAGAAAAACAAGCAGTAGCCTTGGCATTAGCAACAGAAAACCCTTGAGTTGGTAAGTTCTTTCTTTGTTGTAACCCACTTGCCTTTGTTCCATAAGAATGTATCTCTGTTTCTTGAGGGGGACTGCAGACTAAAAAGATAAAGGGAAAACAGGTTTTCTGGGCGACCAGCCTTTATCACAAAAGAGTTACAAAATGTTAACAGGCCACAGGGCCAGAAGATGGTGTGCACAACATAAGACCCTTGTTTATAAAAAGCTATGCAAAAAATGTCCTGCTTTTGATAAGGGTGAAACTGATGTAATGTTGAGCTGACTCTATATAACTCTGTATCTTTCACTTCTGGAAATGTGTAACTTAGGGTATAAAAGCTCCTTTTGAAAATAAAGCTACAGACCCGGCTTCATCAGAGCTTGGTCTCCCTGTGTCATTTTTTTTTTTCCTTTTCACTCTTTTTTTCTCTCTGTCCTTTTTTTAGGATGACTACTTAAAACACAGGGGCTCTCTGTTCACTTTTTGCCTGGGCTTCTAAGACCCTATCGGGAAGGCGCCCTGCGTCTTCACCAGGGAGAGGGCGTCCTGCGTCCTAACCCCATCTGAGAGGGCGCCTGCAGACTCCGTGAACAGAACAAGTTCTGTGTCAAGAACTTTATTGGCTTTCTGTGTAAACCAAGGAAGATTAAGCCTATTTTTTTCCCCTTTTATCTCTCTTCTTTACTTTCTCCATTTGCCGACACCGTTCTCCTGAGAGAATCCCTGGATCCAACTGGGGCTGGACCCCGCAAAGTGGCACCCGAAACAGGGTCCCGAAGGTAAGTCTCCCCCATTGTACAGTTTTTCGGACGGCTAGGACCCTACTCAGGATGCCGCAGACCCCCCTGCATAAAATAGGTAGAGTAAAAAACAGTGGGAAGTAAAAATCTTTTTGACGAAGAGGTAAAAAAGATAATTTTCTGATACGGGTAACAGTGAGTCAAAAGAATGACAACTCTTTATAGGAGTAATCTTACAACTGTTAAACAAAAGAGGAATTAAGTTTAAGAAAGCTAATGTTCAATCGTTTTTACATTTGTACAAGAGCAATGTCCTTGGTTTCCAGAAGAGGGCACTGTTAACCTAGATATCTGGGAAAAGGTAGGGAAGCCCCTAAAAACTTACTACACTTTACATGGCCCAGAAAAGGTCCCCACTGACACCTTTTCTCTATGAAATATGATTAGAGACGCTTTAGATCCTGCTCATGAATCTGGTTAATCCACTACATTAATTGCCAACGTGATTTAGTAATAAAATATATAAATAATTTACATTAATTTATTAAAATGTATTGTTATTATTTTGTAATTAAATAATATAATTTTAATATTAATAAATGTTTATGAATCTAATAATATATAAATGTATTACATTTATTAAATAATGCTATTATTACATTATTATATATATATTCATTATACTTATGTCTATACATATACATTATATATGATTAATATTTAATATTAGCTATGAATTACATTGTAATCATTTACATTACATACATAATATTACAAAAATTTATTGTAAATACTTATATTTACAGTATATTACTTTAATTAATTAAAATGTACGATTATATAAATACATATATTTATTTATGACAATGCATAAATAATTATAAATTATTAATAAAAGCAATTCGTTAATTGTTTAAATTAATATACTTCACCTCAAGATGAAAAAGATTTAAAAGAGGCAGCAGCCCGATACCATTCTAATAAAGATTGGTCTTTTTAAGCTAAAAATGCTCCTAAGAGCTTAAGAGAAACATCCCTAATCAGACCATCCATAAGATTCAGTCACCAAACAGTTAAAAGATCTCCGGAACAGGGAAAGAGAAACATGGGCCAAAAAGGGTTCCTGTAGATGCTTTTGCTCTGTGGAATGTGATTAGAAATGTCCTGGACCCCCGTCATGAGGCTGTTAGAGAGCCTGTGGGGGAGGCTATGGCAGTGGATGGTGGTGGGTCTCCACTTTCTGCGCAGATCATATTTTTCTGCCATTGATGAAGAAAAGGAGGGAGACTGTGCTTTACCTCCTGAGAAAGGAGGGGGCTTACAGGGCACTGCAGCTGGGTGCCCTGGCGAGCCCCCTGCCTCTCTGCGCAAACCTTTAAAAACTTATCCACCACTTTCTGATTTAAGGCGATCACCGCCGCCTCCATTTGCGCCTCCCAGGGCCCTCCCAATCTCTGAATCGGGAGGCACCTAACAAGTCAAGAGTCTTCGGAATAGTGTTTTATGTAGTGGTATCCGAGCCAATAACGAAACTTGTAACAGTAGTGGCCTGGATTCTTCAAAAAAAATGATAATAATCCTGCCTTTAAAAATCTGTCTTATCTCCTGGTAGGCCTTATCACACCTCATCACTGGACCTGGCTTTTTCCCCTCAGGCTTTCCTAGGTATTCTTGCTCATTTTTCATGTGAAACTTAGAATCAGTTTATCCTGAAAATCAGTCTGAATGGCTGTTAATTAGGATTGCATTAGATGTTAGACTAACGAGAAGTGACATTTATATGACATTCAATCTGATCATTAAGAACACTGCGTGTCTTCACAATGACCCAAGTGCTTGCATGTGTGTAGTTTCCTCCAGATGGTGTTGAAGTTTCCTTTATGTTCCCTCTGGAAACACTGGGCATCTATACTGGAGATGCGGCATGAACGCAGCAGACACAAATTCCTGCCCTTGGACTTTTGGCTACCTGAGGTCATGAAGATATTCCCCTATGTCATCTACCGGTTTTTCTTTCCTTTCCACTTAGGTTCACTATTCACTTGGAACTGACTTTTGTTGGATCGATTTTATTCCATCTAGATGGGCAGTTAATTAAGCAGCATTTACTTTAAATCTACTTGCCTGCTCACTGGTACTGAGTCAGTGAGTGAATGAATGAAAGGCACTTCGTCGTGTCTGACTCTTTTCAACCACCTGGACTGTACACTCCATGGAATTCTCTAGGCCAGAATACTGGAGTGGGTAGCCTATCCCTTCTCTAGCGGATCTTCCCAAGCCAGGAATCGAACTGGGGTCTCCTACATGGCATGCAGATTCTTGACCATCTGAGCTATCAGGGAAGTCACTGGTACCAGTAGTGTAGTAAAGCAAGTACTCGTGTATGGGCAGAACTAGATATGTCTCAAAGACAGAATCAACTTTGTTTTCTTCAATTCATGTCTGGAGCTGGTGGAAGGAAGGAGCCAAGAATGGAATCGTTGTTTGGGCCGGAGAAACAGTAAGCAGTGACTACTATGGGGGGAGGGGTGGGGGGGGGCACCTGCAGGAACAGAGTAGAGGCGGAAAGTCATGGCTGTGGCCCTGCTGATACTGAGGCAGATCTTAGACTTCAGAATGAAGATGGGAGGTAGGCAGGTGGAGATGAAAGTATCAAGTTATATCTCTGAGCACCATTCCCTTTACAAAATTAGTTCTCTGAAAGCAAAAAAGTATTAAGATCCTCCATGTAGTCAAAAATCTGTGTACACTTTACAGTCAGCCCTCTATAACCTCGGTTTAATGTCTGTGGATTCAAAAACCATGGGACATGCCATAGATATATTTATTGAAAAAAATACAGGTGTAAGTGGACCTGTGCAGTTCAAATCTGTGTTGTTTGAGGGGTAACTGTGTTTGTAAAGCATTTTGCTTATCCATTGCCCATGGATGAACGTTTGGGTTGCATCTCCCTTTTGTCTGTTGTGAATGGTGCTGGTATGAATATTCGTGTACAAGTGTCTGTTGGAGTCCCTACTGGCAATTCTTTGGGGTTTAGACCTAGAGTAGTTTTGTTTCAGGAAGGAGGACCCCTTCCAGGGCCCGAAACTGGGCTCTTGTCTAACACTCAGAAATGAATTGTCCAAGGAGACACATGTGCTGACAAAGCAAGAGATTTTATTGGGAAAGGGCACCCGGGTGGAGAGCAGTAGGGTAAGGGAACCCAGGAGAACTGCTCTGCCGCGTGGCTCGCAGTCTTGGGGTTTATGGTGATGGGATTAGTTTCCGGGTGGTCTTTGGCCAATCATTCTAATTCAGAGTCTTTCCTGGTGGCACACGCATCGCTCAGCCAAGATGGATGCTAGCGAGAGGGATTCTGGGAAGTGGACGGACACACGGTGTCTCCTTTTAACCCTTCCCGAACTCTTCCTGTTGGTGGTGGCTTATTAGTTTCGTATTCCTTATCAGGATCTCCTGTCATAAAACAACTCATGCAAATTGTTACTATGGTGCCTGGCCAGGGTGGGCAGTTTCAATTAGTGTGCTTCCCCTAACAGTTTTGCCAGCTCATAAGTCAATTTTAACTTTTTGAGGAATGTGTGAACTTTTTTCCACAGTGGCCACATCATCTTCCATTCTCCCCAGCAAGATACAGGGTTCCTGTGTCTCCACGTTCTCCCACCACTTGTTAATCCTGTGCACTCTTGTCATATTCTGTTGTTTCTGATCTTTACATTGAAGCTATCTTAGATGTGAGATAGTTTCTCATTGTGGTTTTAACTTGCATTTCTCTAGTGACAAATCATGTTAAGTATCATTTCATGACCTTAGTATAATCCACATGCAGTAAAATTTAAGGGTATAGTTTTATGATTTCTGACAGATAAATACACCCATGTACAGCCACCACAAGCAAGATACAGAATGTTTCCATCACCACAAATCTTCTCTTGTCCTTTTCCCAACCATTTTGATCAACACCAGGCAGCCAATGATTTGCTGGTTTCGAGAGATTAGATCTATTGTCTAGGATTTCATAAAAACCAGATCATGGGTTTGCATTTGTGTCAGACTTCTTTTGTTTGGCATAATAGGTTTTCTGTTGTTGCTTTTTGTTTGTTTTTAAATTTCCTTAATTTATTTCTAATAACCATCAGGGCTTTTCCTGAAAAGGAAATGTTCCCATTTTTTACAACATTTATCAGAAATATATGGATACTATTTTATTTTTTATGCTGTCTGTGGCATTCGTAATTTTTCATTTTTTTTTTTAATTTGGCTATGCTGGGTCTCAGTTGCAGTTTGTGGGATACAGTTCCCTGACTATGAATCAAATCTGGGCTCCCTGCTTTGGGAGTGCAGAGTCGTAGCACCAGGACCACCTATTTGTTTTCTCTCTTTTTTAAATTGTGTTATAGTCATTTTACAATGTTACATTATTCTCTGCTGTACAATGAAGTAAATCATTTATATGTGCATATATATCTGCTCCCCTTTGAGCTTCCCACCCACCCCCTCATTCCTCTTCTTTAGGTCAATGGAGAGCACCAAGCTGAGCTCCGTATATTAGACGGCTGCTCTCCACTAGCTGTCTGGTTAAAGACCTGAGGATTATTAGAAATAAATAAAGGAAATTTAAAAACAAACAAAAGCAACAACAGGAAACGTACATCCTAGCAGGGCATGCATGTCCTTGCTGGCCTCTCAGTTTGCCCCTCCTCCCTCCCCTGCTGCGTCGTCGAGGTCCTTCTCTGTGTCTGTGCCTCTATGTGGGCTCTGGAGATAAGAGCCTCAGCACCATTTTCCATATACGCTGTGCTTAGCTGCTCAATCCTGTTCATTCTGTTGCCTGCAAGGCTCCTCTGCCAAAGGGGATTCTCCACACAAGGATACTAGAGTGGGTTGCCATGCCCTTTTCCAGGGTGTCTTCCCAAACCAGGGATCAAACTCAGGTTTCCCACACTGCAGGCAGATTCTTTACTCTCTGAGCCACAAGGGAAGCCCAACAATAGTGGAACGGGTAGCTTATCCTTTCTTAGGGGATATTGCCAACCCAGGAATTGAACCAGGGTCTCCGGCATTACAGGAAGATTCTTTACCAGCTGAGCTACTATGGAAGCCTATAGATAGACAGATAAACGTATAAATTCATATATACGAATATATATATGTGTGTGTGTGTGTATATATATATATAAAGATACAATATATGTTTTTGTTTTTCTGTCTCATTTCACTTTATGACTGACCGTCCATCCACATTTCTTCAGAGGACCCACTTTCATTCCTTTAATGCCTACATAATATCACACTGTATATATGTAGCACTCTCCCTTACCCATTTCGCAGTTGCTGGACATTTAGGTTGATTCCATGTCCTGCTGCTGCTAAGTCACTTCAGTCGTGTCTGATTCTGTGCAACCCCATAGACGGCAGCCCACCAGGTTCCCCCGTCTCTGGGATTCTCCAGGCAAGAATACTGGAGTGGGTTCCCATTTCCTTCTCCAATGCATGAAAGTGAAAAGTGAAAGTGAACTCACTCAGTCCTGTCTGGCTCTTCCTGTCCCCATGGACTGTAATCTACCAGGCTCCTCCATCCATGGGATTTTCCAGGCAAGAGTACTGGAGTGGGCTGCCATTTCCTTCTCCAGATTTCATGTCCTAGTTATTGTAAATAGGGCTGCAATGAACATGAGCGTGCATATGTCTTTTTGAATTATGGCAGTCTCAGCAAACCCAGTGGGATTACTGGGTGGTATGGTAGTTCTCTTTTCAGTTTTTTAAGGAACCTACATACTGCCCCCCAAAGTGGCTATGTCAATTTACATTCCCACCAACAATTCATGGGGTCACAAAGAGTCGGACATGACTGAGCGACTGAACTGAACTGAACTGAATAGTGATAGAATAGTGAGTGATGTTGAGATGCTGTTGTGTTTGGTATTCCATCCTATGACTTATTTATACAATGGGTAAGTACATTTGAATAGATTCTGATTGACCCTTTGCACTACATAAAGTGACAGGCTTCGACAAATGCATATTGACAGGTATCCATCCTAAACGATCACTTCCAATTCCCCACTCCGTGATCTGCTTATCATCTATGTAGCTTTACCTTTCCAAGAATGTCACAATGGGGTCATACTGGGTGCAGCCTTTTCAACTGGATTCTTTCACTTAGCCATGTGCATCTAAGATTTATCCCTTTCAAGGGTTGATGTTTCATTCCTTTCCACTGTTGAGTGTTATTCCTTTGCATGTATATAGGAGGAAAATAAATTTCCCTCTCCCCTTCCAGGTTCTTGGTTGAGCCCTCCTTCTCCATCATTAAACACAAATTATCAGGAGAAAGAACTTTAATGAACATGTATACCTTTTGCATAGAGAGGAGATGCCAAGGAAAACTGAGTCCTCCCTGAAATGACCAAAGACTTCACCATAAATAGCTCTTCAACCCCAAACAGAAGAAAGACCTTGAGGGGAAGGCAGAGGCCATTTATGGCAGGTTATCATGCAAAGCACAGTAAACAAACAGATGATTGTTTGCAGATTTAAGTCCTGACTTCTTCACTGGTAAGTGTTCCTTCCTTGAGATGTAATTATTCCTCTCCTAGGTTCAAAGGGGGACACCCTTACAAATGGAGATTTCTCTCATAAATGTAAATGTACCTCACAAAAGGGTAACCTCAGTCTTCCCTGGTGAGCTAGCTGCTAAAACTCTGCCTGCTAATGCGGTGGACACAGGTTCTATCCCTGATCCAGGAGTATCCCACATGCCTCAGAGCAGCTGAGCTCATGCACCACAACTACTGAGCCAGCGCTCTAGAGCTGGGGAGCCACAACTACTACATGCAGGCACCACAACTACTGAAGCCCGCACACCTAGAGCACATGCTCTGCAACAAGAGCAGAACTAGCTCTCCACAACCAGGGAAAGCCCTCTCAAAGCAACGAAGACACAGCATGGCCATAAAGAAAGGAACACATTTAAAAAAAAATAGGGCAACCTCTACTCAGATTCTTTTATTATTATTATTATTTTAAATTAAACTAAACTAACTCATGTCAGACATAATTTGGGGTGGTGTGTTCTGGTCCCCTTGATATCTGTGTACACCAATTTGCTTGCACATTCATCTACTGAAAGATATCCTGATTTCTTCAAGTTTGTAGCCATTGTGAATAGAACTGCTGTGCAAAACTGCATCCTCGTTTGCATTTGGATGTACAATTTCAGAGCAACTGCGTAAATACTGAAAGCATGATTGTTGGATCCCAAGGTGAAACCTGTTGAGCTTTGGGGAAAACTACCAGACTGTCTCTCATGGGGGCTGTACATGCATTCCACCAGCAATGAGGAATTGCTGTTGTTCCTCACCCTCCAGCAATTAGTATTATCTTATATTTGGAGTTTAGCAGTCCTAAGAGGTGTGGTGTGATAGATCACGATTTTAATTTGTAATTCCCCGATTGTACATGATGGTGAGCCTGTGTGCTGTTTATTTTTAACAACTAAGGAAATTCTGACATGTGTTGCAAATTGAGTAAAGTTTGAAGTCATATGCCAAGTGAAACAAGCTAAACAGTAATGGACAAATAATCTATGATTCCACTGTGAGATGTCCAGATAAGTCCACTGCAAACACAAAGTAGAATAAGGCTGCCAGGGGATAAGGGGAGTTGGACCTGTTGGACTTGAACAAGGGCCAGTGACCGTGCACGATGATGGTGGTGGTCAGTCAGTCAGTCAGTCAGTTCAGTCGCTCAGTCGAATCTGACTCTGCGACCCCATGAATCACAGCACACCAGGCCTCCCTGTCCATCACCAACTCCTGGAGTTTACCCAAAGCATGTCCATTGAGTCAGTGATGCCATCTAACCATCTCACCCTCTGTGGTCCCCTTTTCCTCCAGCCTTCAATCTTTCCCAACATCAGGGTCTTTTCAAATGAGTCAGCTCTTTGCATCAGGTGGCCAAAATGTTGGAGTTTCAGCTTCCACATCAGTCCTTCCAATGAACACCCAGGACTGATTTCCTTTAGGGTGGACTGGTTGGATCTCCTTGTAGTCCAAGGGACACTCAAGAGTCTTCTCCAACACCACAGTTCAAAAGCATCAGTTTTTCTGCGCTCAGCATGAGACACAGGACACAGCCAGCAGTAACACCTTCTCACACAGATTTCCGTCAGCACCTGTCAACCTTCTACACCCTTGGTTTCTCTCCTTTGGGTCTGAGAGCTCAAGGCCTCATGAAATTGAGGTGTTCTCCTTCTCAGAAAATGGAACCTAGCACACAGCCCCATGCCTCATTCTGCCAGCCAAGGCTATCAGCTCCTCTTACTGAAGCGCCATGTGTCACACGTGTCCTATAGAAATCCTCAAATTAACAACAATGCCAACAAGAAGACCTAGGGTGGGGGAGGGCTGAGCTTAATGAAATTATCACCAGATGCACCAGACTGCCAGCTGCTAAGGTATGTGGCATCAACTTCCCACTGGCCTGACATCTTGGAGGTCATGCCCTCAAACTGGTGACAAGATACCTATGAGGGACACTCTGGCAACATGATCAGCAGGTAGTGAGACCTGCAGGGAAAAGTGGAAGTGGACAGAAGGTGGATCCTGCAGTAAGAGCAGGTTCTCCGAGTTGCTGTGCTTGGCATGTGCTACGCTTAGTTGCTCAGTCATGTCTGACTCTTTGCGACCCCATGAACTGTAGCCCTCCATGCTCCTCTATCCATGGGGATTCTCCAGGCAAGAATACTGGAGTAGGGGATCTTCCCGACCCAGGGATCGAACCCACGTCTCCTGCATTGTAGGCAGATTCTTTTACCGTCCAAGCCTTCCCAGAAGAGAGATTGTAAATGGAACTGAGTAAAGGTCAGGTTATTTGACCAGAGACCAAGCCCTTGGCCTCTGAAAGCTCTTGAATTTTCATTTGCTTTGCTCTCACTACTGTTTCTTGACTTTCCAAGAACTTCAGAAGGTTAGGGGGTAGGGAGAGGAAAGCAGTGAATCATCAAGGAGAATTGTAGTCCTACAACTAAACTATGATCCTAAGATATTGTCTTATATCTTATATAAGACTTATATAAAAAGACTTCCACCTCCACGAACCCAACTCAGGAGATATTCAGAGTTTGAATGTTGCCAAAGAAATTTTCATTTCCTTCTTTCATATTGCATAATGCATCCTCCTTACTTTTCAGCCTCTAAAATCTAAATTAGTGGGGACATCTGCTTCTAGCAAATGCAGTCAGTGTTGTCTTGCCACCACCAGTATGCAATCATAAAACCAAAAGAAGAAAAAGAGGAGTAAAAAGGACAACACGGCACAGCTTCCAGAAACCAGACCCTTTCCCAAACCACCCCCTTTCCACACCCATCTTGCTTCTTCCCATGTGTCGCAATCTGCTGTCATAATTCAACTGCAAATACACGTGTGTGCTCAGTCATTTCAGGCATGTCCGACTCAGTGCATCCCTATGGACTGTAGCCCACCAGGATTCTCTGTCCATGGGATTCTCCATGCAACAATACTGGAGTGGGTTGTCTTGCCCTCCTCCAGGCGATCTTCCTGACCTAGGGATCAAACTTTTATCCCTAGTCTTCGGTGTGTCCTAAATTGGCAGATGGGTTCTATACCACCAGAGTCACCTGGGAAGCACCCTGCTACAAATATACTTAACAGGAAATGCACTCCAGGCCTGTTTGGTCTCTCGTCAATCAAAAACCACCAAGATTTGGTCAGAACTGAAAAATTCAAACAATAAAATCTTTGTAAAGACAAACTACACTCAAGGAATCTGTATGCCCCCGACCAGTTCAGCCACAAACGACTCCAAAGGGGAGAGTCTAACTCTTTCTGGGGAGAGGGGTGCCCCACTCCCAGCCCGATGGTCGTTAGGTCCCCCAGCATGGCTTTTGCTCTAGGCCAAAGCTGTCCAGTGAAGTGTACTATGGACTACAAACTCAAGCTCCATATAATACCTTAAATTTTCTAGTAACCACATTTAAAAACATAAAGAAGCAGATGAAATTAATTTTCAAATTATATTTTAATCCAGTAAACAAAAAGTATTATCATTTCAACATGTGATCAATATGTCACAAGTCATGGCTGGCGTGCAGGTAAGTCTGACCTTATTTTGATGACTAAATACATTCCTTTCTAAGACAAAGTGCCACTCCTAGGATGGGAAGCTAAAATGGGAACCCCTTTACCTTGGGAGTAAGCCTGTCAGGTAAAACACAAGACATCTAGTTAAATTTGGTTCTCAGTGAATAATTTTTTAGTGTAAGTACATCCCAAGTATTGCAGGAGATGGACTTCTACTAAAAAAAGAAAAAAAAAGTTTTCATTGTTTCCCCAAAATTCAAATTTAACTGGGATTCGTGTATTTCTGTTTGGTAAATCCAGCCACCTAAAAAGCATGATTAGAACGGATTCCTTCTTTAGCTAAAAGAGAGTACATCAGTGGTGAGTGAACACAGCTCTCTCCCATCAGGGCCAGAGTTAACGATCACGGGAGGATGACGTGTCATCAGGTGGCCAGTAGGGTTCAGAAGTGCAAACGTGCGTCTTCCTTGGCCCAGCACAGACCACAAGGTACTGGCAACCCCACAAAAGACGAGGCGATAAAGGCAGAGGAGATGAAGGCAGAGGGAGAAAACATGGCCAGTTCAGGAAGCAGCAGAAGGTGATGGTGCCCAGGAGGTCACAGGCCAGCCTGCTGGGGAGCCTTACAGTTCAAGGTGTGAAGCGCTCTTCCCAGGGTTCAGTGGTGATCACACCTGCAGGAAGGTGCACAGCTAAGCAGTAGGGGGTCACTGAAGCCCAGTGGCTACTCTGCTCCACCCTTGTTTCTTTTCCATGAAGTTTACAAAATATCTGTACATCCTGTACTCCCATGAACCTTGTACAAGACCTTGATCTTAATGCAGCATCTGCACCTTTCCAACCTGCTGTAGGATTTTCTTTACCAATCAAATTGTTCTTTATTTTTACTTTATGTACTAAGAACTCTCACAATGGGTGACAAGAGAGAAGTATCGTGTCCAACTTATTAGATATTCCTTAGTATCTTCCAAGTGAGAGTGGTGAAACATGCCCCCCAAATTCCTAAAATTCCTCAGAATTGCAAAACAGTAGTGCCTGGTTAAAGCTAAGGGGCACGGTGGGCCCAGAACCTTGGGGGAGATGTGTTTCAGGTTAATTTAGGATTGAGCATGTGTATGGCTTGGAGGAATGATTCAGAGCATCTCATACAGTAGATCAGGGTGGACCTTAAGAAACTCCAGTTTTAACCACTTCCCAGGTGATGCTAACACGGCTGGTCCAGTGATGACACTTTGAGAACCACTGACTTACACAAGGAGACAGCTTCCACAGAAACTGAAACGGCACTTTTTGAGACACTTACTCTATTTTATTCTGAGAGCTTCCTCACATGGAAAACCCAGATGCCAACTTGAAAATTAGCAGAGTAGCTCTTCCACAACTAAGGTTGTAAAGAAAAAACAATATGGAGATGCATTGGAAGGGAGAGATAGAGTCTAGTCAGGACCCATACTCCTGATGGGTGACCCAGAATTAGGAGGGGACATTACCAACTTGTTATCTTCCCTGGGAGGACATGCTGAGCACCTGAGCCCCAGTGACCTGAATGAGGAAGACAAGCCCCCATATCTTGATTTGAAACCAGCAGAGCTACGTCTGGGAGAGAGCTGGGGGCTGTGGTAAGCCAAGACCCCATGCTTAGTAGGTTAGTGCCAAACTTACTGACGCTGAATGTTGTCGGTAATGATGCTCAATGTAGCCACAGGTCACATGGGAAAGAGAATTATATACTAATTTTAGGACACGTGCCAAAGGGGCAAGGATTTCTTGAAACTTTATCCAGGGATGAAATCACTTGACATTTAAAAAAATCCTCCCTGTACCCAGCTGTCCCAGTGCTAGAAGGAGACTTTTCTGACATTCCTCACTTACCTTGCTAGCACTGCTTGCCCTGCTATGTCTCTGTGTTCCCTGTGGAACAGACATATCCAGCCCAGCCACGCCCACAACGCTCCTCCAAAATGGCTTTGCCCTCAAGGGCCTGGATTCCCACACAATCGCCTCCTTTCCTACCATTCACGGTGGGTGGACTCAGCCGTGACTTGCATCCCCTCAAGGTGAGTCCCACTCCAGGTCAGCTCCAGCCAGAAGTACACCTGCAACTGTTGAGGTGGGGCTTACATTCAGCTGCACTGGGGGCCAGCCAGACCCACCAGCATGCCCAAAGCAAATGCAGGTCTATCTAACAGAACACCAAACTCAGCCTACACAGGAGACACCCTGGATTTCCTGTCTCTGGTGACCTGGGGGAGCTGTTCCTTTGGGCCGCCTAGGAGACACTCTACAAACATCCACTTATTCAACATGGAGACATAGTTCATCTACCTAATATTAATGCATAGAAACAAAAAGGCAACATAAAGAGACAAAGAATCTATGCTAAATGAACAGCTAAGACATAAACTCAGAAAAAGAACTAAACAAGATGGAGATAAATAATCTACATCAAATGACTGCAAAGTAAGGGTCATAAAGATATTTACTGGGTCTTCCCTGCTGGTTCATTTGTTAAGATTTTCCGGACAATGTAGGCAACAAGGGTTCAACCCGTGGTCTGGGAACTAAGATCCCAGGCTGCGGGGCAAGTAAAGCTGCATGTCACAGCTGTTGAACTCATGTACCCTAGAGCCTGTGCTCCACAAGAGAAGACAGAACGATGGGAAGCCCACGCACCAAAACTGAGTGCAGCCCCCACTCTATGCAACTAGAGAAAGCCAATGACACAGCAAGCCCCAGTGGACCCATTAAATAAACGAATAAAAGATATTTACTTCTATCAGGGGAAGCATGAAAGAACAGAGTGAGAACTCCACAAAGAGGCAATAAGTATAAAAAAGAACTGATTATAATGGAAGAATACAATAACTGACACGAAAAATACAGCAGATGAGTCAAGAGATTGGATGATTCAGAGGACAGATCAGTAAGCTGACACACAGAGCAGTGCCGGTGCACTGGGCTGACCCAGAAGGAGGGGGCGGGGCCTCAGGACGGGGAGCACATGTGCACCCGTGGCGGATTCATGTCAATGTACAGCAGAACCACTACCGTACTGTAAAGTAATTAGCCTCCAATTAAAATAAATATTTATATTTTAAAAAAAGACAAAGAAATACAGAGTAGTGGAAATCACCCGATCTGAGCACCAAAAAGAAGAAAATAAGCCAAAAAATTGAGGATAGTTTAAGGCCATTTGGTGGATATCAAACATACTAACATTCACATTATAGGAATTCAAGGAGAAGAGAGAAAGATAAACTCTCCCTTGAAGAAACAATGACTGAAAATTTCCCTATATTGTTGAAGGAAACACACCCAGGTCCAAGAAGCACAGAGAATCCAACACAGGGTAAACCAAAGGAGAAACATGCCAAGACATATACTGATCAAACTAAGAAAAACTTAGCAAAAAGAGAAAATAGTAAAAGCAGAAAGGGAAAAGCAACAAATAACAAGGGAATCCCCATAAGTTTAACAGCTGATCTTTCTGAAGAAACGCTGCAGGCCAGAAGGGTGTGGCATGATATACTTAAAGTTATGAAAGGGAAAAACTTACCAGCAAGACTACTCCAACCAGCTACGACCTCACTCAGATTCAAAGAACTCAGTACCTTTACAAATAAGCAAAAGTTAAAAAATTCAGCACCACCAAAGTAGCTTTACAACAAATATTAAAGGATGCTCTCTAGGCAGGAAATAGAAGGGAGTGAATAGACATGGAAAAAAAACAGAATAATAAAGTAAATAATAGTATCATGCATAGCAATAATTACCTTACCTATAAATGGATAAAATGGTCCAACTGAAACACAGACTGGCTGAATGGAAACAAAAACAAGCCCCATATAAATGGTGTCCATAATACATCCACCTCAGACCTAGGGACACACACGGACTAAAACGGAGGGCCTGGAAAAAAGGTATTCCATGCAAATGGAAATCAAAAGAAAGCTGGAGTAGCAATTCTCATCTCAGATAAAATAGACTTTTAAATAAAGACTATTACAAGAGACAAGGAAAGACACTACATAATGATAAAGAGATCGATCCAGGAAGAGGATAGTGCAATAATAATACACACACATCCAACACAGGAGCACCTAAATACGTAAGACAAATACAAATAACCATAAAACAGGGAATCGACAGTAAGAAAATAATACCAGGGGACTTTACCACCCCACTTATACCAATGGACAGATCATCCACAAAGAAGATTAATATAGAAACATAAGCCTTAAATCACACATTAGACTAGATGGACCTTATTGATATCTTTAGCATATTCCATCACCAAACAGCAGAATACATTTTTTTTTTCTCAAGTGCACATGAAACACTCTCTGGAATGGATCACATCTTGGGTCATAAATCAAGCCTTGCAAAATTTAAGAAACTGAAATCACAGCAAGCATCTTTTCTGATCACACTGATACATGATTAGGGATCATTTATAGGAAAATTTGTAAAAAACACAAACACATGGAGAAATCAAACAGGTCACTGAAGAAATCAAAGAGGAAATTTAAAAATACCTAAAAACAAATGGCAATGAATAAATGACAACCCAAAACCTATGTGACGCAATAAATCAATGCTAAGAGGGAAGTTTATAGCAATACAAGAAGCCTACCTCAAGAAATGAAAAGAACATCAAATAAACAACCTAATCTAACACCTAAAGAACCTAGAAAAAGAGGAAAATGGCCACAAAACCCTCCAAAGTTAGCAGAAGGAAAGAAATCATAAAGATCAGAGCAGAAATAAATGGAAATGAAGGAAACACGAGCAAAGATGAATAAAACAATAAGATACGTCTTGGAGAACATAAACAAACTTGACAAATCATTAGCCGGACTCATCAAGAAAAACAAGGAGAAGACTCAAAGCAACTTGAAATGAAAAAGGAGACGTTACAACAGACCACAAAGAAAGACAAAGGGTCATAAGAGACAATTAGAAATAACTGCATGACAAGAAAATGGATATCCTGGAACAAAAGGACAAATTCTTAGAAAAGTACAATCTTCTAAAGACTGAACCAGGAACAAATAGAAAATATGAATAAATCAAGCACAATAATTGAAATATTATTTAAATTAAAATAAATTAAATATTAATTTAAATAAATGAATTCAATAGTTAATTTAATCAATATAATAGATTACTTTATAATATTAATATAATACATAATTTAATATTTAATGATTAAATTAATTCAATAATTTAATTTAATAATTTCCATTATTAAATTAAAAAATATTCAATTATTCAAGGACAAAGGAATCGTCCCATTGGGACAATCTGGTATCCATGTGGGAAGGTAAGTTGGATCCCTACCTCACAAAACACCACCAAACCAATTAGACACATATTAAAAACCAACAATTGAAGGAAAAACTTTACAAAATTTGGAACAATTTTTGATGAGGGAATATCTTTTCTTTAAATTGAGGTATTGTTGATTTATAATAATTTGTTTGTTTAAGGTGTACAGCAAAGTGATTCAGTGATTCAGCCTCTCAGGTGCTTCCTTGGACAAAATGCATTCCCTTTGGGAGGTCCCTGGGCCACGCCCTCAGAACAGCTGCTGCTGCTAAGTTGCTTCAGTCATGTCGGACTCTGTGTGACCCCATAGACCCACCAGGCTCCCCTGTCCCTGGGATTCTCCAGGCAAGAACACTGGAGTGGGTTGCCATTTCCTTCTCCAATGCATGAAAGAGAAACGTGAAAGGGAAGTCGCTCAGTCCTGTCCGACTCTCCGCGACCCAATGGACTGCAGCCTACAAGGCTCCTCTGCCCATGGGACTTTCCAGGCAAGAGTGCTGGAGTGGGTTGCCATTGCCTTCTCTGTCAGAACAGCTAAGAATCCTGAATAGGCAAAGCAGCAAGCATATGGTGGTGCTTGTGGGGGGTTTTTAGACTGAATAAATTATTCTAACAATATAAGAAACTGGAGAAGGCAATGGCACCCCACTCCAGTGTTCTTGCCTGGAGAATCCCAGGGACAGGGGAGCCTGGTGGGCTGCCGTCTATGGGGTCGCACAGAGTCAGACACGACTGAAGTGACTTGGCAGTAGCAGTGGCAGCAATACAAGAAACAAGTCCAGAGGTTAAGAGAGGATCTCCAAACCTACCTTCAAACAGGAGGTCTTGCTCCCTTGAATGTGGGTGTGTGAAACAGCGCTTGGGAAAGGAAGAGGTGTGTCATGAATATTTTGTCTGCAGAGGACAAAGCGGTGTGTAGAGAGGATGTGCAGGCACGTCCCAGGACACTGAGCACACGGACACATGGACTGGACTCTCAGCTCTGCTCTGGGGGCATCACACTCTCTCTACCCCGGACACAGGGTGAGCAGCTCGCACGTATCCTGGAGAGTATGGTCACATGACCTGGACCTGGCCAATCGGTGTGTTCCATCCTCCCTGGCCACCGTGAGTGGCTCAGGACTGGGGCGGTGACCAATCAGGGCCCAGGGCCGGGCCTCACACTGGAATCAAGGGAAGAGGAGGGCTGGTTCTGCCGGAAGGGGTGAGGCCGGGTGAGGTCAGGCTACAGCCGTGGGAGGGGAGTGAGTTCAGCCTGGGGCAGTTGGTGGCCTTCCTGCGCCCGTCAGGGCAGAGCCGCCGGCCTGATAAGGAGGGCGCTGCTGAGCCCGGGGGTTGAGAGCGCCGGTTCCTGCTGTGGTCCCGGAGCTCCCCTGAGACCGGAGGGAGGCCATCTGCCCGTGAGTCCTCTCCTGCTTGTCTGTCAGCTTGTTTGAACCACACTGGATTTTCTGTCCAGCTGGCTACGTGGAGACCCTGGAAATGCTCCTATGTGAATTTTGGCTGGCTTCAGGGAAGAAATGCCAGATGACACTGGGAGACTCCAGTTTAATCTGGATTCAGGTCATGTCTCTTGAAAGTGAAGTGAAAGTCCCTCAGTCGTGTCTAACTCTTGGCAACCCCATGGGCTATACAGTCCATGGAATTCTGCAGGCCAGAATACTGGAGTGGGTAGCCTTTCCCTTCTCCAGGGGATCTTCCCAGTCCAGGGATTGAACCCAGGTTTCCTGCAATGCAGGCAGATTCTTTACCAGCTGAGCCCCAAGAGAAGTCCAAGAATACTGAAGTGGGTAGCCTGTCCCTTCTGTAGCGGCTCAGCGTTCCCAGCCCAGGAATCAAACCAGGGTCTCCTCATGGCAGGAGGATTCGTTACCAGCTGAGCTATCAGGGAAGCCCAGTATCTCTTAAGGCCAGCTATTCATTGATATCTCTTAAGGCCAGCTATTCATTGATATCTCTTAAGGCCAGATATTAATTGTAGGATTAATTAATTGTAGACCCTAATTAGTCTTCATGGGATTAAGCTGGCAACCTGCTAAGGTAGCAATTGATGTCCTTTATCTAGAGGACAAAACGGGGGCTCACAGAAGTGGGTAACACAGCTACAGTAAGGAAGTGTGTATCTAGACAAACCCCCCAGATCTTCTGTTAGAACTCAGGGAAGCCATGTGGTGTGGCTTGTCCATGTGACGGGGGCTAAGGCACCCAGCCCACACTGGATACTGTGGGGACCTGACTTGGTAACTGCCTTCTGGCAGCTCTGAGACTCACAAAAGCAATTTGCACTGAAGAGAGGAGGGACACCTCTCTTCATCCCCCCCACCACACCCTCCGGGTACTCCCACACCCTGCCCCCTTTCTCTTTCTTTGTAAGGGAATAAGTGTCACGCTCATGTGACCACATTGGCTGTCCACTGTTCACGAGCTACCACCTGGAGCTGCTACCGGAGAGGCCAAGAGCCTTTGCCCCTGAGTACCTCTCTTTGCTTTGCACTGTGGGGGCCCTCCTCCACACCTGCACACCAGAGGCCGTTTCTGAGGCATGCAGGGACCCTCCTTCAGTTTGCAACAGGTTGCATCCATCGCTGTCCTTTCAGTGCTTCCCTTGACACTCAGCTCCTGAGCTCCTTTGTCTGCATTGCGGCCCACCTGGCTGCCACGGGAGGGACAGAGCTGACCATGAATCCAAAGCTCAGATCTGACAGGCAGGAATCTGTGTATAAAGGGCCTGATTAATCATGCTGTAGAGGCTGTAGTGGGCTCCAGGGATCCGTAACCAGGGCTTGGGCCAAAGTGACTCCACAGCTGTTTTAATGCCTGGGGAGGGTTCTGGCTACAGTGGGGGTGGGGTGAGTCTCCTGAGGTTCTGAAGGCCCACTGTGCAGGTTCACGGCACACAGAGAAGAGAAGGCGGAGTCCTTTCCTGGAGCTGGTGGGCTGCGGGCACAGCCATGGATGACCAGGAGTCTGCATCTCACTAGGGGCCGAGGCTGACGCTGAGGGAATCCTCAGTGAGGATTTTTTTCCTTAAAAGCCATCCTAAGTGACTTCAGCTCCATTGCTTTTTTGCCAAAAACCTACAATGATCCCAAGAGCTTTGTACACTCCAAGGGTGGTGACTGGACGTGGAGCCCAGCACAGACCCAAGTCAGTCCTGCCCTGAGTCCCACGGGCCGGCCACACCCTCCCCCTTCCTTGGCCTGGCTTTCTTCTGCCAGGACCCCCAGAATGGTGGAAAGGCAAGTGTGGCCTCAAGCTGAGGGGCCCAGCCTGGGCTCCAAGCCCCTGGGGGTCCCCTTGGGACGTCTGGTGGACCTAGTTCCCCCTGCCGTGGGGCAGCTCTCTCTCGGGGACTGTCGTGTTTCTTTGCTTTCTGTTGTGATGGGGCACCCCAGTTATCTCGGGGCGATGGGAAGTCTGTTGGTGTTACATGCTCCCGCCTTAGATGGGGAAACGTTATTGCTGCATTGACGCTGCTCACTCGATACTGGGAATCTGTTAAACACAAATGGCAAGGGGAACAGAGCAAAACAGAGAAAAAAATGGAGAGTTGCTGGGTTGCCTCAAGTCTCACCTGTGATTAAGAGTGTGTACAGCCTGCACGTGAACCCGGGTTCCCACACCTGCCAGCTACCAGGTGCAGGTGCTGATTTTAGACCCCCAGCTTCACTAAGGAGTCATTGACAGATACAGTTTGTGTGTATTTCAAGTCTACATTGTGATGACTTGATGCCCATAGACGTCGTGGAATGATTGCCCCACATACGCATCGCCTCACATGATTAACTCTGTGTGTGTGTGTGCCTTTTATGTTATTCTTATAATCCATGAACACAATACAGATAGCTCTCCATTTTTTTAGATCTTATTTATCTTAGAAGTTTATAGTTTGCTGTATGTCTTGCACATGTTTAATTAGATAACTTGATATTTTCAGTGCCATTATAAATTCCTAATAGAGATAGAATTGACTTTTCTATATCCCCTTGGTAAATCCACTTACTTCAAATCATTCTAATTGTATTTTTTTATGTATACACAATTATGTCTGCAAATAAGTTCTTTTTTTCCCCTTTGCAACTGTGATAACCCTTTCCTTTTTCTTGACTTATTGTATGGACTAGGATCTCCAGTACAGTGGTGAACAGAAGTAGTGAGAATAAGTATCCTTGTCTCTGTCCAATTATCAGAGGAAAAGCTTTCACTATTTCACCATCACACAGGATATTAGCTTTTTTGTAGATATTTTTATCAAAATATGTAAATTCTTCTCTGTTAGTTTACTAAGCAGTTTTTTCTTAGTCATGAGCTAAAATTATTACATTAAAAATTCTTAAGTTTATCTTCTGCAGATTTTGAAACAGGTGATTTTTCTTTTATGTGGTGATTTAACTTTTAAAAATTTTGTGATTCTAAAACAACCCCAACCTGATCTCAATGTATTCTCCTTCAGTTGGACTTTATTTGTTAGTGTTTTATTTAGGATTATTTCATCTATACTCAGAGTCTGTAATTTTACTTTCTTGTACTTCTTCCTGGTTGGATTTAGTATCAAGGTTATGCCAGTCTTATAAAACAAGGTTGGAGAGTGTTCCTTGTTTACTGCAAGAATTCCTGTGAGATGACTGTTTTCTTCCCTAGAATTTTGGAAGAGTTGATTGGCAAAACCAGTTGGTTTCATTGTGGGGAGGCTTTTAATTTCAGATGTAATTTTTTTCATGCAAATAAAATTTTCTCTTATTGTATGTCTTCTTGGGTCTATTTCAGTAAAGCATTTCCCCCCTGCTAGGAATTTATTGAGATGAGCAGACTCTGCAATTAGTAAGTGAACTGTGGTTCATAATATCTTTCTTATCTGCAAGATGTGTTGTCTCCCCTTTTAAAAATCCTTGATGCTGGTGATTTGTGCTTTGTCTCTTTTTCTTAATAAGTCTTTCTAGGGGTTTATCAGTTTTATCATTCCTTTCAAAGTGCCAACTTTTGGCTTTCTTTTTAAAGAAACTTCATATTTGCTTTCTGTTTCCTTGTTTTCTGCTCTTTTTTTTTTTTTTTTTCCCATCTGCCTTGTGTTTCATTCGCTATGGTGTTTTTTCTGGTTTCTTGGGAGAGAGGCTTAATTGATTTTTAGCCTTCCTTCTTTTCCAGTATACGTGTTTAAGGCTTTAAGTTACCCTCTAAACATAGTTCGCTGCATCCCACAAGTTTGAATAAGCCAGATTTTCATTATCTTTTAAGGAAAAGTATTTTCTAATTTTCATTGTGTTTTTTAAAATTATTAATCAGGAAATTCTTCAAGCAGTATGTCATTTAACTTCGGAATGTTTGGGGAGGTTTTTCTAGTGACCCTTTTTTGATTTCTAGCTTAATTCCATGAAGAGCCCTGTCTTCGTCTTTTTGGGCTACTGTTATAAATCCCGTAGACTAGCTGATAAACAACAGAAAGTTGTTTCTTGTAGGCCTGGAGGCTGGGGAGTCCCAAGATCACCAGCAGGTGCCTCGTCTGGTGAGGCCTGTTTCCTGGTTCCTAGACTGCCTGCTTCTTCTCCCTGTTCTCGCAGCACAGGAGCCCATTCCCCCCTGGCCTGACCCCTCCCAGAGTGCCTGCCTCCTAGGATCATCACCACCTGCCGGGTGAAGTTTGAGGGCCCATAAACCGTCAGCCCGTTGCAGTCCCTAAGTATACCCTGCATTATTTCAGTCCTTTGAAATAATTTGAGCTTTCCTAATGGCCCAATATATATTCTTTTTGTTATATGTTCGTTGGGCTCTTGAAAATAATATGTATCAGTGGGATGCAATGTTCCATGTGTATCAGTCAGATCAGGCTTGTCACTCATGTAATTCAGATTCCAGTAGCCACGTTGAGTAAAAGCAGAAGTAGGTGAAATTACCTGTAATATATTTTATTTTAGCACACATAAAATATCATTTCAGTGTGTAATCAACATGATAAAACCTAATGAAATAGTTCACATTCTTTTTTTCATGCTAAGTCTTTAAAATCCAGTGTGTGTTTCAGGCTTGCAGCGCATCTCATTGTAGAGCCAGCCGCATTTCAGGTACTTCATGGCTGCAGGTGACTACATACCAGGGGGCCGTTCCACGAGAGATGTGTCTTTAACGTCTCCCACTGGGATTATGAACTCGGCTGTTACTCCTTTTTTATTTCTGTCAGTTTTTATGTATTGATATTTTGAGGTTATGTTATTAGGTACATTCAAATTTAGAATCCTCATCTTCTTGCTAGACTGAACTTGTGTCAGTATGAGATGCTCCTTTTTATCACTAATAATGCTTCTTTCTTTAGAGACTATTTGACAGTGATATTGCCACATCAGTTTTCTGTCCTTGTTGGCCTAGGTATCTTTTAGGTTCACCTGTCTAAAAGATATTCCATCTTAACATGTAGCTCTGTGAATAGTGTGTAGTTTTCATTGGAATCAGTTTGACACTTTATCTTTTAATGAGAGTATTTGCTCTGTTTATAATGTTGATATTCAGTGTGTAGACACCATGCTGCTGTGTGTTTTCTGTTTGTCCCACCTAGTCTGTGTTCTTTGCTCTTGCCTTCTTTTAAAGCTATGAAGTGTTTCTCTAGTTCTGTGCTCCTCTGTCAGGTTGTTAGGTGCGCATTTGCAGACACAGCATGTGTTTTACACTCAAGACTTAGTACTTTTACTGCCTCCCTGACTCGACTGTTTCCTCCTGTCACTGTTACACTTTGAACTGTTAGATATATATTTGGCGTTAACATCATTGTTTTGTAGAGTTAATATTTACCCTCACAGTTACCTCGTTGTTGGTCTCTACTTGTTTTTTGTATTTCCGTCAGAGACTACTTTTCTTTTTCCCAAAGCACTGCCTGAGTATTTTTTTAGTGCATGTGTGTGGGTGATGAGTTGTCTCATTTCCATTTGCCCTCAAAGTCTCTATTTTGCTTTCACTTTCGAAGAGTATTTTTGTTGAGTATAGAATTCCAGGTTGGTGGTTATTTGTTTTTCAGCATTTTACAGATGTCAGTCCATTATCTTCTGACTTCCTTGTTCTTGGAAAGTCAGCTCTCAGTGTTGCTGTGCCACTAAAAGCCACACTTTTTTTCCTCTGAGCGCTTGAACATGCTCTTCTTGCCTTAGGCACCTGCAGAGCTGCTGAAACCAATGTGTGGTTTCATTTTTGAGTCAGTGGTCTGATTCTTGAACCAACTCTTGCCACTGTCCCTGTCAGCCAGTTGAGTCGCTCAGTGTCTGACCCATTGCGACCCCATGGACTGCAGCACACCAGGCTTCTCTGTCCATCACCAACTCCCCGAGCTTGCTCAGGCTCATGACCATCGAGTCATTGATGCCATCCAACCATCTCATCCTCTGTCGTCCCCTTCTCCTCCTGCCTTCAGTCTTCCCCAGCATCAGGTTCTTTTCCAATGAGTCAGTCCTTCACATCAGGTGGCCAAAGTATTGGAGCTTCGGCATCAGTCTTTGCAGTGAATATTCAGGTCTGATTTGCTTTAGGAGTGACTTGTTGGCTCTCCTGGCAGTCCACGGGGCTCTCAAGAGTCTTCTCCAACTCCCCAGTTCAGAAGCATCGATTCTTTGGCGTTCAGCCTTCTTCATGGGCCAACTCTCACATCCATACATGACTACTGGAAAAACCATAGCTTTGACTAAATGACCTTTGTCGGCAAAATAATGTCTCTGCTTTTTAATATGCTGTCTAGGTTTGTCATAGGTTTCCTTCCAAGGAGCAAGCATCTTCTAATTTTACTGTCTACAGTAATTTTGGAGCCCCCAAAATAAAGTCTGTCACTGTTTCCATTGTTGCCCCATTTATTTGCCACGTAGTGATGGGGCCGGATGCCATGATCTTCATTTTTTTGAATGTTGAGTTTTGCCAGCTTTTTTACTCTCCTCTTTCACTTTCATCAAGAGGGTCTTTCGTTTCAACCCCTGGAGGCATTTCTTATTCCCCTTTCTCTTTTCTCCACCATGAGAGTCCCCATTTATACTTTTTAACAACGTAGTTTAACAAGGGGCTCCTTCACTATATTCTATCCTTTTTTTCTCTCTTATATATATTTTTTACCTGACCCATCTTTCAGTTCACTGATCATCTCTTCAGCTATGTCCAATGTGATGTTAAGGCCAGAGACTGAGTTCTTAAATTCAGTCACTGTTATTGTAAAGTTCGAGAGTCGGTTTTGATTCTCAGAAATTTTTCCTTTTGTCAAGTATATTTTTCAACAGGTGACATTTGCATCTGATACCTCTAGCATACCTCTGATATGCTGATATACATCTGATACCTCTGGATCTGGTTCAGTTTTTTTTTTCTCTTGGTCCTGTTTGTTGTTACACCCTCTTTGGTTTTTTGATTGCATGTTGGACATTATGTTTGGAAAACCCTAGAGGTTCTGAGTGATGCTGTCTTCGCCAGAGTCTCCTCTGACACAGACCTCCAGTGGGGACAGAGCTGTCTGTTCACTCAGGGCCTGATGGACTTGAGGCTGGGGGTTCCTTGTAAGCTCAGTCTCAGCAGCCTTCACCCACCTTTCCCCCTGAGCCCAGGGAGGAGCTTTCCCGCGTCTCCATCTGGAAGCCTGGGCTGCCTCCCAGGGCCGCCCTCTTCTCAGCAGGTCCTGAAGCCCACCATCTGTCTCCTGAGCACCACAAGGTGACAGATAGTGCTCAACCAGTTTGGGCAGAGTGTTGGGTCCATTTTCTGACATCCGAACTGATTCACTAGGCCTGCACTCAAATTTTTGTCTTCCCAGCCCAAGGAACCGTCCAGAGCTGTGTTATCCAGTCCCCTCCGCTTGACTTTTTTCCTGCCTTTTCTTCGCAGAGTCGGCTTTGTTCAGATGGCCCGAGGGAAGGAGCGGGCCTCTCAGTCTTCAGCTCCCTCACTGGGCTTCCCTTTTGTTTGAAATCTTGGATTGTGGCTGCCTAAGGACCTCTTTTTAAACTGTGTTTAGCTTTTCTAGTTCTCGGTAGGCTGATCTACAAGCTGCTTGCATCTGTCACTGGAAGTGGGGACACCCTGGGTGTATTCTGTCATCTGAAGCCACATGTAACAGTCACAGTACTTGTATTGATCAACTTTGATACTGGGGAAAACAAGAACCAGGTGTCCTTGCTTAGTACCTATGGTTGTGTTTCTGGTCAGAATCCCCAGCTTGCCCGGGCTGTTTCAGTGCCACGTGAACTTGGGAAGGAGGTGGAGCAAGCAGCCCACACGGCCTGGACACAGAGGAGCCGGTCTCCCCTCTGCCCTTGCCCCTGCCGGCCCAGGGCAGGCCTTGCGATGACAGGCTGCTGGTGGTGGAGGCCAAGGCTGAGGAGGGAGGGGTTACGTGACCTGTATTCTGTGACATGGTCACATGTGGGTTTTCTATTTCAGTTTGGAAAAATGACTGCTTTTAGTCTTCCCTCCAGTTTCACTTTAAGGTGGAAAATGAAGATTTTATTCTTAAAGTTGAGCACAGTGATTTTACAGTCTTTTTGAAAGCAACAGTTGAGGTTTTAAAAACACATCTCAGAGAACTCCAATAGATAAAGCCAAAAAAAGAGAACGTGTTCAGGGTGAACTGCAGGCGGGACCCCAAACTGTACTCTGTCTCTCCCAGAGTGTGTAATTCGTGAGATGGGTGGATATAGGACCCCAAGCACCCTGGGGACCGAGGTCCTCAAATGACAGCAGAGGTCCAGGCTGAGCCAGGAGCAAGTGGCCTGTGCTCTGGCTAGTGGAGAGCCGCGAGGGTGGGAGTGGGGCCAGGAGAGGGGTGGGAGACTCGGGGGCGGAGGGTGGTGCAGCACCTGGTGGGCTCTGGGAGGCGCTGGCTGTCGCGGCTCGAGGCAGGGACACCCCTGAACCTCCACCTTGCAGCCCCCACGGGGCAGAGTCGTCTGACAGCCCAGGGTCGAAGTTAAAAGGGCGAGTTCACAGCAGGTTGAATGAACCCCTGTACCCACTGTGGGTTCATTTTAAGTGCCTGGAGCGAGGTGGGTCAAGCCCTTGCTGAGCTCGAGGGAGGGAGTCAGTCAGGGAGGACCGAGCTCAGGGTGAGAGTGAGGGGCAGCTAGCGTGGTGAGTCCTCCTCAGCCAGGTGGGTTCTGGGGACGCCCTTGAGTTCATGGGTGCCCTTTCAGTAGCCTCACTGGAGGCTTGTTTGGGGCTTAAAGGGGGGCAGAAGCCCACTTAGAAGATGTGCTCATTCCCAGGGGTGGTGGTTTCTGAAGGAGTTCATACTGGTCGGTTCGACTGTGACCCAGTACCTTGCAGGGTCATGTTTGACTGGGGGCCTGAGCCACGGGCACGGCCTTCCTTCTCCCGCACCCCACACTCACCTGTCATCTTTTTGGCAGCCCGTCCCCCCTCTCTGCACCCTTGACGGTGGGCCTGAGCCCAGCCCCCCTGTTACCACAGAGCCCCTTGTGACTGAGTGGGTTCCGGTTCCAGGCTCCTAGGAGACGTGCTGGAGGCAGAGCCTTCATGCCATTTCTCCTTGAGACAGTGGTGCTAGTGGTCATAGTGTGAGAGCAGCGGGCATAGTGTGGGAGCGGTGTGTGTGAGAGTGGTGTGTGAGAGCAGTGTGTGTGAGAGCGGTGGTCATAGTGTGAATAGCAGTGGTTGTAGTGTGAGATTTGTGGGTATCCTGCCGTGAAACAGCAGTTGCCCCCGAGTGGAGGGCTGCCCCCATCCGCGAGGATGGGTTGCAGCAGGGCCCGCCTGTGGGCGCTTTTTCAGTGCTGTAACCCCAAGGCAAAGGCCAAGACAAGGAAGAACTTGGCCTCGGCCCAAGTCCTGTAAGGAGAGTGGCCTGAGGGGATGTCAGGATGCATTTAACAGGAGGCTTCCTGTGTGCTGTTTTAGATCTGTCAGGAATTCTCTGCTCCTTATTAATTCCTGAATACTCAGGAATTAAGAGGAGAGGCAAGCCTCTCCCGCGGGCTGAAGAATCCAGGCATTTCCTTCATTAATTTTTCTATACAGTGATAAGTACCCTCTTCCTTCTTGTGAACCATACGGTAAAAGTGACTGCTTACAACTCTCTCTCTCTTTAATATGGATCGCCTATGTTTTGTAAGTCTGGAATTTTAATTTTTATCTTTGCTGAGAATAACTACCTTGTAAGACAGTATATATTTCCACATCATGTTGATTAAAACACCTTTGTTCCATCAGAGCTCTGGTCCCCGTGTCTTTCTCTCTCTCTCTCTCTCTCTCTCTTTTTCAGGCTGATCCCTTGGAGCTCTGCAAAGGCTCTCTGAGTTCACTTTCCTGCCCGGGCTTCTAAGACCCTCTCAAGAAGGCACTCTGTGTGTTCACTCCATTGAGAGGGCACCTGAGGCCTCCGTGAACAGAGCAAGTCCCGTGTCGGGGGCTTTATTGGCTTTCTGCATAAGCCAAGGACTATCAGCCTCTTTCTGTCCCTTACCTTCTTATCGTCAACTCCAGACCACCAAGTTCTGGTCCATTAAAGGACCTCAACAAGTGGCACCCAGAACAGGGACTTGGTACACGTAGGCAGATTCTTGGACGGAGTGACCGCAGGGCCTATTGAGGCCAGTAAGTACTAAGACATGGGTAAAAAGGCTGGAAAGCCCCATCACTTTTCTACTTTACTTCATCACTTATTTAAAGTTCAGGGATCTAAGGAAATGCATGCTGATTTTTTAGCTAGATTAGAAACTGCTATTTCCCGTAGTGTATTTGGAGAAGCCAAAAGGCAACTAGAGAAATTATTTGCTTTACAACTCTCTCTCTCTTTAATATGGATCGCCTATGTTTTGTAAGTCTGGAATTTTAATCTTTATCTTTGCTGAGAATAACTACCTTGTAAGACAGTATATATGCCCACACCATGTTGATTAAAACGCCTTTAATTACTTGCAAATTACTTGCATTATGTGATAATGCAAATCAGGGATGTCAAAAAGCTATAGCTCCAATTCATGAGAAAGGGACTATTGATTATTTCAAGGCTTGTCGCAATCTAGGATTAGAAACTCAAAAGATGCAAATGGTAGCTGAAACAATAGCTGCTGCCTTAAGAAAGGGAAATAAAGGATGCTTTACATGTGGAAATAAGAACCATTTAAAAAGGGATGGCCCTAAGAAAGCTTAAAAAAAAAAGAAAAGAAAAATATATAAAGATAAAAGACCTCCAAAAATCTGCCCTCGCTACAGTAGAGGAATGCATTGGGCTAAAGATTGTAAGTCTAAATCTGGCATTGAAAGGAAACCTATTCCAGAAAACTGCAAGCAGGGACCCCCCAGGTCCCCTTCAGCAAAAACCTGAGACAAATTCCATCTTTTACCTGAAACCCTCAACATCTGGCAGTGTTGCCATCGATATACCAGCTTTGGTTTTAGATACTATGAAGTTAACGAGCTCTACTTAAATTCAAATTCACGTGAACTGAAAAATATTAAATATATATAATTATTTAAATATGAATATAATTTAAATATAATTGTTTGCTAATCTAATTAAGACATGTCTTAAGTCATCAACATTATATAATACTTTTCTTATGCCTAGGTTTAAGGTAAACTAAATTTGTCAACAAAAAGGTAACTCTTTATATATATATATCTATATATAGATATATATATGTATGAGATAAAAACTTTTGGATAAACTGTTAAAAGTAATTATAGTTTTAATAGAATAATCTATTATTATAATCTGTTATTGTAATCTAAAATAGTCTCTTAGGATTAGAATAACTTAAATTTCTAGAGTTGTACTAAAACTAAATAATAAAAGTTTATTAAACAGCTAGGTCATTTCCAAATAAAATAAGATTTTAAAACATTAATTACTAAACATTAAATTCCTCTTACAAAAAGTTTTTCTTACAGAAAAACTAAAGAGATTTTAAACTATTAATAAATATATTTTATAATGTATAATATATTGATATATATAAATATAAATATATTCACCAATCTATAAAATGCTAATATACAAGACACTTCATAGTTGCTAAGGAAAAGTGAGATATATGCTTTTAATAAAAAGATATAAGATATGACATACTGAGATATACATCCCACATTTTCCCTGGGGGCCACTGCTCATTTAACAAACAATACAATTATTAAAATAACTTGGAAGAATGACGAGCCTATTTGGACAGAGCAGTGGCCCCTCACGAAAGAGAAATTACAGGCGGCTAAGGAACTTATAGATGCACAACTAGAATTAAAACATATTGAAGAATCTTGTTCTCCTTGGAACTCTCCTATTTTTGTCATAAAAAAAAAAAAAAATCTAACAAATGGCGTCTCCTAACAGACCTTAGAAAAGTTAGTGCATCTGTGAAACCTATGGGTGCATTGCAACCAGGACAAGATTGCTTTTTTAATATACCTTTACACCCTTTAGACCAATAGAGATTCGCTTTCTCTCTCTCTTCTCCTAATCATATTAGACCTCATAAACGGTACCAATAGACTGTACTGCCACAAGAGATGATGAATTCTCCCACCATGTGTCAGTACTATGTAGCCAAAACCCTTGAGCCTGTGAGAAAGCAATTTCCTAACTTTCTTGTTATTCACTATATGGATGATATATTGTTTTCGGCTCCATCTATCTTAAACACTGAACACATGTTTGATGTAGCTCAACTATGCTTTAAAAACTCTAGATTAATCATTGCCCCTGAAAAAATTCAAACCTCTACACCTTACTATTACTTGGGGTTCGTTGTTAATAGGCAACACATTACTCCCGAACTAACTCAGATCCGTGCTGATAAATTATCAACCTTAAATGATTTTCAAAAGCTCTTAGGTGATATTAATTGGATTAGACCTTCTTTAGGCATTGCTAATTATCAACTGAATAGTCTATTTAGTACTTTAAAAGGAGATCCTGATTTAAATAGCCCTCATTCACTTTCTCAAGAGGCACGAGAAGAACTCTGTTTGGTGCAAAATAAATTACAAAAACAATTTCTTACTCGCATCAAAATAGATTTACCTCTAGAATTGTTTATACTCCCCTCTAATTCTCCCACAGGACTTATTGCCCAACAAGAACACCCAGTAAAATGGATCTATACCCGTTTTATGGAAATAAAGTCACTTACACCCGACCTTTATTTAATTGCTCTAATCATTATCAGTGGAAGAATTAGGACTAAAACTCTAATTGGCTCCGATCCTCATAAAATTGTAATACCTATCAATAAATACATATTACAGGTATTCCTTATAATCCACAGACACAAGACATAGTCAAAACAAATACATCACACACTAAAGTTACAAATAAAAAAAATTTTAAAAGGGGAATACACAGGTACACTACTGTCTTCCTTATCTAAAGCAGACTTTACTAGGTTCTAACATTTTCTAAACCTATAACTATTGTTACTACAGCTTTATTTGTTTTAAATTTTTTAACCTCTTCTTAAGATTCGACCCAAGGGGGGCCCCAGCATTCAAAATGGAGATGAAATAAGAACCCCAGGAAGAAGAAATTCCAATACGGGCCATGTCTGCTCCAAAAATCTCCAGAAAGCACCACCCTCGGCGGCATCACCCCGATGATCTCCTCACTTGGAGACAAATAAAAGCCCTACTAATCAAGCTGAAAATTTGGTCTCTCAACAAGGGTTGCCTCCGAGTCCTGAATACATTCTCCTGGCAATGCTCAGTCTTTTGGCCTGTGCCTCCCCCTGCTCAAGCTCAGACTAACACCCAACCCCCCTCTATTACAGGTGGTCGAATGGACAGAGAGAGGACCAATCATTTCAACTAATGACTCTATACATATGCTTTCTCCCCTAGTACATGAAAGGGCCTTCACACCCTGGGCAGGAAAGAAAACTAATTAATATTTCTTTAGGCTATGAAGTCCTTCCCTTGTGCATGGGCCCAGCAAAATTGTGCATAAACGTCAGCCGACAAATTTGGGCTGACAAACTTGGGCTTTCGTCCTGCCTCCAAAAGAAGACTTTCAGACACTGCTTGGATTATTTACTGCCCTTTCTTCATCTGTAAACCATGTTTATACTACTGAAACTTTAGGGAAAGAGTTAGGGAAAGAACAAAGAACTTTATGCAAAGGGTTTACGTATAAAAACTTTACTTATACTCCCATTCCTTGGGACAAATGTCAAACCAAATCAAGAAAATCAATGTTTGTGGCTAATCATACAATTGTTGATTGGGGGCCCCATGGTATGTGGTTATCTGACTGCTCAGATGATATTAACAACACTGTGTGTGATATGGAAGGTCACTGACACTATGATGGAACATTACTATGACAAACGACTTCTTGAGTGGCTTGACCGTGGATTAGCCCCACCTCCTCCTAAGATCATCCTCGATAAACAGAGTGGGTCTGAACAATGGGCCATTTGGAAACTTGCTGCGAGCATCAGAGCACCGAAGAACTTGGAACTTGGACCGGACATTTCATAGGGACCAGTCGTCATAGTAACTATTTCTTTTGCTACAGTCAGTCATATTTTATACAGGCCTGTGTCCCACTTCCTTTTGTTATAGCCATAGAAAATTTACAATTTAATAAGACTTTTACGTTCTGTAACTTGTATTAATTGCAAACTATATACTTGTATTAACTCCTCTATTTCTTTAAGCTTTTTGTGTTATTCCTGTTCACGTCAATCATAGTGCCTACAACTGGGAACAAATCAAATTTCATTTACAAAATATACGTGATAATGCCTCTCTGAATGTACAATTACTATAAAAGAAAATCTTTAAAACCTTTTCTAAAAATCTGCCCTCTTCCCCTAATTTGGAAACCTTAGCTGAACAAATTACCTGGGCTAGACCCACGAGGATGGTTTCAAAGTATTACCCACAGTATCGGGTCTGGAACTGTAGCTTTGGTGATTGTCTTGATAATTATATTTGTTGTTTACCATCGCCTTTCTATAAGGTTGGTTAATACTAACCAAACTCATTTGGTCAAGACCTTTTTTTTTTACAAATTTAATAAAATAGAGGGAATTGTCAGGAAGCATTTAACAAGAGGCTTCCTGTGTGCTGTTTTGGATCTGTCAGGAATTCTCTGCTCCTTATTAATTCCTGAAGAGGAGAGGCAAGCCTCTCCCGCGGGCTGAAGAATCCAGACATTTCCTTCATTAGTTTTTCTATACAGTGATAAGTACCCTCTTCCTTCCTGTGAACCATATGGTAAAAGTGATTGTATACAACTCTCTCTCCCTTTAATATGGATCACCTATGTTTTGTAAGTCTGGAATTTTAATCTTTATCTTTGCTGAGAACAACTACCTTGTAAGACAGTCTATATGCCCACACCATGTTTGATTAAAACACCTTTGCTCCATCAGAGCTCTGGTCCCCGTGTATTTCTCTCTCTCTCTCTCTCTCTCTCTCTCTCTCTCTCTCTCTCTCTCTCTCTCTCTCTCTTTTTCAGGCTGATCCCTTGGAGAGCAGAGGCTCTCTTAGTTCACTTTCCTACCCAGGCTTCTAAGACCCTCTCGAGAAGGCGCTCTCCATCTTCACTCCATCGAGAGGGCACCTGAGGCCTCCGTGAACAGAGCAAGTCCCGTCTCAGGGGCTTTATTGGCTTTCTGCATAAATCAAGGAATATCAGCCTTTTTCTCTCCTTTACCTTCTTATCGTCGACTCTAGACCACCAGGTTCCAGTCCATTAAAGGACTTCAACAAGGTGAGAGCAGCCAGGGACTACACCCATCGGATTGGCCCTCACCCAGTGAAGCATTGGGGTTGAGTTTCATTTTGTTAGCATAGTTGTGGGCCCTGCTGGCCAGGGCATTTTGGCCTTAGTGGGCAGGATCGACCCCAGCAGTTTACCTTGTAAGAGGATGTGCAGGTGCCACGTAGAGGATGGGCGGGGGCCCCACAAGAAGGGAAACACTGGCTGGAGGAGTCACGGGGGCATGTGGACTGAGCTATCAAGTCAGTCCTTGAAGCAGAAAGGCTAAGCCCCTTAACGTCTCCCTTCTTCCAAGGAAAGAATACACTGGCTGGAGGAGTCTCTGGGGCATGAGGATCGAGCTAGAGAGTCAGTCCTTGAAGCAGAAAGGCTAAGCCCGTTAATGTCTTCCATCTTACAAACCACAGAGCAATGTGTCCAGTGTTTTAATGACGGGTACCTACTGCTTACGTGTATGACATACACCCTCATAGCTTCACATGTCTACTACATGCCTCTTACAAGTGCTGGGCACTGTTCTGGGTGCTGGACACCCAGTATGTAGTAGGGGATACGTAGCCCAGGATCTTTCTGTTTCTGCAAAGAAAAACAGAAGAAGGAAAGACTCCTTGTAGTTCAGCTTGAGCAAGTTCACCACGTGCAGGGCCCTGCGTGCATGTAAATTGTGGTAAAATACATATAACATAAATTTTACATTTTACCCAGTTGACTGAATGACTGGGTGGCTTCAGTGGAGTCAGGCTAACAGATGGCCTTGGGGTGCCATCTGCCTTTGTCCCAGAGGAACACTCCAAAGCTTGGTGGCCTTGTAGACCTTCCCTTTATTCTTCACTCTCCCCAGTGGCTCTAGGTCATTGGTCTGTGTGTCATTTAAGAATCTCTTTATCCACTTTGTTGTTAGGTTTATGTTTTGGAAAGCTTCTCAGGCGTCCCTGGGTCTTGAGAAGGCAGGCTTGGATTCCGGGTTCTCCCCTGCTGTGTGCCTGCCAGGTCGAGGTGGAGGCCAAAGGCCAGTCTGAGTTGTGGTGGTCTGTGTGGTCTTGGGGTCAGTGGACCCCCTCTTCTCTGGAGGGGCAAGGAGATCCTTTGTGTGAAGCCTGGAGAGACTTGACAGGGTCAGTCTTCACAGTCTTGCTCTCTTTTTAATTTATGTTTGCATTTAGTTTCTCATTTAAGTGTTTTCTAGGAGTTTCCAACTCCTAGTGTAGAACTCAAAATATGCAGGGAGCAGCTTCTTAAAAGAGAAGGAGAAATTGCTGAACTGAAAGCAGAAAGAAGCAACACCAGGGTCAGCAGGGGGATTCTCACGTGTTGACATTTGCCCCACGTGGGTCACCGCTAGCCTCCGTGTTGCTGTCTTTAAACTCTGTCTGATTTTCAAGTCATTTTTCACATCTTCCCACTGAGAAGACCAGGGTGGATCAGTTTGTGGTTCTCATACCTTACTTCAAATTTATGATGAGAGCTAATGTAATTTTAGTACCTTTGAGAGGGGAGTTCTCAACTTACATTTTTGTCCATGCTACACTTTGTGTGGGATCTTAGTTCCCCAATCAGGGATTAAAACCCATGACCCCTGCAGAAGGGTGGAGTCGTAACTACTGGGCCCCTGGGGAAGTCCACTCTTAACTTTAGACTGAACTGGCAGGATTCCAACGTGCCTTAGCATGTTTCCAGCTGTAGCGTGAGGCTGAAAGGAGCTATCGGGCCTGAAGTCAAGCATGAGGTTGAAAGTGCCCCTTTGGCCCTGCCCTGCAGCTGCTGTTGGAGCACCTGGGGTTACTGGTTGCCCGGTACATTCCATCCTTCCGGATTACAGTGGGCAAGCGGCAGGCACAGTCCCCAGCTAACATGACCAGCGAGGTGGAGGTGCTCAGGGCACGGAAACTGCTGTTTGAGCACCACAGGGCCCTGGACGAGAAGGTACCAGCCACCCATCCATCCTGGATTTGTACACTTAGTGCCTTGTTTTGACCTCACCGATTGCCTGGAAGTGCTGTGTTCCTTCCCTCTCAAAACAGGGCTAAGGCTTCCTTTCCCCCTTAGGGACTCTCCTACGGCTCTCTAAGCCATGAGGAAGACCTGACTAAGGTGATTGCACTCAGGAAGTCATAGAAAAGCAGTCACAGGAGGAGAGCCAGTTGAAGGAGCGCCTGGCAGCCCTCTCTTTCCACGTTACAGATCTGGAGGAAGACCTGGACACGGCCAGGAAGGACCTCCTCAAGTCTAAGGACAGGAACACGAAACTGCAGTGGGACATCCGCGAAGTGAGTGACGGCGGTCGTGTCTGCCTGAGGTGGACTGTGGGTCCCTTCTTCTCCCGGTGATCTCAGCCTTGGGATGGCTGCGTGAGTAAGAGCAGAGCACTGCAGAGACCACAACTGGCTGCCTCCCCACCTCTGCGTCGAGCTCTCTGGGGTAGAAGAGGCCTGGTCCAGGCAGTCCGTTGGCAGTGGACCAACACGAGGGCAGCCCTGGCACTGTGCTGCACCCTGGGTGTGGACTCCTCCTTTCCACAAGTTCTAGGGGGCCCAGTGTGCTCCTTTTGTAAAAAGTCATTCATCCATTCATTCATTTCTTGGCGTATAGTGGCTTTACACTGCTATGCCAATTTCTGCTGTACAGCAAAGTGAATCAATCATCTATCTATCTATCTATCTATCTGCCTCTCTTTTAGATTTCCTGCCCATTTACTTCACCACAGAGCACTGAGTAGACTTCCCTGTGCTGTACACTAGGTCCTTACTCATGGACTTTATGTGTAGTATCAGTACTGTATATATGTCAACCCCAGTCTCCCAGTTCATCCCCGCCTCCACCTGCCTGTTGAATGCTGAAATTTCCTTCTGATTCCCTCAGACGAGTCTGGTGACATCTGTGGAGCCCGTTCTCTCAGAGAGATGGGAGCATGCTGTGTGGGCTCTGCTGAGGCAGCTTGCCTGGCCATCTTCTCTAGTTTTCTGAGGTTCCGCTCCTTGAAGGGATGTGTGCCAGTGATACCGGCGGTCAGACAAGTCGTGGCGTCTGCTCACCCTGGGATCCTCAGGCCCGAGCTGTGTGACCGTGTGGAATCATAATGTTTCTGGCGGTCGTGTCTGCAGGGGTCATGATTTATGAGAAACATCCCGGGGATGTGGCGCTGCTGGGGGAATCGTCCCCACTGCCAGCCAGCCAGCCAGCCAGCCAGCCACCCTGTCCTTCTGGTGGGGAAGTGTTGCCCCGCGCTGCCAGTGGGCAGTGGCTGGGGATGGAGAGTCAGGCGGGGTTGTGCTGGCGCGGCTGTTGGGAGCGTTGCCCGGAGCCCCGTGAGCAGCTGTGGGGCCGTCCGTTGGTGGGCGGCCTGTGGTGTCAGGCGCGCTCGCAAACCCTCCCAGAGCAGGGTCACTAACAGCATGTAAATTGTGGTAAAATACATATAACATAAATTTTACATTTTACCCAGTTGACTGAATGACTGGGTGGCTTCAGTGGAGTCAGGCTAACAGATGGCCTTGGGGTGCCATCTGCCTTTGTCCCAGAGGAACACTCCAAAGCTTGGTGGCCTTGTAGACCTTCCCTTTATTCTTCACTCTCCCCAGTGGCTCTAGGTCATTGGTCTGTGTGTCATTTAAGAATCTCTTTATCCACTTTGTTGCTAGGTTTATGTTTTGGAAAGCTTCTCAGGCGTCCCTGGGTCTTGAGAAGGCAGGCTTGGATTCCGGGTTCTCCCCTGCTGCGTGCCTGCCAGGTCGAGGTGGAGGCCAAAGGCCAGTCTGAGTTGTGGTGGTCTGTGTGGTCTTGGGGTCAGTGGACCCCCTCTTCTCTGGAGGGGCAAGGAGATCCTCTGTGTGAAGCCTGGAGAGACTTGACAGGGTCAGTCTTCACAGTCTTGCTCTCTTTTTAATTTATGTTTGCATTTAGTTTCTCATTTAAGTGTTTTCTAGGAGTTTCCAACTCCTAGTGTAGAACTCAAAACATGCAGGGAGCAGCTTCTTAAAAGAGAAGGAGAAATTGCTGAACTGAAAGCAGAAAGAAGCAACACCAGGGTCAGCAGGGGGATTCTCACGTGTTGACATTTGCCCCACGTGGGTCACCGCTAGCCTCCGTGTTGCTGTCTTTAAACTCTTGTCTGATTTTCAAGTCATTTTTCACATCTTCCCACTGAGAAGACCAGGGTGGATCAGTTTGTGGTTCTCATACCTTACTTCAAATTTATGATGAGAGCTAATGTAATTTTAGTGCCTTTGAGAGGGGAGTTCTCAGCTTACATTTTTGTCCATGCTACACTTTGTGTGGGATCTTAGTTCCCCAATCAGGGATTAAAACCCATGACCCCTGCAGAAGGGTGGAGTCGTAACTACTGGGCCCCTGGGGAAGTCCACTCTTAACTTTAGACTGAACTGGCAGGATTCCAACGTGCCTTAGCATGTTTCCAGCTGTAGCGTGAGGCTGAAAGGAGCTATCGGGCCTGAAGTCAAGCATGAGGTTGAAAGTGCCCCTTTGGCCCTGCCCTGCAGCTGCTGTTGGAGCACCTGGGGTTACTGGTTGCCCGGTACATTCCATCCTTCCGGATTACAGTGGGCAAGCGGCAGGCACAGTCCCCAGCTAACATGACCAGCGAGGTGGAGGTGCTCAGGGCACGGAAACTGCTGTTTGAGCACCACAGGGCCCTGGACGAGAAGGTACCAGCCACCCATCCATCCTGGATTTGTACACTTAGTGCCTTGTTTTGACCTCACCGATTGCCTGGAAGTGCTGTGTTCCTTCCCTCTCAAAACAGGGCTAAGGCTTCCTTTCCCCCTTAGGGACTCTCCTACGGCTCTCTAAGCCATGAGGAAGACCTGACTAAGGTGATTGCACTCAGGAAGTCATAGAAAAGCAGTCACAGGAGGAGAGCCAGTTGAAGGAGCGCCTGGCAGCCCTCTCTTTCCACGTTACAGATCTGGAGGAAGACCTGGACACGGCCAGGAAGGACCTCCTCAAGTCTAAGGACAGGAACACGAAACTGCAGTGGGACATCCGCGAAGTGAGTGACGGCGGTCGTGTCTGCCTGAGGTGGACTGTGGGTCCCTTCTTCTCCCGGTGATCTCAGCCTTGGGATGGCTGCGTGAGTAAGAGCAGAGCACTGCAGAGACCACAACTGGCTGCCTCCCCACCTCTGCGTCGAGCTCTCTGGGGTAGAAGAGGCCTGGTCCAGGCAGTCCGTTGGCAGTGGACCAACACGAGGGCAGCCCTGGCACTGTGCTGCACCCTGGGTGTGGACTCCTCCTTTCCACAAGTTCTAGGGGGCCCAGTGTGCTCCTTTTGTAAAAAGTCATTCATCCATTCATTCATTTCTTGGCGTATAGTGGCTTTACACTGCTATGCCAATTTCTGCTGTACAGCAAAGTGAATCAATCATCTATCTATCTATCTATCTATCTGCCTCTCTTTTAGATTTCCTGCCCATTTACTTCACCACAGAGCACTGAGTAGACTTCCCTGTGCTGTACACTAGGTCCTTACTCATGGACTTTATGTGTAGTATCAGTACTGTATATATGTCAACCCCAGTCTCCCAGTTCATCCCCGCCTCCACCTGCCTGTTGAATGCTGAAATTTCCTTCTGATTCCCTCAGACGAGTCTGGTGACATCTGTGGAGCCCGTTCTCTCAGAGAGATGGGAGCATGCTGTGTGGGCTCTGCTGAGGCAGCTTGCCTGGCCATCTTCTCTAGTTTTCTGAGGTTCCGCTCCTTGAAGGGATGTGTGCCAGTGATACCGGCGGTCAGACAAGTCGTGGCGTCTGCTCACCCTGGGATCCTCAGGCCCGAGCTGTGTGACCGTGTGGAATCATAATGTTTCTGGCGGTCGTGTCTGCAGGGGTCATGATTTATGAGAAACATCCCGGGGATGTGGCGCTGCTGGGGGAATCGTCCCCACTGCCAGCCAGCCAGCCAGCCAGCCAGCCACCCTGTCCTTCTGGTGGGGAAGTGTTGCCCCGCGCTGCCAGTGGGCAGTGGCTGGGGATGGAGAGTCAGGCGGGGTTGTGCTGGCGCGGCTGTTGGGAGCGTTGCCCGGAGCCCCGTGAGCAGCTGTGGGGCCGTCCGTTGGTGGGCGGCCTGTGGTGTCAGGCGCGCTCGCAAACCCTCCCAGAGCAGGGTCACTAACAGCATGTAAATTGTGGTAAAATACATATAACATAAATTTTACATTTTACCCAGTTGACTGAATGACTGGGTGGCTTCAGTGGAGTCAGGCTAACAGATGGCCTTGGGGTGCCATCTGCCTTTGTCCCAGAGGAACACTCCAAAGCTTGGTGGCCTTGTAGACCTTCCCTTTATTCTTCACTCTCCCCAGTGGCTCTAGGTCATTGGTCTGTGTGTCATTTAAGAATCTCTTTATCCACTTTGTTGCTAGGTTTATGTTTTGGAAAGCTTCTCAGGCGTCCCTGGGTCTTGAGAAGGCAGGCTTGGATTCCGGGTTCTCCCCTGCTGCGTGCCTGCCAGGTCGAGGTGGAGGCCAAAGGCCAGTCTGAGTTGTGGTGGTCTGTGTGGTCTTGGGGTCAGTGGACCCCCTCTTCTCTGGAGGGGCAAGGAGATCCTCTGTGTGAAGCCTGGAGAGACTTGACAGGGTCAGTCTTCACAGTCTTGCTCTCTTTTTAATTTATGTTTGCATTTAGTTTCTCATTTAAGTGTTTTCTAGGAGTTTCCAACTCCTAGTGTAGAACTCAAAATATGCAGGGAGCAGCTTCTTAAAAGAGAAGGAGAAATTGCTGAACTGAAAGCAGAAAGAAGCAACACCAGGGTCAGCAGGGGGATTCTCACGTGTTGACATTTGCCCCACGTGGGTCACCGCTAGCCTCCGTGTTGCTGTCTTTAAACTCTTGTCTGATTTTCAAGTCATTTTTCACATCTTCCCACTGAGAAGACCAGGGTGGATCAGTTTGTGGTTCTCATACCTTACTTCAAATTTATGATGAGAGCTAATGTAATTTTAGTGCCTTTGAGAGGGGAGTTCTCAGCTTACATTTTTGTCCATGCTACACTTTGTGTGGGATCTTAGTTCCCCAATCAGGGATTAAAACCCATGACCCCTGCAGAAGGGTGGAGTCGTAACTACTGGGCCCCTGGGGAAGTCCACTCTTAACTTTAGACTGAACTGGCAGGATTCCAACGTGCCTTAGCATGTTTCCAGCTGTAGCGTGAGGCTGAAAGGAGCTATCGGGCCTGAAGTCAAGCATGAGGTTGAAAGTGCCCCTTTGGCCCTGCCCTGCAGCTGCTGTTGGAGCACCTGGGGTTACTGGTTGCCCGGTACATTCCATCCTTCCGGATTACAGTGGGCAAGCGGCAGGCACAGTCCCCAGCTAACATGACCAGCGAGGTGGAGGTGCTCAGGGCACGGAAACTGCTGTTTGAGCACCACAAGGCCCTGGACGAGAAGGTACCAGCCACCCATCCATCCTGGATTTGTACACTTAGTGCCTTGTTTTGACCTCACCGAGTGCCTGGTAGTGCTGTGTTCCTTCCCTCTCAAAACAGGGCTAAGGCTTCCTTTCCCCCTTAGGGACTCTCCTACGGCTCTCTAAGCCATGAGGAAGACCTGACTAAGGTGATTGCACTCAGGAAGTCATAGAAAAGCAGTCACAGGAGGAGAGCCAGTTGAAGGAGCGCCTGGCAGCCCTCTCTTTCCACGTTACAGATCTGGAGGAAGACCTGGACACGGCCAGGAAGGACCTCCTCAAGTCTAAGGACAGGGACACGAAACTGCAGTGGGACATCCGCGAAGTGAGTGACGGCGGTCGTGTCTGCCTGAGGTGGACTGTGGGTCCCTTCTTCTCCCGGTGATCTCAGCCTTGGGATGGCTGCGTGAGTAAGAGCAGAGCACTGCAGAGACCACAACTGGCTGCCTCCCCACCTCTGCGTCGAGCTCTCTGGGGTAGAAGAGGCCTGGTCCAGGCAGTCCGTTGGCAGTGGACCAACACGAGGGCAGCCCTGGCACTGTGCTGCACCCTGGGTGTGGACTCCTCCTTTCCACAAGTTCTAGGGGGCCCAGTGTGCTCCTTTTGTAAAAAGTCATTCATCCATTCATTCATTTCTTGGCGTATAGTGGCTTTACACTGCTATGCCAATTTCTGCTGTACAGCAAAGTGAATCAATCATCTATCTATCTATCTATCTATCTGCCTCTCTTTTAGATTTCCTGCCCATTTACTTCACCACAGAGCACTGAGTAGACTTCCCTGTGCTGTACACTAGGTCCTTACTCATGGACTTTATGTGTAGTATCAGTACTGTATATATGTCAACCCCAGTCTCCCAGTTCATCCCCGCCTCCACCTGCCTGTTGAATGCTGAAATTTCCTTCTGATTCCCTCAGACGAGTCTGGTGACATCTGTGGAGCCCGTTCTCTCAGAGAGATGGGAGCATGCTGTGTGGGCTCTGCTGAGGCAGCTTGCCTGGCCATCTTCTCTAGTTTTCTGAGGTTCCGCTCCTTGAAGGGATGTGTGCCAGTGATACCGGCGGTCAGACAAGTCGTGGCGTCTGCTCACCCTGGGATCCCCAGGCCCGAGCTGTGTGACCGTGTGGAATCATAATGTTTCTGGCGGTCGTGTCTGCGGGGGTCATGATTTATGAGAAACATCCCGGGGATGTGGCGCTGCTGGGGGAATCGTCCCCACTGCCAGCCAGCCAGCCAGCCAGCCAGCCACCCTGTCCTTCTGGTGGGGAAGTGTTGCCCCGCGCTGCCAGTGGGCAGTGGCTGGGGATGGAGAGTCAGGCGGGGTTGTGCTGGCGCGGCTGTTGGGAGCGTTGCCCGGAGCCCCGTGAGCAGCTGTGGGGCCGTCCGTTGGTGGGCGGCCTGTGGTGTCAGGCGCGCTCGCAAACCCTCCCAGAGCAGGGTCACTAACAGCATGTAAATTGTGGTAAAATACATATAACATAAATTTTACATTTTACCCAGTTGACTGAATGACTGGGTGGCTTCAGTGGAGTCAGGCTAACAGATGGCCTTGGGGTGCCATCTGCCTTTGTCCCAGAGGAACACTCCAAAGCTTGGTGGCCTTGTAGACCTTCCCTTTATTCTTCACTCTCCCCAGTGGCTCTAGGTCATTGGTCTGTGTGTCATTTAAGAATCTCTTTATCCACTTTGTTGCTAGGTTTATGTTTTGGAAAGCTTCTCAGGCGTCCCTGGGTCTTGAGAAGGCAGGCTTGGATTCCGGGTTCTCCCCTGCTGCGTGCCTGCCAGGTCGAGGTGGAGGCCAAAGGCCAGTCTGAGTTGTGGTGGTCTGTGTGGTCTTGGGGTCAGTGGACCCCCTCTTCTCTGGAGGGGCAAGGAGATCCTCTGTGTGAAGCCTGGAGAGACTTGACAGGGTCAGTCTTCACAGTCTTGCTCTCTTTTTAATTTATGTTTGCATTTAGTTTCTCATTTAAGTGTTTTCTAGGAGTTTCCAACTCCTAGTGTAGAACTCAAAACATGCAGGGAGCAGCTTCTTAAAAGAGAAGGAGAAATTGCTGAACTGAAAGCAGAAAGAAGCAACACCAGGGTCAGCAGGGGGATTCTCACGTGTTGACATTTGCCCCACGTGGGTCACCGCTAGCCTCCGTGTTGCTGTCTTTAAACTCTTGTCTGATTTTCAAGTCATTTTTCACATCTTCCCACTGAGAAGACCAGGGTGGATCAGTTTGTGGTTCTCATACCTTACTTCAAATTTATGATGAGAGCTAATGTAATTTTAGTGCCTTTGAGAGGGGAGTTCTCAGCTTACATTTTTGTCCATGCTACACTTTGTGTGGGATCTTAGTTCCCCAATCAGGGATTAAAACCCATGACCCCTGCAGAAGGGTGGAGTCGTAACTACTGGGCCCCTGGGGAAGTCCACTCTTAACTTTAGACTGAACTGGCAGGATTCCAACGTGCCTTAGCATGTTTCCAGCTGTAGCGTGAGGCTGAAAGGAGCTATCGGGCCTGAAGTCAAGCATGAGGTTGAAAGTGCCCCTTTGGCCCTGCCCTGCAGCTGCTGTTGGAGCACCTGGGGTTACTGGTTGCCCGGTACATTCCATCCTTCCGGATTACAGTGGGCAAGCGGCAGGCACAGTCCCCAGCTAACATGACCAGCGAGGTGGAGGTGCTCAGGGCACGGAAACTGCTGTTTGAGCACCACAGGGCCCTGGACGAGAAGGTACCAGCCACCCATCCATCCTGGATTTGTACACTTAGTGCCTTGTTTTGACCTCACCGATTGCCTGGAAGTGCTGTGTTCCTTCCCTCTCAAAACAGGGCTAAGGCTTCCTTTCCCCCTTAGGGACTCTCCTACGGCTCTCTAAGCCATGAGGAAGACCTGACTAAGGTGATTGCACTCAGGAAGTCATAGAAAAGCAGTCACAGGAGGAGAGCCAGTTGAAGGAGCGCCTGGCAGCCCTCTCTTTCCACGTTACAGATCTGGAGGAAGACCTGGACACGGCCAGGAAGGACCTCCTCAAGTCTAAGGACAGGAACACGAAACTGCAGTGGGACATCCGCGAAGTGAGTGACGGCGGTCGTGTCTGCCTGAGGTGGACTGTGGGTCCCTTCTTCTCCCGGTGATCTCAGCCTTGGGATGGCTGCGTGAGTAAGAGCAGAGCACTGCAGAGACCACAACTGGCTGCCTCCCCACCTCTGCGTCGAGCTCTCTGGGGTAGAAGAGGCCTGGTCCAGGCAGTCCGTTGGCAGTGGACCAACACGAGGGCAGCCCTGGCACTGTGCTGCACCCTGGGTGTGGACTCCTCCTTTCCACAAGTTCTAGGGGGCCCAGTGTGCTCCTTTTGTAAAAAGTCATTCATCCATTCATTCATTTCTTGGCGTATAGTGGCTTTACACTGCTATGCCAATTTCTGCTGTACAGCAAAGTGAATCAATCATCTATCTATCTATCTATCTATCTGCCTCTCTTTTAGATTTCCTGCCCATTTACTTCACCACAGAGCACTGAGTAGACTTCCCTGTGCTGTACACTAGGTCCTTACTCATGGACTTTATGTGTAGTATCAGTACTGTATATATGTCAACCCCAGTCTCCCAGTTCATCCCCGCCTCCACCTGCCTGTTGAATGCTGAAATTTCCTTCTGATTCCCTCAGACGAGTCTGGTGACATCTGTGGAGCCCGTTCTCTCAGAGAGATGGGAGCATGCTGTGTGGGCTCTGCTGAGGCAGCTTGCCTGGCCATCTTCTCTAGTTTTCTGAGGTTCCGCTCCTTGAAGGGATGTGTGCCAGTGATACCGGCGGTCAGACAAGTCGTGGCGTCTGCTCACCCTGGGATCCCCAGGCCCGAGCTGTGTGACCGTGTGGAATCATAATGTTTCTGGCGGTCGTGTCTGCAGGGGTCATGATTTATGAGAAACATCCCGGGGATGTGGCGCTGCTGGGGGAATCGTCCCCACTGCCAGCCAGCCAGCCAGCCAGCCAGCCACCCTGTCCTTCTGGTGGGGAAGTGTTGCCCCGCGCTGCCAGTGGGCAGTGGCTGGGGATGGAGAGTCAGGCGGGGTTGTGCTGGCGCGGCTGTTGGGAGCGTTGCCCGGAGCCCCGTGAGCAGCTGTGGGGCCGTCCGTTGGTGGGCGGCCTGTGGTGTCAGGCGCGCTCGCAAACCCTCCCAGAGCAGGGTCACTAACAGCATGTAAATTGTGGTAAAATACATATAACATAAATTTTACATTTTACCCAGTTGACTGAATGACTGGGTGGCTTCAGTGGAGTCAGGCTAACAGATGGCCTTGGGGTGCCATCTGCCTTTGTCCCAGAGGAACACTCCAAAGCTTGGTGGCCTTGTAGACCTTCCCTTTATTCTTCACTCTCCCCAGTGGCTCTAGGTCATTGGTCTGTGTGTCATTTAAGAATCTCTTTATCCACTTTGTTGCTAGGTTTATGTTTTGGAAAGCTTCTCAGGCGTCCCTGGGTCTTGAGAAGGCAGGCTTGGATTCCGGGTTCTCCCCTGCTGCGTGCCTGCCAGGTCGAGGTGGAGGCCAAAGGCCAGTCTGAGTTGTGGTGGTCTGTGTGGTCTTGGGGTCAGTGGACCCCCTCTTCTCTGGAGGGGCAAGGAGATCCTCTGTGTGAAGCCTGGAGAGACTTGACAGGGTCAGTCTTCACAGTCTTGCTCTCTTTTTAATTTATGTTTGCATTTAGTTTCTCATTTAAGTGTTTTCTAGGAGTTTCCAACTCCTAGTGTAGAACTCAAAACATGCAGGGAGCAGCTTCTTAAAAGAGAAGGAGAAATTGCTGAACTGAAAGCAGAAAGAAGCAACACCAGGGTCAGCAGGGGGATTCTCACGTGTTGACATTTGCCCCACGTGGGTCACCGCTAGCCTCCGTGTTGCTGTCTTTAAACTCTTGTCTGATTTTCAAGTCATTTTTCACATCTTCCCACTGAGAAGACCAGGGTGGATCAGTTTGTGGTTCTCATACCTTACTTCAAATTTATGATGAGAGCTAATGTAATTTTAGTGCCTTTGAGAGGGGAGTTCTCAGCTTACATTTTTGTCCATGCTACACTTTGTGTGGGATCTTAGTTCCCCAATCAGGGATTAAAACCCATGACCCCTGCAGAAGGGTGGAGTCGTAACTACTGGGCCCCTGGGGAAGTCCACTCTTAACTTTAGACTGAACTGGCAGGATTCCAACGTGCCTTAGCATGTTTCCAGCTGTAGCGTGAGGCTGAAAGGAGCTATCGGGCCTGAAGTCAAGCATGAGGTTGAAAGTGCCCCTTTGGCCCTGCCCTGCAGCTGCTGTTGGAGCACCTGGGGTTACTGGTTGCCCGGTACATTCCATCCTTCCGGATTACAGTGGGCAAGCGGCAGGCACAGTCCCCAGCTAACATGACCAGCGAGGTGGAGGTGCTCAGGGCACGGAAACTGCTGTTTGAGCACCACAGGGCCCTGGACGAGAAGGTACCAGCCACCCATCCATCCTGGATTTGTACACTTAGTGCCTTGTTTTGACCTCACCGATTGCCTGGAAGTGCTGTGTTCCTTCCCTCTCAAAACAGGGCTAAGGCTTCCTTTCCCCCTTAGGGACTCTCCTACGGCTCTCTAAGCCATGAGGAAGACCTGACTAAGGTGATTGCACTCAGGAAGTCATAGAAAAGCAGTCACAGGAGGAGAGCCAGTTGAAGGAGCGCCTGGCAGCCCTCTCTTTCCACGTTACAGATCTGGAGGAAGACCTGGACACGGCCAGGAAGGACCTCCTCAAGTCTAAGGACAGGAACACGAAACTGCAGTGGGACATCCGCGAAGTGAGTGACGGCGGTCGTGTCTGCCTGAGGTGGACTGTGGGTCCCTTCTTCTCCCGGTGATCTCAGCCTTGGGATGGCTGCGTGAGTAAGAGCAGAGCACTGCAGAGACCACAACTGGCTGCCTCCCCACCTCTGCGTCGAGCTCTCTGGGGTAGAAGAGGCCTGGTCCAGGCAGTCCGTTGGCAGTGGACCAACACGAGGGCAGCCCTGGCACTGTGCTGCACCCTGGGTGTGGACTCCTCCTTTCCACAAGTTCTAGGGGGCCCAGTGTGCTCCTTTTGTAAAAAGTCATTCATCCATTCATTCATTTCTTGGCGTATAGTGGCTTTACACTGCTATGCCAATTTCTGCTGTACAGCAAAGTGAATCAATCATCTATCTATCTATCTATCTATCTGCCTCTCTTTTAGATTTCCTGCCCATTTACTTCACCACAGAGCACTGAGTAGACTTCCCTGTGCTGTACACTAGGTCCTTACTCATGGACTTTATGTGTAGTATCAGTACTGTATATATGTCAACCCCAGTCTCCCAGTTCATCCCCGCCTCCACCTGCCTGTTGAATGCTGAAATTTCCTTCTGATTCCCTCAGACGAGTCTGGTGACATCTGTGGAGCCCGTTCTCTCAGAGAGATGGGAGCATGCTGTGTGGGCTCTGCTGAGGCAGCTTGCCTGGCCATCTTCTCTAGTTTTCTGAGGTTCCGCTCCTTGAAGGGATGTGTGCCAGTGATACCGGCGGTCAGACAAGTCGTGGCGTCTGCTCACCCTGGGATCCTCAGGCCCGAGCTGTGTGACCGTGTGGAATCATAATGTTTCTGGCGGTCGTGTCTGCAGGGGTCATGATTTATGAGAAACATCCCGGGGATGTGGCGCTGCTGGGGGAATCGTCCCCACTGCCAGCCAGCCAGCCAGCCAGCCAGCCACCCTGTCCTTCTGGTGGGGAAGTGTTGCCCCGCGCTGCCAGTGGGCAGTGGCTGGGGATGGAGAGTCAGGCGGGGTTGTGCTGGCGCGGCTGTTGGGAGCGTTGCCCGGAGCCCCGTGAGCAGCTGTGGGGCCGTCCGTTGGTGGGCGGCCTGTGGTGTCAGGCGCGCTCGCAAACCCTCCCAGAGCAGGGTCACTAACAGCATGTAAATTGTGGTAAAATACATATAACATAAATTTTACATTTTACCCAGTTGACTGAATGACTGGGTGGCTTCAGTGGAGTCAGGCTAACAGATGGCCTTGGGGTGCCATCTGCCTTTGTCCCAGAGGAACACTCCAAAGCTTGGTGGCCTTGTAGACCTTCCCTTTATTCTTCACTCTCCCCAGTGGCTCTAGGTCATTGGTCTGTGTGTCATTTAAGAATCTCTTTATCCACTTTGTTGCTAGGTTTATGTTTTGGAAAGCTTCTCAGGCGTCCCTGGGTCTTGAGAAGGCAGGCTTGGATTCCGGGTTCTCCCCTGCTGCGTGCCTGCCAGGTCGAGGTGGAGGCCAAAGGCCAGTCTGAGTTGTGGTGGTCTGTGTGGTCTTGGGGTCAGTGGACCCCCTCTTCTCTGGAGGGGCAAGGAGATCCTCTGTGTGAAGCCTGGAGAGACTTGACAGGGTCAGTCTTCACAGTCTTGCTCTCTTTTTAATTTATGTTTGCATTTAGTTTCTCATTTAAGTGTTTTCTAGGAGTTTCCAACTCCTAGTGTAGAACTCAAAATATGCAGGGAGCAGCTTCTTAAAAGAGAAGGAGAAATTGCTGAACTGAAAGCAGAAAGAAGCAACACCAGGGTCAGCAGGGGGATTCTCACGTGTTGACATTTGCCCCACGTGGGTCACCGCTAGCCTCCGTGTTGCTGTCTTTAAACTCTTGTCTGATTTTCAAGTCATTTTTCACATCTTCCCACTGAGAAGACCAGGGTGGATCAGTTTGTGGTTCTCATACCTTACTTCAAATTTATGATGAGAGCTAATGTAATTTTAGTGCCTTTGAGAGGGGAGTTCTCAGCTTACATTTTTGTCCATGCTACACTTTGTGTGGGATCTTAGTTCCCCAATCAGGGATTAAAACCCATGACCCCTGCAGAAGGGTGGAGTCGTAACTACTGGGCCCCTGGGGAAGTCCACTCTTAACTTTAGACTGAACTGGCAGGATTCCAACGTGCCTTAGCATGTTTCCAGCTGTAGCGTGAGGCTGAAAGGAGCTATCGGGCCTGAAGTCAAGCATGAGGTTGAAAGTGCCCCTTTGGCCCTGCCCTGCAGCTGCTGTTGGAGCACCTGGGGTTACTGGTTGCCCGGTACATTCCATCCTTCCGGATTACAGTGGGCAAGCGGCAGGCACAGTCCCCAGCTAACATGACCAGCGAGGTGGAGGTGCTCAGGGCACGGAAACTGCTGTTTGAGCACCACAAGGCCCTGGACGAGAAGGTACCAGCCACCCATCCATCCTGGATTTGTACACTTAGTGCCTTGTTTTGACCTCACCGAGTGCCTGGTAGTGCTGTGTTCCTTCCCTCTCAAAACAGGGCTAAGGCTTCCTTTCCCCCTTAGGGACTCTCCTACGGCTCTCTAAGCCATGAGGAAGACCTGACTAAGGTGATTGCACTCAGGAAGTCATAGAAAAGCAGTCACAGGAGGAGAGCCAGTTGAAGGAGCGCCTGGCAGCCCTCTCTTTCCACGTTACAGATCTGGAGGAAGACCTGGACACGGCCAGGAAGGACCTCCTCAAGTCTAAGGACAGGGACACGAAACTGCAGTGGGACATCCGCGAAGTGAGTGACGGCGGTCGTGTCTGCCTGAGGTGGACTGTGGGTCCCTTCTTCTCCCGGTGATCTCAGCCTTGGGATGGCTGCGTGAGTAAGAGCAGAGCACTGCAGAGACCACAACTGGCTGCCTCCCCACCTCTGCGTCGAGCTCTCTGGGGTAGAAGAGGCCTGGTCCAGGCAGTCCGTTGGCAGTGGACCAACACGAGGGCAGCCCTGGCACTGTGCTGCACCCTGGGTGTGGACTCCTCCTTTCCACAAGTTCTAGGGGGCCCAGTGTGCTCCTTTTGTAAAAAGTCATTCATCCATTCATTCATTTCTTGGCGTATAGTGGCTTTACACTGCTATGCCAATTTCTGCTGTACAGCAAAGTGAATCAATCATCTATCTATCTATCTATCTATCTGCCTCTCTTTTAGATTTCCTGCCCATTTACTTCACCACAGAGCACTGAGTAGACTTCCCTGTGCTGTACACTAGGTCCTTACTCATGGACTTTATGTGTAGTATCAGTACTGTATATATGTCAACCCCAGTCTCCCAGTTCATCCCCGCCTCCACCTGCCTGTTGAATGCTGAAATTTCCTTCTGATTCCCTCAGACGAGTCTGGTGACATCTGTGGAGCCCGTTCTCTCAGAGAGATGGGAGCATGCTGTGTGGGCTCTGCTGAGGCAGCTTGCCTGGCCATCTTCTCTAGTTTTCTGAGGTTCCGCTCCTTGAAGGGATGTGTGCCAGTGATACCGGCGGTCAGACAAGTCGTGGCGTCTGCTCACCCTGGGATCCCCAGGCCCGAGCTGTGTGACCGTGTGGAATCATAATGTTTCTGGCGGTCGTGTCTGCGGGGGTCATGATTTATGAGAAACATCCCGGGGATGTGGCGCTGCTGGGGGAATCGTCCCCACTGCCAGCCAGCCAGCCAGCCAGCCAGCCACCCTGTCCTTCTGGTGGGGAAGTGTTGCCCCGCGCTGCCAGTGGGCAGTGGCTGGGGATGGAGAGTCAGGCGGGGTTGTGCTGGCGCGGCTGTTGGGAGCGTTGCCCGGAGCCCCGTGAGCAGCTGTGGGGCCGTCCGTTGGTGGGCGGCCTGTGGTGTCAGGCGCGCTCGCAAACCCTCCCAGAGCAGGGTCACTAACAGCATGTAAATTGTGGTAAAATACATATAACATAAATTTTACATTTTACCCAGTTGACTGAATGACTGGGTGGCTTCAGTGGAGTCAGGCTAACAGATGGCCTTGGGGTGCCATCTGCCTTTGTCCCAGAGGAACACTCCAAAGCTTGGTGGCCTTGTAGACCTTCCCTTTATTCTTCACTCTCCCCAGTGGCTCTAGGTCATTGGTCTGTGTGTCATTTAAGAATCTCTTTATCCACTTTGTTGCTAGGTTTATGTTTTGGAAAGCTTCTCAGGCGTCCCTGGGTCTTGAGAAGGCAGGCTTGGATTCCGGGTTCTCCCCTGCTGCGTGCCTGCCAGGTCGAGGTGGAGGCCAAAGGCCAGTCTGAGTTGTGGTGGTCTGTGTGGTCTTGGGGTCAGTGGACCCCCTCTTCTCTGGAGGGGCAAGGAGATCCTCTGTGTGAAGCCTGGAGAGACTTGACAGGGTCAGTCTTCACAGTCTTGCTCTCTTTTTAATTTATGTTTGCATTTAGTTTCTCATTTAAGTGTTTTCTAGGAGTTTCCAACTCCTAGTGTAGAACTCAAAACATGCAGGGAGCAGCTTCTTAAAAGAGAAGGAGAAATTGCTGAACTGAAAGCAGAAAGAAGCAACACCAGGGTCAGCAGGGGGATTCTCACGTGTTGACATTTGCCCCACGTGGGTCACCGCTAGCCTCCGTGTTGCTGTCTTTAAACTCTTGTCTGATTTTCAAGTCATTTTTCACATCTTCCCACTGAGAAGACCAGGGTGGATCAGTTTGTGGTTCTCATACCTTACTTCAAATTTATGATGAGAGCTAATGTAATTTTAGTGCCTTTGAGAGGGGAGTTCTCAGCTTACATTTTTGTCCATGCTACACTTTGTGTGGGATCTTAGTTCCCCAATCAGGGATTAAAACCCATGACCCCTGCAGAAGGGTGGAGTCGTAACTACTGGGCCCCTGGGGAAGTCCACTCTTAACTTTAGACTGAACTGGCAGGATTCCAACGTGCCTTAGCATGTTTCCAGCTGTAGCGTGAGGCTGAAAGGAGCTATCGGGCCTGAAGTCAAGCATGAGGTTGAAAGTGCCCCTTTGGCCCTGCCCTGCAGCTGCTGTTGGAGCACCTGGGGTTACTGGTTGCCCGGTACATTCCATCCTTCCGGATTACAGTGGGCAAGCGGCAGGCACAGTCCCCAGCTAACATGACCAGCGAGGTGGAGGTGCTCAGGGCACGGAAACTGCTGTTTGAGCACCACAGGGCCCTGGACGAGAAGGTACCAGCCACCCATCCATCCTGGATTTGTACACTTAGTGCCTTGTTTTGACCTCACCGATTGCCTGGAAGTGCTGTGTTCCTTCCCTCTCAAAACAGGGCTAAGGCTTCCTTTCCCCCTTAGGGACTCTCCTACGGCTCTCTAAGCCATGAGGAAGACCTGACTAAGGTGATTGCACTCAGGAAGTCATAGAAAAGCAGTCACAGGAGGAGAGCCAGTTGAAGGAGCGCCTGGCAGCCCTCTCTTTCCACGTTACAGATCTGGAGGAAGACCTGGACACGGCCAGGAAGGACCTCCTCAAGTCTAAGGACAGGAACACGAAACTGCAGTGGGACATCCGCGAAGTGAGTGACGGCGGTCGTGTCTGCCTGAGGTGGACTGTGGGTCCCTTCTTCTCCCGGTGATCTCAGCCTTGGGATGGCTGCGTGAGTAAGAGCAGAGCACTGCAGAGACCACAACTGGCTGCCTCCCCACCTCTGCGTCGAGCTCTCTGGGGTAGAAGAGGCCTGGTCCAGGCAGTCCGTTGGCAGTGGACCAACACGAGGGCAGCCCTGGCACTGTGCTGCACCCTGGGTGTGGACTCCTCCTTTCCACAAGTTCTAGGGGGCCCAGTGTGCTCCTTTTGTAAAAAGTCATTCATCCATTCATTCATTTCTTGGCGTATAGTGGCTTTACACTGCTATGCCAATTTCTGCTGTACAGCAAAGTGAATCAATCATCTATCTATCTATCTATCTATCTGCCTCTCTTTTAGATTTCCTGCCCATTTACTTCACCACAGAGCACTGAGTAGACTTCCCTGTGCTGTACACTAGGTCCTTACTCATGGACTTTATGTGTAGTATCAGTACTGTATATATGTCAACCCCAGTCTCCCAGTTCATCCCCGCCTCCACCTGCCTGTTGAATGCTGAAATTTCCTTCTGATTCCCTCAGACGAGTCTGGTGACATCTGTGGAGCCCGTTCTCTCAGAGAGATGGGAGCATGCTGTGTGGGCTCTGCTGAGGCAGCTTGCCTGGCCATCTTCTCTAGTTTTCTGAGGTTCCGCTCCTTGAAGGGATGTGTGCCAGTGATACCGGCGGTCAGACAAGTCGTGGCGTCTGCTCACCCTGGGATCCCCAGGCCCGAGCTGTGTGACCGTGTGGAATCATAATGTTTCTGGCGGTCGTGTCTGCAGGGGTCATGATTTATGAGAAACATCCCGGGGATGTGGCGCTGCTGGGGGAATCGTCCCCACTGCCAGCCAGCCAGCCAGCCAGCCAGCCACCCTGTCCTTCTGGTGGGGAAGTGTTGCCCCGCGCTGCCAGTGGGCAGTGGCTGGGGATGGAGAGTCAGGCGGGGTTGTGCTGGCGCGGCTGTTGGGAGCGTTGCCCGGAGCCCCGTGAGCAGCTGTGGGGCCGTCCGTTGGTGGGCGGCCTGTGGTGTCAGGCGCGCTCGCAAACCCTCCCAGAGCAGGGTCACTAACAGCATGTAAATTGTGGTAAAATACATATAACATAAATTTTACATTTTACCCAGTTGACTGAATGACTGGGTGGCTTCAGTGGAGTCAGGCTAACAGATGGCCTTGGGGTGCCATCTGCCTTTGTCCCAGAGGAACACTCCAAAGCTTGGTGGCCTTGTAGACCTTCCCTTTATTCTTCACTCTCCCCAGTGGCTCTAGGTCATTGGTCTGTGTGTCATTTAAGAATCTCTTTATCCACTTTGTTGCTAGGTTTATGTTTTGGAAAGCTTCTCAGGCGTCCCTGGGTCTTGAGAAGGCAGGCTTGGATTCCGGGTTCTCCCCTGCTGCGTGCCTGCCAGGTCGAGGTGGAGGCCAAAGGCCAGTCTGAGTTGTGGTGGTCTGTGTGGTCTTGGGGTCAGTGGACCCCCTCTTCTCTGGAGGGGCAAGGAGATCCTCTGTGTGAAGCCTGGAGAGACTTGACAGGGTCAGTCTTCACAGTCTTGCTCTCTTTTTAATTTATGTTTGCATTTAGTTTCTCATTTAAGTGTTTTCTAGGAGTTTCCAACTCCTAGTGTAGAACTCAAAACATGCAGGGAGCAGCTTCTTAAAAGAGAAGGAGAAATTGCTGAACTGAAAGCAGAAAGAAGCAACACCAGGGTCAGCAGGGGGATTCTCACGTGTTGACATTTGCCCCACGTGGGTCACCGCTAGCCTCCGTGTTGCTGTCTTTAAACTCTTGTCTGATTTTCAAGTCATTTTTCACATCTTCCCACTGAGAAGACCAGGGTGGATCAGTTTGTGGTTCTCATACCTTACTTCAAATTTATGATGAGAGCTAATGTAATTTTAGTGCCTTTGAGAGGGGAGTTCTCAGCTTACATTTTTGTCCATGCTACACTTTGTGTGGGATCTTAGTTCCCCAATCAGGGATTAAAACCCATGACCCCTGCAGAAGGGTGGAGTCGTAACTACTGGGCCCCTGGGGAAGTCCACTCTTAACTTTAGACTGAACTGGCAGGATTCCAACGTGCCTTAGCATGTTTCCAGCTGTAGCGTGAGGCTGAAAGGAGCTATCGGGCCTGAAGTCAAGCATGAGGTTGAAAGTGCCCCTTTGGCCCTGCCCTGCAGCTGCTGTTGGAGCACCTGGGGTTACTGGTTGCCCGGTACATTCCATCCTTCCGGATTACAGTGGGCAAGCGGCAGGCACAGTCCCCAGCTAACATGACCAGCGAGGTGGAGGTGCTCAGGGCACGGAAACTGCTGTTTGAGCACCACAAGGCCCTGGACGAGAAGGTACCAGCCACCCATCCATCCTGGATTTGTACACTTAGTGCCTTGTTTTGACCTCACCGAGTGCCTGGTAGTGCTGTGTTCCTTCCCTCTCAAAACAGGGCTAAGGCTTCCTTTCCCCCTTAGGGACTCTCCTACGGCTCTCTAAGCCATGAGGAAGACCTGACTAAGGTGATTGCACTCAGGAAGTCATAGAAAAGCAGTCACAGGAGGAGAGCCAGTTGAAGGAGTGCCTGGCAGCCCTCTCTTTCCACGTTACAGATCTGGAGGAAGACCTGGACACGGCCAGGAAGGACCTCCTCAAGTCTAAGGACAGGGACACGAAACTGCAGTGGGACATCCGCGAAGTGAGTGACGGCGGTCGTGTCTGCCTGAGGTGGACTGTGGGTCCCTTCTTCTCCCGGTGATCTCAGCCTTGGGATGGCTGCGTGAGTAAGAGCAGAGCACTGCAGAGACCACAACTGGCTGCCTCCCCACCTCTGCGTCGAGCTCTCTGGGGTAGAAGAGGCCTGGTCCAGGCAGTCCGTTGGCAGTGGACCAACACGAGGGCAGCCCTGGCACTGTGCTGCACCCTGGGTGTGGACTCCTCCTTTCCACAAGTTCTAGGGGGCCCAGTGTGCTCCTTTTGTAAAAAGTCATTCATCCATTCATTCATTTCTTGGCGTATAGTGGCTTTACACTGCTATGCCAATTTCTGCTGTACAGCAAAGTGAATCAATCATCTATCTATCTATCTATCTATCTGCCTCTCTTTTAGATTTCCTGCCCATTTACTTCACCACAGAGCACTGAGTAGACTTCCCTGTGCTGTACACTAGGTCCTTACTCATGGACTTTATGTGTAGTATCAGTACTGTATATATGTCAACCCCAGTCTCCCAGTTCATCCCCGCCTCCACCTGCCTGTTGAATGCTGAAATTTCCTTCTGATTCCCTCAGACGAGTCTGGTGACATCTGTGGAGCCCGTTCTCTCAGAGAGATGGGAGCATGCTGTGTGGGCTCTGCTGAGGCAGCTTGCCTGGCCATCTTCTCTAGTTTTCTGAGGTTCCGCTCCTTGAAGGGATGTGTGCCAGTGATACCGGCGGTCAGACAAGTCGTGGCGTCTGCTCACCCTGGGATCCCCAGGCCCGAGCTGTGTGACCGTGTGGAATCATAATGTTTCTGGCGGTCGTGTCTGCGGGGGTCATGATTTATGAGAAACATCCCGGGGATGTGGCGCTGCTGGGGGAATCGTCCCCACTGCCAGCCAGCCAGCCAGCCAGCCAGCCACCCTGTCCTTCTGGTGGGGAAGTGTTGCCCCGCGCTGCCAGTGGGCAGTGGCTGGGGATGGAGAGTCAGGCGGGGTTGTGCTGGCGCGGCTGTTGGGAGCGTTGCCCGGAGCCCCGTGAGCAGCTGTGGGGCCGTCCGTTGGTGGGCGGCCTGCGGTGTCAGGCGCGCTCGCAAACCCTCCCAGAGCAGGGTCACTAACAGCATGTAAATTGTGGTAAAATACATATAACATAAATTTTACATTTTACCCAGTTGACTGAATGACTGGGTGGCTTCAGTGGAGTCAGGCTAACAGATGGCCTTGGGGTGCCATCTGCCTTTGTCCCAGAGGAACACTCCAAAGCTTGGTGGCCTTGTAGACCTTCCCTTTATTCTTCACTCTCCCCAGTGGCTCTAGGTCATTGGTCTGTGTGTCATTTAAGAATCTCTTTATCCACTTTGTTGCTAGGTTTATGTTTTGGAAAGCTTCTCAGGCGTCCCTGGGTCTTGAGAAGGCAGGCTTGGATTCCGGGTTCTCCCCTGCTGCGTGCCTGCCAGGTCGAGGTGGAGGCCAAAGGCCAGTCTGAGTTGTGGTGGTCTGTGTGGTCTTGGGGTCAGTGGACCCCCTCTTCTCTGGAGGGGCAAGGAGATCCTCTGTGTGAAGCCTGGAGAGACTTGACAGGGTCAGTCTTCACAGTCTTGCTCTCTTTTTAATTTATGTTTGCATTTAGTTTCTCATTTAAGTGTTTTCTAGGAGTTTCCAACTCCTAGTGTAGAACTCAAAACATGCAGGGAGCAGCTTCTTAAAAGAGAAGGAGAAATTGCTGAACTGAAAGCAGAAAGAAGCAACACCAGGGTCAGCAGGGGGATTCTCACGTGTTGACATTTGCCCCACGTGGGTCACCGCTAGCCTCCGTGTTGCTGTCTTTAAACTCTTGTCTGATTTTCAAGTCATTTTTCACATCTTCCCACTGAGAAGACCAGGGTGGATCAGTTTGTGGTTCTCATACCTTACTTCAAATTTATGATGAGAGCTAATGTAATTTTAGTGCCTTTGAGAGGGGAGTTCTCAGCTTACATTTTTGTCCATGCTACACTTTGTGTGGGATCTTAGTTCCCCAATCAGGGATTAAAACCCATGACCCCTGCAGAAGGGTGGAGTCGTAACTACTGGGCCCCTGGGGAAGTCCACTCTTAACTTTAGACTGAACTGGCAGGATTCCAACGTGCCTTAGCATGTTTCCAGCTGTAGCGTGAGGCTGAAAGGAGCTATCGGGCCTGAAGTCAAGCATGAGGTTGAAAGTGCCCCTTTGGCCCTGCCCTGCAGCTGCTGTTGGAGCACCTGGGGTTACTGGTTGCCCGGTACATTCCATCCTTCCGGATTACAGTGGGCAAGCGGCAGGCACAGTCCCCAGCTAACATGACCAGCGAGGTGGAGGTGCTCAGGGCACGGAAACTGCTGTTTGAGCACCACAGGGCCCTGGACGAGAAGGTACCAGCCACCCATCCATCCTGGATTTGTACACTTAGTGCCTTGTTTTGACCTCACCGATTGCCTGGAAGTGCTGTGTTCCTTCCCTCTCAAAACAGGGCTAAGGCTTCCTTTCCCCCTTAGGGACTCTCCTACGGCTCTCTAAGCCATGAGGAAGACCTGACTAAGGTGATTGCACTCAGGAAGTCATAGAAAAGCAGTCACAGGAGGAGAGCCAGTTGAAGGAGTGCCTGGCAGCCCTCTCTTTCCACGTTACAGATCTGGAGGAAGACCTGGACACGGCCAGGAAGGACCTCCTCAAGTCTAAGGACAGGAACACGAAACTGCAGTGGGACATCCGCGAAGTGAGTGACGGCGGTCGTGTCTGCCTGAGGTGGACTGTGGGTCCCTTCTTCTCCCGGTGATCTCAGCCTTGGGATGGCTGCGTGAGTAAGAGCAGAGCACTGCAGAGACCACAACTGGCTGCCTCCCCACCTCTGCGTCGAGCTCTCTGGGGTAGAAGAGGCCTGGTCCAGGCAGTCCGTTGGCAGTGGACCAACACGAGGGCAGCCCTGGCACTGTGCTGCACCCTGGGTGTGGACTCCTCCTTTCCACAAGTTCTAGGGGGCCCAGTGTGCTCCTTTTGTAAAAAGTCATTCATCCATTCATTCATTTCTTGGCGTATAGTGGCTTTACACTGCTATGCCAATTTCTGCTGTACAGCAAAGTGAATCAATCATCTATCTATCTATCTATCTATCTATCTATCTATCTGCCTCTCTTTTAGATTTCCTGCCCATTTACTTCACCACAGAGCACTGAGTAGACTTCCCTGTGCTGTACACTAGGTCCTTACTCATGGACTTTATGTGTAGTATCAGTACTGTATATATGTCAACCCCAGTCTCCCAGTTCATCCCCGCCTCCACCTGCCTGTTGAATGCTGAAATTTCCTTCTGATTCCCTCAGACGAGTCTGGTGACATCTGTGGAGCCCGTTCTCTCAGAGAGATGGGAGCATGCTGTGTGGGCTCTGCTGAGGCAGCTTGCCTGGCCATCTTCTCTAGTTTTCTGAGGTTCCGCTCCTTGAAGGGATGTGTGCCAGTGATACCGGCGGTCAGACAAGTCGTGGCGTCTGCTCACCCTGGGATCCTCAGGCCCGAGCTGTGTGACCGTGTGGAATCATAATGTTTCTGGCGGTCGTGTCTGCGGGGGTCATGATTTATGAGAAACATCCCGGGGATGTGGCGCTGCTGGGGGAATCGTCCCCACTGCCAGCCAGCCAGCCAGCCAGCCAGCCACCCTGTCCTTCTGGTGGGGAAGTGTTGCCCCGCGCTGCCAGTGGGCAGTGGCTGGGGATGGAGAGTCAGGCGGGGTTGTGCTGGCGCGGCTGTTGGGAGCGTTGCCCGGAGCCCCGTGAGCAGCTGTGGGGCCGTCCGTTGGTGGGCGGCCTGCGGTGTCAGGCGCGCTCGCAAACCCTCCCAGAGCAGGGTCACTAACAGCCGCCAGGGGGCGCCCTTCGCCCGTGATATTCCTCTTCAGGCTTGGTTTCTCCTCTCCCCTGGCATCTCTGCTGTCTGTCCCAGGTTGGCCTTGTAGTCCGACCTTTCGTCTTCGGAAGCTCTGCCTCTAAGGAGGCTAAACGGTTCGAACTTCCCTCCCAGCTTAGGAAGGTAGAATGTGTGCCTCGCGCGTCCCGCACTTGGCGCTGCCTGCTGCCTGTGCTGGCTTGCCACAGGCAGTCCGAAGAGGGGGCGCAGCGGCCGCGGTTGCAGGGCCGGGGCAGAGGGAGTACGTCTCCTCTCACGAGCCGGTCTCCAGCACCCTCCGTGATCCAGGCGTCACACACAAAGCCACACAGGCTGCGTGAGCAGGCATGCGGGCATGCCCCCCACGAGCCCGGGGCCCGTGGTCCGCACAGAGCATGGCCCACTTGCCGCCCGTACAGTCACAGCCCGCGTGCCGTCAGGACAGGGTCGTTGCGAGCGGAGCTGAAGCTGTTCTTGGCCAACAGGTGGGAGAGAGTCATGGCAGCATCGAGGATAGGCTGTACCAGATGGAGGCCCAACTGGAGGAGAAGAACAAGGAGCTGCAGCGGGTGCCTGTGCTGATGGGGAGGCAGCGTCTGGGCGGGAGATGAGGCTTGGGTGGGGGCCAGTGCTGCCTTTCTTCGCTGCTCCCGTCTCTGCCTCCAAGTGTGTGCCTGTGTGGCCCCATCTGCTGATCTGGGCACCCACCTCCTCGGGAGCAGGGCCAGAGGTGGTCGCCCATAGGCAGTGGGCAGGAGCCAGGGCTTCCCCACATTCAAAGAGGCTGCTTGTTGCTCTGACCAGTCAGTCCGGGGAGCTGCTTGGGATACAGGTGGACCTCACGACTGCCCCTCAGACAAACCTGGGGTGCCAGCCCGGGGCCCATGAAACTGAAGGCATGGCGCCCAGGTGTGGAGCCTGCTTGCCTCGGACGTGGCGCTGGAGTCCCACATGCCAAACCGCTGGTCCAGACACGGTGTGTGTGTAGGATGGCTGCCTCTAGACAGGAGAAGCGCAGTTGCGCTGCGACAGAAGGCGCGTCAGGAAAGGGTGATGGTGGAGGCTCGCGTCACCGAGTCCTGAGAGAGGTTTCCTGGAAAGGTTGGCCACACGGCGATACAGACCATTCAGGAAATGGAGTGGGGATCCCGGGTCCAGCCTCACATGTCAGTACTGTCCCCACTATGCCTGTGTTCTTGGGCCTGGACTGCAGAGCCTCAAAGATGGACTCCCAGGGGGCAATGGTTCTGACTCCCATAGTGAGCTCTGTGGTGAGGCGCCCTCCCGGCTTAGGCAGAGAGCTCAATGGCTCCCGATCAGGGGTGCTCTTCCTTACTTTCAGAACTGCTATTCAGAGGCTGTTGAGATCAGGATGCTGTTTATGACTAAGCCAATTCAAAGTCAACTTTTGTTTTGCTTTAAAAATCTTTGAATGCCAATGCCTTATTGTGGAAGCTGTGACAGGTTTTGTTTCCTTGGGCTCAAAAATCACTGCAGACGGTGACTGCAGCCATGAGATTAAAAAATGCTTGCTCCTTGGAAAGCCATGACAAGACATAGACAGCATATTGAAAAGTAGAGACATCACTTTGCCGACAAAGATCCATATAGTCAAAGCTATGGTTTTTCCAGTAGTCACGGATGGGTGTGAGAATTGGACCATAAAGAAGGCTGAGCCCTGAAGAACTGATGCTTTCGAATTGTGTTGCTGGAGAAGACTCTGTTCTAACAGAAAATAAACTGTTTTTAAATGTATTATAATGGAAAATTTCAAACAGGCACAAAAGTGGATGGAGTAGTATAATAAATACCCATGACCCGTCAATTAGTCTCAGCAATTTTTAACACAAAGCCCATCTCAAATAGATCATTCTTCTGTCTTCTCTCCATTTTTTTTTATACGGTAGGTTCTAAAACAGCTTTTTAAACCTTGAAATTGATGCTCATTTTATAAAACACAGCCTTGCCAACTTTGTTATTACTTTAAAAATTGCTTGAGGTAATTATTTCCAGTTTTTTAATATGAATTTTCATATTGGAAAAGACCCTGATGCTGGGAAAGATTGAAGGCAGGAAGAGAGTGGATGACAGAGGATGAGATGGTTGGACGGCATCACCAACTCAATGGACATGAGTTTGAGCAGATGCTTAGCAATAGTCGAGTTACATTTTCCTTATGGCTAATCCACTGCTGTAACACGTATAGCATTTCTGGTTTTGAACACTGAATGTGTTTGCATTATAGTTGGGTTTAGAGTGTGTGGCCATTATGTGTGGTTCAGAATTCTGAGTAGTCCTTTCTGGGATCACCCGAAAGCTGAGACAAAGCATGAGCCCTTCACGTGGACTGTGCTGTGCATCAGGAAGATAATACGAGCCACCTACACAATCTAAAATTTCCTAAAACCCATCGGGCTACTTGACATCCTTCTTTCACTGTGAGTCTTGAAATCTTCTGTGTGATTTCCACATCTAGTGTTGCACCAGCCTGTCTGACGTGCCCAGGGGCGGCACGAGGCGAGTGACTGCCATGGCCGACAGCACAGAGCTGCCAGGTTGAGTCGAGTGACTCGGAAACTTGGCCCGTTTGACTTGTTTTACCCCATGAGGAAGTGAAGTGGGCGTAGAGGAATGAATGTGAGGAATGCCCAGGAATGCAGGTGAGCTCCATGGAGACCGTTTAAAGCAATGAGAGGAGTGAGGGCAATAGAGTGAGTCGTGTCCCCCTGACCCGAACCCCCCGCCTGAAGTCCAGCTTCTCTCTACAGACTTCGTCGTTGTTAATGGCTTGCCATGTTTCCTCCAGAGAAACCTTTTCTACACCTGAGATGGAACTTCCTCCTCATTATGGTTTATGGGTGAATATTGTTCTGAGTGTTTATATTTTCTAGGGACACCTAGAGAACATTTTCTCAGAATTAAAATGTTGGGAGTTGATACCTACTCACGTAACCTGTTCTGCACATTTCGGTGCAAGTCATTTTGCATCCGGAAAGCAAGCGGTGCAGGCTGTGTCATTTGCTGTTTCGTAGGACCAGCTGATTCTAAACCTGGAACCCCTGAGAGCCGAAGTGGACCAGACGAGACTGCGAGGGGCTCCCTTCCACCACAGGTAGGCTGCTCCCCCGGGCAGCTCCCCTCAGCGCTGTCGAGTGTGACAAGGGCCTGTCTGGTGTGTGGACAGTATGACTGGGTGTTGCTCATGGTCGCACCTCAAGGAGCCTGTAGCTTTGTGGCCAGCGAGAGGGAAGAGACAAGCATCGTTCCTTAGGGTCAAACTTGGTACCATGGAGTGGTAGTCACAGGATTGAGAACACTCAAAACCACAGGCAGAGGTTTGGAAGTGTGGGGGCGATCAGTTGATATTTGGGCGTATTCATTTGAGGGGCCTGACAGACTGTGACACTGATGTTTCTGAAGAGTCGCAGAAGGTTAATGACCTGTAGTCATTTTTACATGAATGGAGACTGAGACATGACTTGCCGTTGACTGTGGTGGGAGGAATCACCTGGCTTGTGAATGAGGCGAGCAGATTACTGAGCATTCTGATTTTTTCTTACTTGTTGTTCTAGGGGCGATAATTCTTATTAAGTATTTAAATGTTTCTTTGGCTTCTTAATGGAAAATGGTCACAAGTGAGAGATAAACTTTAGCAAAGGTCATTAAGTGCTTAACTGGTGACATTCATTCATCTGTAGGAAATCGACTACTGCTTGCAGCCTGACTTAGGAGACAGTTTGGAGCCCATATGCATATTTCTGTGTTTGTGTGCTTAGGGGATCCTCGAAGTCCAGGGCCCCAACCCAGCTTTCTTCTAGAGTAAGGGGATATCATTTGAGACAAAGGCAGAGCCAGAAACTGGCAGGTGGAGTCCGAAACCACAGTGGGTGGAGTTCAAGGAGAGCCCGTGCCCTGCAGAACGGATAGGGGACATGGCCGGACTTGCTGGTAGAGCTCCCCCAAGGTGAGGGGCTGGTGCTGTCAGAAATGGGGAACCCCTGCTCCCGGGGTGGACAAGGTGAGTGTGAGGCGGACTGTGTAGACAGTGGAGAAAGAGGAGGTGGACATGCCCTCCTGCTCTTGGGGGTTTTTGGGTAAAGAGGAGGGCCCGGGTGCCAGGACCCGAGGCCTGGCATGGTTGGGGGGCTCAGATGGAGAAGCCTGGGGCCTGGTCACCAGTCCCCTGTGTGTCAGTGAGAGTGAGAGATGAGAAGAGGAAGCAATGGGCCACAGCAGCTGGTGCGAGGGAGGGGTGTCTCCAGGAGGCAGCTCTCGAGGGGTCATGGCAGTGACTTAGCAGCACAGGTGGGGCCTCGGAGTGGGGCTTGTGGGCACTGTGGGCTGGGTGGGGGGCACTATGCTGGCTCAGGAGAAAGGGAGTGGGGACTGAAAACCTGGCTCACAGGCAGGGCAGGCACGGCGTATTTGGTGGGACCTCCCAGAGGAATTGGTCACCTTGTCTCTGAAACCTTCTCCTGGAGATCAGAGCAGGCGCAGGCCGAAGAGGAGGTGGGGTGCCAAGGAGAAAGCAGAGCAGGTGCAGGCCCCGCCCTGGGACCTGAGGGTGGGTTCTGGGGCGACCCTGGACGCCCCATCCCAGACAGCCGATCCTGTCCTAGTCAGCTCCACACCCTCGCATCAGCGCTGCCTTCCCCACATACAGAAGTTTTCCAGCTGGTGGGGCTGAGCCCTCAGTGTATGTGGGGCAGTGGGCAGCCTGTTGCTGTTGGAGCCAGGAGGGCCCTCCCAGGGGCCCTTTTGCTGTGAAATTGCCGATCTTCCAAATGGACAGGCTCTGGCTCGACTGACAGAGTGAACTCTTTTCTTCTAACAGTGCTATTCTTTCCCGTGTGTTTCAGCCGACTGCCGGGGTCCAGCCCCGGTGGATCCAGGGAATTCGAAGGGGGGACGGCGTCAGCGAGGATCAGGAAACAACTGCTTAATTAAACTTTAATTAAGGATATAGAGTAATAGAATAAGGATAGCTCAGTGAGGAAATTCAGTGGAGAAAAGAGGCTGAAATAAGAATAGCTCAGTGAGGAAATTCAGTGGAGAAAAGAGGCTGAATAATTCAGCCAGAAGATGAGAGGAAAAACGACATGGGGAGACCAAGTTTTGGTGAACAAGGCCCGCACTTTATTTTCCAAAGTAGTTTTTATACCTTAAGTTATGCATAGAGGATAATGGGGGAAGGGGTAGAGTCATGCAGCAAGCCAGGCTTTCTTCCTGCAAACTTATCATATGCAAAAGCTTAGGTGATTTGCATCATCTTCTGGCCCGGAGGCCTGTTAACATTTTAAGACCCTTTCTTCAGAAGGCTTATTTTTCTCTAAAGGTGATTGGTCAGGAGCCACCCTCCAAAAGCATTAAAGTTGCATTCCTACAGAGCAAAGGTGTGGTGGGCTATAACAAGAAAAAGAATTAACTCAAGGGTCCTAGGTTACAAACATTAAAGCTACTACTTACACCAATTTTATTAATCAATACACTGCCAGGGACACAGCAGGTAAGGGATATGGAAACTTAGCAGCAAACATTGGCCCAACAAGTGAAAATCCCTTCACCAAATACAATTTCTAATCAATCTTGTAACTGCTCAAAGGAATCTGTGTTTAGACAGTTTAGAACATCTCATGCCTCTCACAGTTGGGAGGCTCTGAGCAATCACATGTGGCCGGAAAAACCTATTCAGGCAGGCTAGAGGATTTCCAAAGGAGTTTGTAGGTTGAAACACTGTCACACCCAGGAATTGTTAACTGGAGCTGTAAGCCAACTCTTTTTTCAGAGAGAGGTAGTGGGGGACAGCCCCCCGTAAAGTCAGAGGTGCAGGTGAAAGCACAAAGCAGAAAGTAGGCAGACTCTGGTTTTGGGGGGTAGATGCTCGAGAATTTCCAGGGGGACTCCTGAGGCTCGATCCCGCCTTTGTGTATGCCGAGCCTCCTTCCTCATGACCTTTGTCATGGGTGGAGCTCCTCACGCTGGCTCCCGGCAGTGATAGAATTCCAGTTGAGCTATTCCAGATCCTGAAAGATGATGCTGTGGAAAGTGCTGCACTCAATATGCAATATGCACTCAATATGCAATATGCCGGCTCCCGGCATCTCCCCCTTTTTTATTTCTCAAAACAGCCAGATGCAGCTCAGTCACAAGCTTCTGAATGTTCTGCTGAAGAATCCTGACAATACAAGGAAAAATGATTATGAGAAGATTAGACAGAATGTTTTTTTCCAGAAATAAAGTTATAGAAGGTGTGAAAAAAGTCATTAGCTGCTCCAGCGGCGGTAAAATCCAGTCGAGAGTGTTCCAGGGTCTGTATTTGATTATGAAGTTTCCCTAAGTCCAGGCCAATGTCAGAGCTGTTCCAAACACCTGAGATATGATTTTTTATTTTCTCCCATTCATAATCTGTCTCATTTACCTTTAAAGATGTCACACATATCCACCGCTAATCAGCGTGGCAAGACAAAGCCATTTTCACTTTTAAAGCCTGTAACTCAGTCCCAATATGCATTATTGCCTCTTTTAAGGCGTCTACTCTCATCTCTAATTTCCTATCTATAGCTTCCTGTGTTGCTAGAGTTAAAGAAACATTTTTAGACATGGTATCAACATATTGGGCAGTATGCACTTGTTGAGTCAATGATATTGCTGCTACTAAAGCTGCTATTAAAGCTGATATTCCTAAAATAAGTAGACCCACAAACTGTCACGATCGCATTAAATCCTGTAGTTGTTGTAATACAGCAAGATCAAAATTATCATATCAATAAGTGGTTACATCATAAGATAAGGTGGACGTTGTAATACTACAAAGGAGCAAACATTATATTGAGGGTTTAAACAAGATGAGAGCATGCATTGTTCACAAGTCACTACATTGGGTCCACCAGTGAAAGTCATATGTAGATTAAGTTTTCCAGAATCGTTGGTAAAGAGAAAAACATAAGAAGAGGGTAGACAAGCCAAAACAGAATAAGTAGAATTATTTTTTGGCTGGAGTTCGCGCTGCAGCAGCCCTGTCGGTCTCGCCAGGATCTCGATGTTTATCTTGCCTCCCCTTCTGGCGGGCTCCTCTTTTGTGATCGAAGCAGTGGGGGAACTGGATGTCTGGGGGACTGCAACATGGCGAATCAGCCTGTCCCGGATGTAAATTGGAGAATCTGCATCCTGTGGAAAAATACAAGCACATCCTCGACCGCTAGTTAATAATGGGTCAGGACCCTTCCATTGTCCTGAGAGGAGGTCCTTCCATTTGACTAATGGTTTTGCATTTAATTGCTCCAGGCACCAATGACAAAGCACTGCAGTAGTTCCAGCCAGATCAGTATTTAGAATATTTATTATGAAAAGAGCATGTTGCAAGATTTGATGGGGAGAGCTATACTTAAACTCCCCTTCTTTTAATTTTTGAATTTGGATTTTTAATGTTTGATGTGCTCTTTCCACAATGGCTTGTCCCTGTGGATAATAAGGGATGCCTGTATTATGTTTAATTTGAAACTTTATACAAAATTCCTGAAAAGACTTAGAAGTGTAAGCAGGAGCACTGTCAGTTTTCAGAGCTTTTGGCAGGCCCAAATATGAAAAACAAGTAAAGAGATGTTGTATCACATCTTTAACTGCCTCTCCGGTACAAGCAGTTGCAATAATAACGTGAGAAAAGGTATCTACAGTTACATGAACAAAGGACAGTTTTCCAAATGAAGAAACATGAGTTACATCCATTTGCCAGAGTTCGTTAGGTTTGAGACCATGAGGATTAACTCCCATAGGTAGACTATTAGAAACAGTAGGGCAGTGTAAGCAAGAACGCACAATCTCTCGAGCAGTCTCTCTGGGAACTTGGAATTGATACCTTAAGGCAGTAGCGTATTGATGATGAAGTGAGTGAGAGGCTCTGGCCTCCTCGATCACAGCAGCCACTGTATTTCTGGTTAACAAGTCAGCCAAATCATTAAAGGCATTTAAAGGGCCGGGCAATCCGGAATGAGCCCAAATGTGTCCAGTGAAAAATATTTTATTTCTTTTCCAAATTTGTTGTTGTAATTTAGTTAACAAATGAAATATGGTAGTTTTATTTTCAGGCAAAACCGCAGTTTCAATATGTGGAAACAACCTGACAATATACTGAGAATCAGAATAAAGGTTAAATTCCTCATCTGCAAACATAGCAAAAGCCTCTATGACTGCTGTTATTTCAGCTCTTTGAGCTGAAGTTTCCTGTGTTTCTAAAACCTTTTGGTGATTTTTAGTCACTATGGAAGCTTTACTATTTGCTAACCTGTCAGTAAAGGCTATCTGAGCATTTGGAATAGGAGACTGTTTACATCTGACAGGAAAAATAACTGGATGTCTGGATATAAAATTCAGCAAAACATGCGAAGGTAAATGATGCAGAATTTGACCACAATAATTTCCGACGGCAATCTGCCAGTCCTCATCAAACATTAGAAGAGCATCAAGTTGTTCTTTATTATATGGAATTACAATTTCTGATGGCTCTTTAACAAGTAATTTAATGTTCCGCTTTTTTCCTTTAGTATCAAAGTAGCTATCAATCCTGGATAAGAAGCCGCTACTTTTTTAGTTTGAGCGGGAAGATGGACCCACTCTAGGGGGCCGTTTTGCCATAAAACCAATTTTTTGTCTGGTTACCCAAATTACACCTATGGGGGTTTTATGGCAAAGGAATTGTCAAGCAGTTGTCAGTTTAATTTTTAAAATTTACGTTTTAACAACATAAATTTAGAGATATGTTAATTTAGGTCTAATGCTTAGTTTAGGTCTCTGTATAAATTTAAATAATAAATGTATAACCTCCTTATCTCATTTTAGTATACAGATATACCTAAATGCAAAATGTATTTATATAGTTTATACTTGTTGCCATATAATATATATAAATCGATATACTTGAATTAATCTTTATAATTAATATATTAATTAATATATATATTACAGCAATACAACACGTACACAGCTAATACCAACCAACACAAACCAATGTACTGCAATAATACATGTCACACATATATAATTATACAGTATATAGAACATATATCATCACAGCACATCAATCTATACCAATTAATATCAGCCACACACACACATTATATTACTGCAATATACATTTAATTATACAGTATATATATAATATGCATATATAGCATACATATTAATTTATATACAAATTAATTAAGTATAGATCTATAAATAGAATTAGGTATACCTTTATTATATTTTATTTATACCCATACCTAATTAGGCAAACTGTAATTATGCAAATATATTTATATTATGTATTTATAACAACATATAAAGTCTTGTTAATTGTACCTCCTGTTGATAACTAAGAAACTGAGAAAACTCCTTCTCTGAATATCTCTTATTTGAGATAGCATGTCCCTCCCCCATAGGGTAAAGGGGAGCGTAGGAACTACATAGGGTTGGAAAGCTCCACAGGTATCCTCAAACTGCCAATCTAACATTTTTGAACTTTTAACTACTGTGGGGGCTTGAGGGCAAATGAAACAAAATTTGACCCCTGAAATCTATCAGGGCAACTTGCCAATTATCACTATTTTGTAAAAGACTTGCAGTTGATCCTTATTGAGTGAAATGATTATATTTGCTACTTCTTTTCTAAAAAGTTCCACACTTTTTTCCTCTTTTTATAATTAATTGTGCCACCGAGCTGGGATAAGATAAAACTATTTTTCTTGGAGTCACTGGTAGATGGAACCAATGGGCCTTTTGGTCACAAGCACCTTGTAGGTGTATGTTTTGTGGCAAGAATAATTTAATCTCATCTTTTGGTAATATTAATCCTAATTAACTGATCATTTAAAGTCTCATCTACTTTAACAAGAGCCGATTCTGTCTCATTAGTCAACTTTCTCTTAGAACTGGAATTAGGATCGCTTTTTAAGCAATCAAACAAAGGCTTTAAATCTGCAGTAGTCAGTTTTAAATGTAGGCGTATCCAATTAATGTCCCCTAATAATTTTTGGAAATCATTTAAAGTTAGTAAACAATCTCTCCGCAGCTTCAAAGGGGCATTATCAGTTTTTAAAACTTTTGGCAGACCTAAATATGAGAAGCAAGTAAAGAGGTGTTGCACAACATCTTTATAAGTTTCTCCAGTTATCGTTTTGTAACCTAAATCTGGTCTATAGCTTTTTAGATAACAAGCAACCATTTAATCTTTGCTTGAATACTTCCAGCAACGGGGAACTCACTACTCTTCAAGGTTTTAAACTCTCTCTCACCTTTTTCTCTACAGCATTCCCACCCTGCATACCACTTTCTCTAATCCTACCAACTCATTTTCAGTAGTATGTGTTGGCCAGGAGCTGGGTCAGTCTTTCCCAGAAATGTTAAGAGACGTCTGTTCCTGTGTCTAATAGCCCTGACATTTTATTTTCTTGAATTAAAAGATCTTTTAAAGGCCTTGGAGCTGTAATTTCCTGCACCCAAAAGGCTAGATCACTAGATCTAAACGCTCTGTGGCTCTTAGCTTGAGAAGTCAAATTTTTTCCTGTCTGATAAGGTAAAAGCAAAAACTGTGTTATTCTTTGACCTTTATTAATTTGCACAGTTTTGGTAGGCGGCGAGATCAAAACTTTAATTTCTCCAATATAATCAGAATCTACCACACCATACACCACCAAAATTTCTTGAAAAGAAAGCCAGCTACGCCCTAGCACAAGTCCTACAATGCCCTCAGGCAGGGGCCCAGCCACTCCCATTGGAATCGGGGCATGTCAGGGGTTAATATTGTTGCTAAATCCCCTTAGCCTGGGTGAGACCCCCCTGAGGGGGTTTTCTCCAAGGAGCACGCTCTGCATATTGTGCACGCAATCTATTTTAAAAGCTCCACTGTTCAAAAACTTTTTATCTTCCTCAGGCTTAGGCAACACTTTGAGAGGCTTTGGGGGCAAAGTGGGGAACTCTTGAGCCCTGAAAGGCGCAAACGGAGGTGGCGGCGATGGCCTTAAATCAGAAAGTGGTGGATAAGTTTTTGTGTTTTTTTTTTTTTAAAGGTTTGCGCAGAGCGGGAGGGAGCTCGCCAGGGCACAAAGCAGAAAGTAGGCAGACTCTGGTTTTGGGGGGTAGATGCTCGAGAATTTCCAGGGGGACTCCTGAGGCTCGATCCCGCCTTTGCGTATGCCGAGCCTCCTTCCTCATGACCTTTGTCATGGGTGGAGCTCCTCACGCTGGCTCCCGGCAGTGATAGAATTCCAGTTGAGCTATTCCAGATCCTGAAAGATGATGCTGTGGAAAGTGCTGCACTCAATATGCAATATGCACTCAATATGCAATATGCCGGCTCCCGGCAGCCGACCCTACTTGGGCAGTGCCCCAAACCTCAGATTCCCTGTGGCGGACCGGCCGGCAGACTCCTCGGGCAACAGGGCGCTGCTGCGGTGCCCCCCAGAAAGGCCAGCTGGCAGCGCTGCAGAACGAGCCATCCAAGGCAAGGACCCCGCCGCCCCCTTCCCATCCCTGGTGGGCACCTTGTGAGGCACCTGCCCCCTCACACTGTGGTCCTGAGGTGGGTTTGGAACAAAGCACTGATAGATCGCTTTACATTTTCCCATTTTCCTTTTTCTGGCTAAGAGTTTGCTTTTAAGGCATGCTTTTTTTTCTTAACCAATTTTGATAATTTGTGGCCTACTGTGAGGCTCAGCATGGTACTAATTAGCACAGTTTTGAAATCGTCCTACGAGTAAATGGATACACATATCCATCAGCTTATAGTGAGAGGAATTCTCATTGGAAGTTTAAGTGCCTTTATCTTTTCACCTCATTCATGGCATGTATTTGTTCATACATGTCTGTGTTTTGAGCTTCTATATTGTTGAACAGTTAGTTTGGGCCAGACATGGTCAGAAGTAGGACTCCAACAGTGAATTAAAAACTGTGTGTGTTCTTTATCCACTGCTATGTAATGGATCACGGCAAACTTAGTGACTTCCCAGGGAGCAGCTCACAGTCCACAGTGCCTGTGCATTGTAGCAGGCGGGCCTGGTTCAGGGCCTCCTGAGGGCACAGACAGCCTGGATGGCAGGCTTTCAGACTCACCTGGCTGCTGGGGACAGGCCCAGGTCCCTGCTGGGTGGACCTCTTCATGGCCTGGCTTTCCTTGGAACACCCTCTGAGAGCAAGATTGTGGGGTGTAGCCCGGGGCCTTTCGCTCCCCAGTCTCGAAGCCACACACCTTCACTTCTGTTTGCGAGAGTGAGCTGCAAAGTCCTGCCTCGCTCAGGGCCTGAGCAGGAGTCGCCCCTTCTGCCTCTTGAAAGGAGGAGGATGGAAGAATTTGTGGACCCCTTTTTAAGCCCGTTGCAGCCTGTCGAACAGTAATGAGCAGGGAAAGGAGACCAGAGTGCCCGAGTTGTCTGAGGAGGAGGGGATGATTGTGTGTGAAGAGTGGCCAGTGAGGTGACACCAGGAGGATGACCTTGAACCAGAGACCCGGAGGCAGGAAAAGAAGTAGCCACTCAGAGATAGAAAAAGGGTCATGTCAACCAGCAGGGAGAAGGGAGAGAGCGGGCCGCATCAGGGAGGAGCCCGGGCTCAGGCCTCAGCAGCTCGAGGCCGGAGCCTGTTTCCTGAGGTGAGGAGGGCTGCCGGGGCGGGGAGCTAAGAGCCGGGCCTCAGCCCTGTTGAGGTGGACGAGCCCATGGGATGTCCAGGGCACGTGTCAGGAGAGCAGCTGAGTGTTCCGGCCTGCATCCGGGAGAGGACTCACTCAGCTCAGGGTGGACTGAGGTCATGGGCATACAGATGGCATTTAAAGGTATGAGCACGGTAAAGTCACCAGGCGGGTGCTGGTGGAGAGAGATGGGGTGCAAGGGTAGAGCCGTGGGGTGCCCCACATTCCAAGGTTGAGAAGGGGTGCAAGGGACTGAGGAATAACCCCAGGGAGGGCGGGGCCTGGAGCCCAGGGAGAGACATGCTGGGGCAGGCGTGGGGGAGGGCAACAGGGGAGGGGGGTTTGGTAACGTGGGTTCCTAGAGCCCCCAGGGAGCTGCCCTGCAGGGCGGGGCACACTGCCTGCTGGCAGAGACTTGGAGACTGGGTGGGGAGGGGGACCGTAGAGGCTGCTCCCAGGGAGCTTTCAGAGACCCGCAGTGGGCGCTGCAGGGAGCCCTGGATGAGGAATCTGCTGGTTCCCCTTGGTTGATCAGAAGGCAAGAGAAGGGAGAGGACGTGCTGACTGGGCTGATGGGGGTGAACTCATAGGCAGCTGGTTCTCTGGAGTGGAGCAGGAATGATGGCAGGTGGTCCTGGAGCCAGTGATGGGGTGGCCCCGCCCTGGGGCGGGGTCGTGATGAAGACAGGAGGCGAGGGTACTGGCCATAGGGGACAGGGAGCCAACAAGCCAGCACCTCAAGGCTGCCCTTCGGTTGCTTTGAGGTCATGTCTGGGAAAAGAAGACAGGACCTGGGTTGAGATTGTGGCAGGGGGGAGATTTGCAGAGAGAAGGGTGTGAGGTGTGAGAATGGGAGGCCAGCACGGGGCACTGTGGGCACTGCCCTGTGTGCCTCTGATGACAGAGCCGCCCTTGTGGTGCGAGGGGCCGTCCCCCAGAACAGCCCGAGGGCCTGTGCCCTGAGAGGAGAGCCACAGTGGGGCTGGCCCTCCCATCCCCTGGCTGCCCCTGCTCGATCCTGTCTGTGGGTGTTCAGACCAGCCTGGGAAACGGAGGATGGCACTCTCCAGTGAACAAGGACCAGTGATGACCACTGAAGGGGACCCAGCGGCTACCGAGCTGAAGGGTTCTTTTTTCCTATTTTCCTCCAGCCTGGCTGATGGAGGCATGGATGTATTTTTGTAATTTGTGGTTTCTGTCTCTGACTCCATCAGCACACCCGTGTGAAAAACCTCATAGGATTGCCTGCCGTCCACGATGAGACCTGAGTGTCACCAGGCCATATAGGAACTGGATTCTTGCCCTGCCCGTTTCTTCAGTCCTGCTCGCTTAAGAGATGGCAGTATCTCATGAGCATGGCACATTTATCCACAGTCAGGGCTTCCATGTAAAATTGGGTTCAGTTCCTGATAGACTTGAGCTGCCCTGAATGTCGCTGACGAGACCTGGTCCTCTCGTGCCCAGGTGCAGACCCCAAAGGAGCAGGACTGGGAGCACACGCAGCAAGCCAGCATGCTGGCCGACGTGGCCCAGGCGTTCAAGAGTGACGTGGGCATGTCTGACGGTGAGGGCGACAGGGTCACCCTCTTCAGCTTGGCCACTCAACTGTCACCCAGCGGGCAGGCCGATGCCAAGACTCTGACTACACGTGTTGCTTCAGGAGCAGCTGGACGCCATCAACGAAGAGATCTGGTGGGTGATCTCGAACTCAGGTCCCCAGAAACTCGGTTTCTCTGAGGAGCTGTCTTCTCCTAGGGACACCTGAGTGTTCCATAGTAAGAAACCTGACCTCAGGTCTGCTTCAAGAATTTTCAGTTTTGAGATGGCCCTTGATTACAGAGCTCGGTCAGCCGGGGCGTTCTGTCCACGGTGTGGTGTCAGAACTCTGTGGGGGGGGGGGCATTGTGGGGTGTCCCCCCTCAGCTCTGAGCCCCAAGGTAGGTGAGGTGCCGAAGCGGTGTCCCCTGCGGCCCATGCACCTTCCTGTGTCCCTCAGAGCCCCCCACGTTCTGCTGAAAAGCCACCTGGTGAAAGCTGGGGTTTTGGGGTTGGCAAATTCCCACTCAGATCTGCCTTTTCCTTTTTAACTTAATGTAGTATGAAGATTGGCTTGTTGTAAGACAGTGGTCCAAGGACATATGTTTGAGTTTTTCTCATCTCCTCAGTATATTTAAGATGTTTTCTTTAGACACCGTCTTGGCAGTTATAACAATTTTCAAAATGGGATAGAATCCAAAGGCCCGCCTGGTGGTAAGCAGGGGGCCTTGGGTCTGGGTGCAGCTGGGTGGCTGGGGGCCCCGAGGCCGCCTGATGCCACACCCGCACAGCTATGCCCGTGTCCCGAGTCCATGTTCAGAGTGGCCGCAGGCCGGTGACCCTGCACAGGACCAGACAGAGTGGCTGCTCAGACTTTTCTCGTCACGTCAGCCCAGGCCAAGGTGCCCGTTTCTGTCGGCCGAGCGTGGGGGCTGGGGGAAAGGCAGGGGGTGAATGGGACAGCCAGCAAATGCAGGTGGTGCCCCCTGCCCGTTTGACGCCGAGACACACAGCTTTGTGGGCCGTGTTTGAGCACAGATGAGCTCAGAAAGATGGTCTTTCCACGTTCCCGCAGGAAATATGGAACGGTTATATATTATTTTTATTTTACAGCAAGTTGTCGGGTAAAAGTGATTTTTCCTTATGCGACAAGTTGACTTGATGTAAATGGTCAATTCTGTCCTTCAAATTGTTATCAACAGTGAAAAACTTTCCAGATGTATGAGTTGAAGTGAAGCTGGAGAGTTTACTTCCTGTAAGAATCTTGTATTTTAATTTGAAAATCATTTTATTCGCATAATCGTGTATTTAAACTGCTATATAAAAACATCCACCACACATTAGGGGAGAAGAGCAGAAACTGTGAATTCTAGGTTAATGCAGCACATTGACATGAATCCAGAAACTCACACAAAGCTGGTGGAGAACTTCATCGAGTGATGCATTTGTATATATACAACCTTAAAAAAAAAATGATCAACTCAGCACTTCATCTGGTCTGGAGACTTGTGTTTAGAAACTGCAGCTTGTTTGTGAATTGCTGTTTTGATTATACAGAGTTCCTGATTCCCAGTGGAAAAGACTTGAGGCACTGACGTGCATCTCTGCCCTGAGAGCAGGGGAGGCAAGGGTTGTCAACTTGAGGTTTCTCTTCACAGGAAAGAGAGTTGCCACCGGGGCCCTTTCAGAATGTTAGAGTAAATAAGTGAAATCAAGCGTGAATGATCAGGGCCAGTTTGTAAGACTCAAGGCTAAGTTATTCTAAGTTTGAGAATATTCAAAAGAGGAAAGGTAGAACCTTTTGGCTGAGATGTTAATTGAGCAACTGTTTCTGGAATTTGCTAATCATGACACAGAATGCCAGCCCAAATTTATTGTCCAGACAGGTTCCTCTGCTGACAGAGGCAGGTGACGCCTTTTATTCTATTTTAGGTTGATCGAAGAAGAGAAGGAGAACACGGAGCAGTGGGCCGAGGAGACTGAGAGCAGGGAGGGCAGGGGGAGCTTAGGCAGCCTCCGTCGTTTTAAATCAGTGAGCGCCCTCAACCTGCTTCCCACCTCCTCGCATGCTGGCTCCTGCCCGCCCCTGCCCAAGCCCAGAAGGAGGCAGCAGAGCCTGGCGCAGGAGGGAGACCAGCTGGGCATCATGACTCTGGTATGTGACTGCCTCCTCCCTGCCGCATCCCTCCCCCAGCATGCTGTTTTTTGTTTGTTTTTTGTTTTTTCTCTTTATACCCAGAAGAAAATCAGGTACATTTGCTACGCTCAGAGGTCTAAAAGTTTTTAAACTGCCTCGTCTTTAATCATTCCACAATGGCACAGCGACAAATTAGTCTTGATATTTGGACCACCACTTAGCACGTCATCATGAACTCAGCCAGAGCCTGCCTCTGTAACGTTGGGCCTGGCCTTGTGCAGGGCACAGCAGCTGCAGGGAAGTTTCTGTTCTCAGGGAGCAGACAGCTTCGTGAAAGTAACCATAGGCAGCTCTCATGGCATGGGAAAGCCATGCAGCAGATTTTCCACTGGGGATGCCTGGCTACAGGGTGCAGGGCATGCGGTGGGAACAAAACCAAGAATCTACACTGGTCTGCTTGCTGATGAACCTGGCCACGCACTCCGGCCAGCTCTGCATGTGAAACCAGGTTAAAAGCCCAGGGCCCCAGGGCCCCAGGGAAGACATCGGGCTGCCTCATTTTTCCGAGTCTAAAACTCGGATGACGACCTAGGGCTTTTGGTGACAAAGTGTGCAGCCCTAAAGCACATATTCCAGCTTTCTTTCTCTCTCCCCACCCCACCCCTCTAGGTTGATACAGTGCCCCTGTGTGAGTTTCCTGAGCCATGCAGCAAATTCCCATTGCCTATCTATTTTACATATTGCAGGCTAAGATTTTTGAAAATAGTTTTACTCCAAACTAGAACCTAACTAAACCAAACTAAAAATGGCGGGGGAGGGTGATAAAATGGGAGTTCTGAACAACAAAATAAATATCATTTCTAATAGAAATTGTTATTTCTCTTATCATTGCTCATCTAGAAATAATCATGAAATTTTTAAACATTTTTATTTATTTGACTGCACTGGGTCTTAGTTGTGCCATGTGGGTTCTTTAGCTGCAGCATGCAAACTCTTGCGGCATGTGGGATCTAGTTTCCTGAACGCAGATGGAACCCAGCCCCCTGCATTGGGAACACAGACTGAGCCACTGGGCCACCAGGGAATTCCCTAGAAATTCTCATAAAATTTGACAAAAGCTTTTCAGGCTTCCCAGGTGGAGCCAGTGTTAAAGAACTCACCTGCTGGGACTTCCCTGGTGGTCCAGGGGCTAAGACTCCATGCTCCCAATGCAGGGGGCCTGGGTTTGATTTCTGGTCAGGGAACTAGATCCCACATGCTTCAACTAAGGGTTCACATGCTTCAACAAAATTGCAACCAAATAAATTAAAAAAAGAAAACTCACTTGCTAATGCAGGTGATATAAAGGACACTGGGTTCGATCCGTGGGTCATGAAGATCCCTTGGAGGAGGTCATGGCAACCTACTCCAGTATTCTTGCCTGGAGAATCCCACAGACAGAGGAGCCTGGCCAGCTATAGTCCATGGGGTCTCCAAGAGTCGGACATGACTCGGTGACTAACACACATGAAGGGGTCCTCAGTGCTATGCATGGTGGGTAGGGTGGAATTTATTCTTTGGAACAGTCTGTTATCTCTTGCTTCATAGGATTAGTTTGGTACTTTAGAAAGATCATTCTGGGACCAGAATAGAGGATGGATTAGAGACAGTGAAACCAGCTGAGGGGTTACTGCAATGTGCCAGGCAAAGGGGGGTGAGTGTGTGAACTGAGAACGTGGAGCTGGATGTGCACAAGTCAAAGGAGAAAAGGGGTCTGGATGAAGAGACCTCGGAGGAAGACTCACAGAACCTGAAAACCAGTTGGATATGGAGGTGAAGGGGAGCTGGTAGACACTCTTCCTTCTCATCTCCTAAATCTTTAAAAAATGTTTATTAATTTATTTGACTGTGCTGGGTCTTAGTTGCAGCACACAAGGTCTTTAGTTGCAGTATGTGGGATTGAATTTCCTGGCCAGTGATAGAACCTGGGCCCCAGCCCTGGGAGCAAAGAGTCTTAGCCACTGGACCACCAGGGAAGTCCCTAAGATCTTTCTTTCTAAGCAGGAACTTTGTATCTCTTGCCAACTCTGGCCAGGTAACTGGGGCTCAATTAAAGTTTTCTTTATTTTTGTTCTAAATGTATTTCAGTTTTTTTCAATTAAAATTTTTGAAGAAATCCTTCATTTTGTTTTTTGGGTTTTTGTTTTTGTTTTTGTTTTTTTTTTTGTTTTTTTTTTTTTTTTTAATCCACTATACAATCCTAAGCAATTCCTGTTCATGTTTTGATTACCAAAATTTTAATGCTTTTTTTCCCTTCAAAGTATGATTTCAACTAATACAATAGTTCTTATTACTCACCCGGTCATTCAAAAGCTGATGGTTTAGGGGTGTTGAGGTACTCATCTTTGTCTGCATTTTGGGACCATTTGTGTTTTTTGGAGGTGGAAATGCCATCATGAAATAACTGAATATTCTTCTGTAAGAAAAACTATGTCTTCAGAAGAAATGAATCATACAATCTTCAGAATACTAAAAATACTAATACCATATAATCTTTTTCAGTACACTGGGACAGGGACTAGCGGGAGAGTGACATTTACTGGGAGTATTTTATATGTCAGGCACTTAACAGGTTTGTTCAGTTAAACCCATAACAATATGGTAAGGTGGTGTGTTTTAGCTTATTTTACAGATGAAGAAAATGAGGCTCACTTTGCTTTGCCCAGAGTTATACAGACAGTAGGTGGTGAAACAGAGAATCAGACCCAGGTCTGTTTAACTCTGTTTGATTTTCACTGGACCAAGCGGGAAAAATCAGAATCACTCTTAGCTAAGAACATACCATATTGGTCAGAAAGAAGTATTTATAAAATCACTGTGCAATCTGATCTACTCCATTTTGTCCCTTGTGACCTCCTTCTTCCTCTGTTAACTTTCTGACATCTAGCTAACAAGGGCTCTAGCTTGCTACCATGTTTAAGAAGTAGAATAGTACAATGGACAAGGCCAAGAATTTATATATGGGCAGATTTGGGTTTATTGAGAAAAATACACTGGGGAAAATATACAGTACACCCAGTACTGTATATGTCTGCCTTCATTTTTGTGGCCTCACGGCATGTGGGATCTCAGTTCTCCCACCGGAGATGAACTCACATCCCTTGTATTGGAAATGTTGAGTCTTAACCATGACTGCTGTTGTTCAGTCGCTAAGTTGCGCCCAGCTCTTTGCAACTCCATGGACTGAAGTACACCAGGCTTCCCTGTCCTTCACTATCTCCAAGTTTGCTCAGACTCATGTCCATTGAGTTCGTGATGCCATCCAACCATCTCATCCTCTTTTGCCTCCCTTCTCCTCCTGCCTTCAATCTTTGCCAGCATCGGGGTCTTTTCCAAGGAGTCGGCTCTTTGCATCAGGTGGCCAAAGTTCTGGAGCTTCAGCTGCAGCATCAGTCCTCCCAATGAATATTCAGGGTTGATTTCCTTTAGGATGGACTCATTTGATCTCCTTGCTGTCCAAGGGAGTCTCAAAGGTCTTCTCCAGTACCACAATTAAAAGGCATCGATTCTTCAACGCTCAACCTTCTTTATGATCCAATTCTAACCATTGGACAGCCAGGGAAGTCCCTATGTATGTCTTCATTGGATTAAAGCACTCTAATTTCCACGAGGGATTACTTTTCCCTCAGTGTTTAGGGTCTGCTGGGTTGGTTAATCGAGGTGGCCTCCCCTTGCCCAGTCATAAGACTAAGCTAGGCCAGGTAACTGATGCTGGCTTATCCTTGCTTTACAGCCAAGGTGATCATTCAAAGTACCATAGATGCTCTGAGTAGACTGTTAAGCTGTTCTTAGACTCTTCTTGGAGGGGCTTCCTTGGTGGTGCTAGTGGTAAAGAATCTGCCTGCCAATTCTGGAGACAGAAGAGATGCAGGTTTGATCCCTGGGCCAGGAAGATCCCCTGGAGGAGGCCATGGCAGCCCACTCCAGTATTCTTGCCTGGAGAATCCCTGGGGCAGAGGACCCTGGTGGGCTATGGGCCACAGGGTCACAAAGAATCAGACACGACTGAAGCAACTTAGCATGCATGCATGTCCTTTCTTATCCATTTTGTGGGCCACCTGATAGCCTTCAATAAATTTCACCTACATTAGCTAGAAGACCCTTCTTGTAGGGGCATCCCTGGTGGCTCAGATGGTAAGGAATCTGCCTGCAGTGCGGGAGACCTGAATTCGATCCCTGGGTTGGGAAGAGTCCTTGGAGGAGGGCATGGCAACCCACTCCAGCATTCTTGGCTGGAGAATCCCCATGGACGGAGGAGCCTGGCGGGCGACAAAGAGTTGGAAACAACTGAGCGACTAAGCACACAGCACACACACATTAGCTAGAATCTATTTCTGTTGTTTGCAACCAAAACTTTTTACATTACACAGTTTGGATCCTGGCTCTAAAACTTACTAGCTTTGAAACTTTTTGCAAGTAGTCACTCAGTCATGTCTGACTAACTCCATGGACTGCAGCATGCCAGGCTTCCCTGTCCTTTCCCATCTCCCGGAGGTTACTCAAACTCATGTCCATTGAGTCAGTTATGCCATCCAACCATCTCGTCCTCTGGCATCCCCTTCTCCTCCTGCCTTCAATCTTTCCCAGCATCAGGGTCTTTTCTAATGCGTGGGCTCTTCGCATCAAGTGGCCAAAGAATTGGAGCTTCAGCTTCAGCATCAGTCCTTCCAATGAATACTCAGAACTGATCTCCTTTAGGATTGACTTGGGCAGGTACACACTGCTATACTTAAAATGGATAACCAACAGGGACCCATGATATAGCACAAGGAACTGTGCTCAATGGCAGCCTGGCTGGGGGAGAATGGATACATGTATATGTATGGGTGAGACCCTTCATGGTTCATGTGAAACTACCACAACACTGTTAATTGGTTATACTCCAACACAAAATAAAAAGTTAAAAAAACATAAAATAGCATCACCACAGACTTTCTTAGAACTTCCTGTTATTTCCAGAGTTCTTCAAAGCCTCTCCTTGAAGGGGGCACAACAAAATATTTTAAGGTAAAAATATTTAAAGCAGATGGATGGCATTTTTCAGTATATAGCTTCAGTGTTTCTGTTTGTTTGTGCCTTCTTCCTCTCTGAAGGTATGTTTCAGATCCAAAGCAGTGGTGCTGAGTTGGAGCCTGCACAGGATTTGCCTACCTGACCCAGGGCTCCAAAAAGTATAGCAACAAATATAAGACAATTTAAAAAAAGATTTATTTTTATTTATTTATCTGGCTGAGCCAGGTCTTTGTTAGGGCATGTGGGATGTAGTTCCCTGACCAGGGATAGAACCCAGGTCCCCTGGACCACCAGGGAATTCACCCGGACAATATTTTGATCCACATGCCACAACTAAGACCTGGAACAGCCAAATAAATAAAAACAATTTTTTTTTAATTAACCGTTAGTTTTGGACTTACAGAGGATTCCCCCAAATGCTAGATCTGAAATTTTGTGACTCTCACTTGACATGTAATATTCCCTCTCAGGTTTAAATTAGAGCTGAAGAGAAAGCCTCAGGGTTTTAAACCATAGATAATGTCTTCCTGCAGTTGCCTGCTGATACCACTCCACTGGAATAAGGGGAAATAAAGGAGGTTCAGATGAGCCCTCACATTCTTAGCTCCTAACAGCTAAGTTGCAAAGATGTAAGAAATGATTTCATTACAGTATTATTAATTGGCTGCTATAAAAATACACATGAACAGGCAAATATATAAAGCATGGTCACTGAGTCTAGATCTGCTCAGTTAAAAATCACATATTTCCTTTTTTATTGCTATTTATTCATGGTTGATGTTTCTTCTATTTAAATTGATTGAAGTTGTGTGTACACAACAATTTTTATTTATCTGTTTAGGCTAAGCCACTCGGCTTGCAAAATCTTAGTCCCCAACCAGGGATTGACCCTGGTCCTCGGCAATGAACATACAGAGTCCTAACCTCTGGACTGCCAGGGAATTCCTTAAACCAATTGTTTTCCATCTTTTATTTTATTTTTTTCAGGCCTATAAAACTCTTTGAGGATATGATGAAAACTATGAATCTTCTCCCTAGAAAAATTCATATTAACATTGCTGCTGCTGCTGCTAAGTCACTTCAGTCGTGTCCAACTCTGTGTGATCCTACAGACGGCAGCCAGCAGGCTCCCCCGTCCCTGGGATTCTCCAGGCAAGAACACTGGAGTGGGCTGCCATTTCCTTCTCCAATGCATGAAAGTGAAAAGTGAAAGGGAAGTCACTCAGTCATGTCCGACTCTTAGTGACCCCATGGACTGAAGCCTACCAAGCTCCTCCATCCATGGGATTTTCCAGGCAAAGTACTGGAGTGGGGTGCCATTGCCTTCTCCGCATATTAACATTACATTTTGCTTATACCAGGTTAAAACCGTCTGTTGTAAGCTCAGAAACTCTCTTTTCCCAGTTTGAGTAGAAAACAATCTGACTGATTCTAAGCACGATTTCTGATTAAGACAAAGTAGTTTTTCCAGGTCCTCCCTAAGGTTTTGCTGTTTCTTTTTGTTTTGTTGTTTTTTTTTTTCCTTCCTGGTTCTTCAGAGCTAGAAATCATTTGAATTAGGCTTTTTTTTTTTCAAGTCAATTTGAGTAAAGTTTGGTTTTCAGGAGATGGGCCTGGCTGAGCAAAAGAGCCCTCTTGGTAATAGTCTTCCTGAAGCAGGCATATGGAGGTATCCTGCCCTGGTTTTTGTCATTATCCTTTTACAGTTTTTTTCCTCTGTCCACTCTAGAAGATGGGCAGTGTGCATATCTGCATGTCCACACTGGTTCACAGTATAGACCACTCAGACTCTTTCATACAACATACCAAAAAATTACAAGACAAAGCAAGTTGCCTTCCCTCCTTCTACATACAAACCTGGCTGTTGTTTTTTCATGACCTCTTTCCCCCTTAATGGCTGTCCTTGCATGTTCCCCTTTAATTTTTCTTTGGATAAAGGGGAAGAAAAAGGGCTTCTGGCCCTTACCCCCAGTGTGTGCTTCTAGTGTCATGCTTAAAGGCAAGGCTAGGTCCTCTGGTCAAGTTCCAGTGGTAACACACCTCCAATCCCATCTTCAAAGCCATTCTTCACACTGTCACCATTGCACAACTTCACTAAAGACTTCTTAGGTCTGTATTACAGGTATAAAGACAAGTCTTGCCTGTAATGGAGATTACAGTCTACTACAAGAGGGTTTTTTTAACAAAAAAAATGTATATATTTAAGGTGATGTTTTAGTATATGTACACATTGTGGGATGCTTACCACAATCAAACTATGTAACATATCCATCACCTCCCATAGTTACTGTGTGTGTGTGCATGTGTGCGTGTGTGTGCATGTGTGTGCTTCTGTGTGTGTGATTACCCTTGAGATCTACTCTTCTAGTAAATTTCAAGTATATAATATATTATTATTAACTATAGTCACCATGATCCCTGGGCAGGAAGATCCCCTGAAGAAGTTAATGGCAACCCACTCCAGTGTTCTTGCCTGGAGAATCCCATGGACAGAGGAACCTGGTGGGCTACAGTCCATGGGGTTGCAAGAGTGGGACACAACTTAGCGACTAAACTACCACCACCATCACCACATAGTCACCATGCTGTACAAAAGGTCTCTAGAACTTATTCCTTTTATAACTGAAGGTTTGTACCCTTTGATCAATATCTCCACACTTCCCTCCTCCCCAACTTTGGCTAACCACTACTCTATTCAGGGAAGTATTTTTTTAAAGGTCTGTTTGTCATTTGTCAGCTCAAAAACCTTCAGAGACTCAGTAAGGGCTACAGAATCCTTAGCATGCTGATCTAGGTGCACCATGAATTTACCTTTTTGGTTCATCCTCCTTCCTCTCCCTTCATGCACTATCTGTACAGACACACTGAACTTCAGATCAGAGAATGTGGTACAAAACTGGTGCTTCTCTGCTAATGTGGTTTTCTGAATGTGCTCACCTGAATCCTAAACTCAGTAGTACACAGTAGGTGCTCAATAAAACCTTGTCTCAATCAGCGGAATGAATGAACACAATAGTGGAGGTGAGGTGGTTTAAGGATTAAAGCTAGTGGCAAAGAAGGTACAACTCAACATTAGGAACCGAACATTGGGGTTAGACTCAGGATAATCGGGTTTTTATTTGGCATTTACAGAGCAGAACACGGTTGAGTTTCTCCACTAACACACAGCTCACCCATTGTACGCTGCAGTATCATCAGAGAAGGAAATAGAGACTGCCAGGAAATGATCAGGAAATAGGGTACGGATGTGAGAGTTGGACTGTGAAGAAGGCTGAGCACCGAAGAATGGATGCTTTTGAACTGTGGTGTTGGAGAAGACTCTTGAGAGTCCCTTGGACTGCAAGGAGATCCAACCAGTCCATTCTGAAGGAGATCAGCCCTGGGATTTCTTTGGAAGGAATGATGCTAAAGTTGAAACTCCAGTACTTTGGCCACCTCATGCGAAGAGTTGACTCATTGGAAAAGACTCTGATGCTGGGAGGGATTGGGGGCAAGAGGAGAAGGGGACGACAGAGGATGAGATGGCTGGATGGCATCACTGACTCGATGGACGTGAGTCTCAGTGAACTCCGGGAGTTGGAGATGGACAGGGAGGCCTGGCGTGCTGCGATTCATGGGGTCGCAAAGAGTCGCACACGACTGAGCGACTGATCTGATCTGATCTGATCTAGATTTAAATATGAATTCATCTTATATTCAACTAGGTGGAAACAAAGAGAAACTATAAGACAATGCAAAGACCTAGTGCTTTGATAAGCACAGAAGTAATTATTTGTTGGTTGTTAATTTCATATATACGATGCACCTGGTCATTTAACTGCTAATACACAGCAAAATGTAATTCCCGGGGTCACTGCCAAGCCTCGTGAGAAGCCCAGGAGGACCTGAGAGAAGAGCTCTCAAAAGAGTCTCCATCTTTTTCATGCACCGATCACTGCTCTCACCTCTTTAAGGCTTTCTCTTCAAGTCTTTCTCCTCAAGCCTCTAGCGCTGGTGTTGCCATAGCTCCTGTTTCTGTGACTCCGTCTAGCCCCCACCCCTTCCAGTAGGCCAATCACTACCTATAAATCTTTTCGCTGGCATCCGGGGTCTCTTAGGCAACAATGTGTGGTCTCTTGATTGGCTGGGAGATCCTGGAGGGCTGGCTCCAAATTTGGGCACGGGGACAAAATGGAAAAGTGGGAGGGCCCAGAGGGTGGGAAAGGCTGCCATCTCTCAATAGAGTGCTAGGACGAATATGCAGCCAATCCTGAAACAAACAGCATTAAATGCCCCCTTTCAAGCTGTAAGTATGTTCCAAATGAGGCCAACCTACTGAGCATGCCCAGTTATATCGTTCTGGTCACACCGGGGTTCTGAAACGTAAACTCCGTTTCTCCGGGTTTTTAGAGTGGCCAACAGGTAAAAGAAGGTTGCAGGAAAAACAATTCTGGAGAGGTTCAATGAAAGAATAGCACCTGCACACAGGAAGTGAAAGAACGTGGGAAAATTGCCCAACACACAAACTCAGCAATGCTTCCACATGAATTGTACTTGATTGGATTAAGGAATTCAGGCCGACTAACAGATACACCAGGGAACCAGCAGATGGCATGCCTGAATAAGGATAACTCCAAATTTGGGGAATTTTTCAATCTGGTCTAATTTCATTAATGAAATTTATGAAGCATCTACCATGTAATGAGAGGCAGAGTGAGAATGCAAGAATAAAAAAAAAAGAAATCTAATGAGGAGGATTTGAAAGTACAATGTAGAAATAACTACTGGTATAGAACTATAAACTAATGCTGGAGAAAAACAACATTTCAGAAGGGACATCTGGGAAGTGTAAAACAGTTCTTATGGGCAGCAGCTAACCAAATTCAAAAAAGAAGACTTTTCTCATTATCTCACGTTCTCTAAAATACATAAAAATGTACTCTCTTCCAAGGTAAATAAATGTAAACCCTATGTTTATATTGTTTCATTGTTTTGAAATAGGCAGCATTCGTATATCTCCCGTTTAAAAAACAATGAAAAGTAAAGCTCATAGAGGTTGCTGCCTTCTTTAGAGTTGACAAAGGCTCAGTAAGTGGCCAAACTGAAACTTATGGTGTCTGAATTCCATCCCAGTGGTTTTAAGTATGGTTGTATGTTTTATGATCAGGTTGTACGTAAAATGAATAAACAAAGACTTTTGCAGGGGTGGAGGCCTGGGGGAGGTAAGTAGATGCATTACTGAATTACCATGTATTACCGGTTAACATGGATGGTTTCAAAATGGGTTCATCCAGAAAGAGACCAGTTTTAACAACTCCCTGGGAGAGTGTTGGGTCTCAGTGAAGTTCCTGAGCTACCAGGGAAGCCCTAAAGACTTTCTATTGGTGGTTATAACATTGAATGAAAGAAAGATGGGATTAAAGAGAGCCCGACACTTTATCCCTGTTAGATCTGAATATTTTTATCCCTGAAAATAAGGTCCCTTTCATTGATCCTCTTAACTAGCATCCTCTGGACCTCTCCTTGTTCAGCCCTTCATCAGTGTGACTGCTGATCCCCCAGTGAACACCACCATTCACATTGTGTTCATGGTGAGCACATTGGCCTAATGTCCTTGAAAATTTAACATTACTTTCATTTAATTTTTTTTTTAATTCCTTTTAAAAATATTTATTTGGCTGCACTGGATCTTAGTTGCAGCACACAAGATCTTGGATCTTTAGTTGCAGTTTGTGGAATCTAGTTCCCAGTTGTTCTTCAGTCGCTAAGTCGTGTGTGACTCTGAAACCCCATCAACTGCAGCACTCCAGGCTTCCCTGTCTTTCACTAGTTCCCAGACCAGGGATTAAACCTAGGTCCTCTGCATTGGGAGGGTGGAATCTTAGTTACTGGACCACCAGGGAAGCCCCTCAACATTATTTTTAAAGGAAACATTTCAACCATAAAGAAAAGTTTACAGACTTGCCTAAGAAACACCCTTTTCTCCCTGCAGAGATTTTTTAAAAATGTTAACATTTTGCTTCATGTGTGTGATTAAGAGTTGAAGCCTGTTTTACATGCTGCCCAGATCTCATTTCCCACCCTGCCTGCCTAGAAGCATCCACTGTCATAAAATTTAGTGTGCTGCCTACTTGTCCACTTTTTTTGCTTATTATATATACATGTTTGGCCTTGTAAACAGTGTGACTGTTTTAAAGAGCTATCATAATTTACATACTTTGTAGTTCGCTTCTTTCACTCAGTGGTCTATTTCTGAGATGTGATCATGTTGATACATTCAACGATAATTTCTACATCATTCCCACCTCCCACTAGGAGCCAAGATATGTTCTATGCCTGACAGTTTTCACAAGACCATGTGTAAATTGCATAAAAATGCGAGAGCAGCACATCTCTAGAGGATCTGAAGGTACAAGGGATCTAGAAGTACCCGAAGCAGGTCTATACTGCTTTTCATAAATGCTCTTAGCTGCTTCACTCACCTTCAGTAGAGGCAGTGTTGGCTCCACAACACACAATGACTTGATAAGAATCAGCCTATGGATCAATGTTATTTTTTTTTTAGAAAGTATTACTGCATTAGTATTTATTAACGAAATTGAAAATGTCATTTCAGATCCCCTTTATGGTGCAATTCGCATAGCTCATCTGACATTAAACGATATTTATGACTGTCTAAGCTCAGTATTTATTGTCATTTAGGGAGCATCTTCAAAACAGATTGTTTCACTGGTGGTTCAAACAGTAAAGAATCTGGCTGCAATGCAGGAGACCTGGGTTCCATCCCTGGGTCGGGAAGATCCCCTGGAGAAGGGAATGGCAACCCACTTCAGTATTCTTGCCTGGAGAAGTCCATGGACAGAGGAACCTGGTGGGCTACAGTCCATTGGATCACTCACAAAGAGTCGGACACGACTGAGGGACTAACACTTCCACTTTTCTTTGTATAAAATAGTTGCCTATAATTAAAGAGGCCACAGAGATGTGTCCCAAGGGTTTGGACAAACCACAGATTATATAGCTGTTTTTGGTCAGTCTCCTAACATGGGGTGGCAAAGATTCAGACAGAAGATCATACTAAAATACACCATTTTAACCAAGTGTACAGTTGAAGAACCTTAAGTACAGTCATACTATGCTACAAGATCAAAGTATTTCTTTAAGTCCTGTGTGCTACCATAGAACAAAATGATGCCTGTGAAGTCTAGGTTGAAAAGGGAGGGAAAGGAAGAGAAAGGAAGGTAGGTAAAATGATAGAGGCAAAGGTAACAGCTCTGGCTTGGAATGAGTGAATCCAGACTCAGCCCTTAAAATGCTGCCTGGCTTTGGCTAAGTCTTTTTAACCTTTCTGGACCATTCTTTTCCACGTCTGAATAATGAGAGGTTAGGTTTAGATGATTTCTAAGGAATCTTTAAGTTCTGAAATAGCTTAGGTAGAAAAAAATAAAATCACTTACGAAGAAAAAGAGAGAAGAAACATTTCTCAAAGAACAGAAGATGGGGCATGTCACCAATAACCTCAAGCCCCACCTGCTCACTAAAGTGGGTGTTGGTAAAGAGGGTATCTGCTCTGCTGCTTCAGCCTGGAGCTCTGCAATATGAAAGCTGACTACCTCTATCTGCACCCAGTACCACTCTCAGCACCCGCCTCTTAATCAATTCCAATCCCCGGGTTCCCAGGGGGCACGCTGGTTCTCAAACAGGTTTTGGTGGTCTCTCAATAATAGCGTTCCAGGCTTGAGTGATGCGAGTCGCTGCACTGTCTCAGCAGGGAAGGGAGGGAGAGCTTTGCAAAGGGGACTGAGGGCATTTAAGAAAAGCTTCCAGAGCGCGGAACGACTCCGCCGGAGCAGGACAGGGCCGGGCATCAGCCTCGGCGCGAGGTCAAGAGCAACGAAACCTGCAGACGGGTATCCAGAAGCCGGTCTCAAACTAGGAGCGCTCGGCCGAGTGTGCACAGCGCGCCTGCGCCGTACGTGCGTGCGCATGTGCCGCGGCCATCGCGAAAGCTCTCGGTCGCTTGGAGGCGCACGCTGGTAGTCCTCGCTGGCTCTGTTTACCTGAGGGAACTGCGGCTGCCCCCGGCCGGCGCCGCAGCCCCCCGGGAGCCCGGCCCCGATGTGTGAGGTGAGCCCCGGGTCGTGCAGGCCACTTCCTGTCCTGCTCAGCGGGAAAAGGACTTGGGAGTGGGGACTGAGGAGGTGCCGCGGAGGCTGCCCGCTCCTCGGTCTAAGCCTGTGCCGAAGAGCCACGAGCAGCTGTGGCACCACCTCCTCAAGGATCGTTATTCTCGTCTCCGACAAAACAAAAGCCTTGGGCGCTGTGCTGTGGAGGGGTGTCTCCGGGCTTTCTCGGGGTGGGTGGCGGGCCGGCGGGGGAGCCCGAGTTTGGCGCTGGGTGGGCTGTGCGCGCGGACTGGATTAACCCTCTCGGTCCCGAATCTGCGCCGAGCAACCGGTTCGAGTGTGGCCCGCGCTCCCTGCACGCCGCCCTCGGCCCAGCCCTGGGGCTCGGTCGGCGCCGCAGGGGCGTGTGGCGCTCCCGGGCCACTGGGGGCTGTGGGTGGAGCACGCGGCTGCTTGCAGGGAGGACGATGCACGGAGGGCTGGGTGCGGGGGTGCGGGCGGCATCGCAGCATCTGGACTGCTTCCTGTTTCTAGTCCTGAAAGTTGTCCCCTCTCCTCCCTCCCATCAGTTTTGCAAAGTCTGCATATTCCTCCTCGAGGCTTTCCCCTGTGCCCCCTTGGACGCTCCGTGTGTTTGCCCTGGGGTACCTCGGGGAGGTTCATCCATAGCCTCTGAAATAAGGTTCTGTTAAACATTTCAAGACATTTTAACATCTTCCTAGAGGCCTTTTTCAGAATTAGTTGCCTTCCTCAATAAGAGAATAAGGGGTGGTTTTTTCTTTCTTTCTTTCTTAAAAGAACAAAAGCATATGCCACTAATTTAGGCAGAGGAGTCAACTCGAAGTTGCAAAATATCTAGGAAGGACAAAAGGTCTGGTTCTGGGCCCAGAATAAATGAAATTTTGAATTTTTGTTCCCTTCTGAATGTAGGCAGACAGAGCAGCAGAGCAGACCAGCAGCTATAGAAATAAATGACTGCTCGATAAGATTGGTCAAACAATATCTTATTTTATAGAAGTAGTTTGGAGAGACCTGTAACGTTTATGTACGGGAATTGGGTTACTTGGCAAAGCCAATACCGCAGGAGCAAGGAAACAAACACTTGACGAGGGGGATGTTAACCTCCCTCTTGAGCCTTCTTTTAGCCTTTAGTGGCATGCTAACAGTCAAAGGGATGGATAAATCCGTAGTTCTGTTATTAAGAACCATTTACTCCTCAAGATAATGATTTCCCTCCATCCTTTTTTTCCCCCTCATCGGTGCTTTTAAGCAAATCAATACCATCTTTTTACTCCATAAGAAGAAGGGGAAAAAAAAGTGTTTGTTTGAAGTACCAAACCACAACATAGAGGTAATAAGATAGGAAAGTGATGTAAAAGTTTAAGTGGGCAGGCTTGCAAGGATGTCACTAAAAATAAAAGATAATTAAGATGCAGTTCTTCTTGCAGTGTTGCCTTTTATTTAGTGAAATAAGAGATTCCTCCTCTACCCCCCTCCCCCCAAATGCTTTGAAATGTCAGGAAAATAAGGTAATTAGTTTTCAGGAAGCATTTAACAGGAGGCTTCCTGTGTGCTCTTTTGGATCTGTCAGAAATTCTCTGTTCCTTACTAATTCCTAAATACTCAAGTGTCTCCCGGGGGCTGAGAAATCCAGGCATTTCCTTCACTAGATTTTCTATATGAAGGTTAAGTACCTTCTTCCTTCTTGTGAACCATACGGTAAAAGTGATTGTTTACAACTCTCTCTCTCTTTAATATGGATCACCTATGTTTTGTAAGTCTGGAATTTTAATCTTTATCTTTGCTGAGAAAAACTACCTTGTAAGACAGTCTATATGCCCACACCATGTTAATTAAAACACCTTTGCTCCATCAGAGCTCTGATCCCCATGTCTTTCTTTTTCTCTCTCTATCAGGCTATTTCTTTGGAGCACAGAGGCCCTCTGAATTCACTTTTCTGCCCGGGCTTCTAAGACCCTCTTGAGAAGGCGCTTTTCTTGCTGCCTGTAGGAGGGTATTTTTGTGTCCCTTGGCTTGTTATTTAATCAACAGCCAGTAAATCATTGATTCAAGTAGTAGTATTGTCAGCACACATTCATAGATTTAGCACTTAATGTTCCCATACATAAATAACATGCGACAGACTTTAAAATAACATTGCAGCATTTATAATACTTTACTACTTTTTTGTTTTGTTTTTGTTTTTTGACCACGCTGTGCAGCTTGTGGGACCTTAATTCCCTGACCAGTGATGAACTTCGAGCTCCCTGACGTAGAAGTGTGGAGTCCTAATCACTGGATTGCCAGGGAAGTCCCTATAATATTGTATTTTTAAACAGTTCAGGTAGTTTTATTCTGTCCCGTGTATGTATATTTTTGACAGAAGTGGGAGACTATATGCTGTTTTGTAAACCATTTAAAATTTTATTTTTCAGTTTTTGTAGTGTTACTGTCGTTTGAAGTCAGTATATACAGATCCTGCTCATCATTTTTAGTGAGTGTGTTATGGGTTGGTTGTACCTTAGTTTAACCAATTCCATATTGGCAGACTTTCAGATTGTCTCTGGGTTTTTGTACTAACATTTCAGTTATACATCATGTGTACTTGTGTTTACTTTCTTAGCATAAATTGTAGAATGGGTCTGCTGAATCAAATTATATACATTTTAAGGGCTTTTGATGTCCATAGCTATTTTTTTGAAATACCAACTACTTTGCTTTTCCTCCAGTAGTATTTGAAAATGGAGAATTTCCTGGCGGTCTAGTGGTTAGACACTCCACTACTCTAGCCCGGGTTCAGTCCTTGTTTGGGGAACTAAGATTCTGCAAGCCGTGTGGGACAGCCAAAAAAAAAAAAAAAAAAGTACTTCCATGTGTTGGAATGTTGAATATATTCCTTTTTCTGCACCCTCTCCTATACTGTGTTCTGTTATTCTTACTTTGCTCATCTGATTGGCAAAAATGTTAAATATCATGTTTGTATGTTTTTATTAGTAAAGTTGAGTATCTTTTCATATGTTTGTTGGCCATTTGTAAATTTATGTCCTTTTTCGATTTTTCTATTAATAGTATTCTTTATCTGCTTTAAAAAAAATTCATTTTATATATTACTTTTGCTAAGCACATAATTATGTGCAAATATCCTGTACTGTTTTAAGTTATTCTATTTTAGGATAGCATTTCTCAAAATATAACTTATAGATCACTTGTAACAGTACAGAGATAATCATTAGAATGCATGTATATCATTCATTTTCCAGAGGTTTGGATTTCTTAGACCCGTGGGGTTGCTATGAATCTACTGCACATTAAAATGAGGGAACCTCTAATTTGGAAGAAATATGAATTCCTTAATATTTTTACTGTTCCTGTTTTTCTTCTTGTCTCATGGCATTCTACTGTTTTTTCTTATTTATCTTAATAATCGTAAACTACAGTCTTAATGTATTAAGGTTTTATCCTATCCCAGGCTAACAATAATTTTACAAAAATGTTTGGATATATGGAAATTTGAATGTTAAAGTGCATAAAGGAAAGCACTTTTGTAAGTCTGTGAGAAGCATTGTTTGTAAATGAGGCAAAAGGAATAACTGAGGGAAAAACAAGTAAAATAGAGTAGACAGAAGTATAAGGGGGTTTCTCATCTAGTTTAAAAAACTCAACATTACCTTGTTTCTGCCTCAAGTTTTGTGTGGTCATCTTCTTTGAACCGTAAATTTAGAACCCATACAGCTTGAATAATAGTCTAAATGAAAAATTTGAAATTCTCATTGTTATACACACATTCAGTAGGGAGTAATGTCCCCTTTAATTTTTTTTAAGTTGCAAGCAGATGAACATGCTGCATAAGGAGCAAACTACAAAAATGGAACTTCTATGGATGTTTGATACTGTAGCCAAATAAAGCTTTCAGGGCTTATTTGACACATGTAATGATATGCATAATTGTTACCGTGCTGCATGATAATTAAGCTTAAATATACATGACTGTGTTTAATATCTCTTTTCCATAGCCAGACATCACATTTCTGGGCCCAGCTTGAAGGAGGAAAGAAAATGGCAGGCCAAGAAGCTTTAACAAATATTTCTGATTTAGAGATTTCCGTATTAGAGAGATGAAACGTTTGGGGCAGAGGTTGCTTGTGACTTCGGTGTCTCTAATTCCTAAGGTTGTAGACTTTACTTTTCTCTTCTTCTACTCAAGACCATATGCTTGGGGGAGAAATTGGCAAGATTCAGCCATGGCTTTTCTTTCTCCAAATAGTTTTTTCTGCCCAGTAATGAAAGCCTGGGAGGCAGAGGTCCCTGTCATTGGTAGTGCGCAAAGGACAGTTTCTTTCTCTGCTTTAGCCAAGACGGTTCAAGTTCTCTGTCACAGGCCCTAATATCTATTTGAGTTGTCCTGTTAACCTGGGTCTCTGAGAATTTCTGAACCTGACTTTCTCATGTTTTCCCAGCTGAGGTTGTGTACTTCAAACAGAAATATTTGACATCTGTGAAGCAAAAATAAAGTAAAAGCAGACTTAACATCATTACAAAACCAAATGGAAGTATGATAGTTTTAGAATATGCTTTTTTCCTACCAATCCTGCCTTCCACTCTACTTACCCTTCCAGCCCCAAAAGAGATGCATATTTTTGTCCCTAGAAAAAAAGTGAATGTGAAAGTTGCATCCAACTCTCCGCGACCCCACGGACTGTAGCCTGCCAGGCTCCTCTGTCCATGGCATTCTCCAGGCAAGAATACTGGAGTGGGTTGCCATTTCCTCCTCCAGGGAATCTTCCCAACCCAGGGATCGAACCCGTGTCTCTAGCATTGCAGGCGGATTCTTTACTGTCTGAGCCACCAGGGAAGCCCCCAGGAAAGGCAGTGTCAAATCCAACTCTGAAACTTGGTAGAAACTCTTAACTGGAAATCATTCCTATTCCATGCTGTAACTTTCTAGAGTTGACTCTTCTCTGCAGCCTGACTGTGTATAATGAAGCATTTGTTGGTCAAACGTTTTCTCCATCTATGTACTGAATTTTTGTACTATCTAATAAAAGGATGAAGCATTGTTGGGAAAATGTCCTGATGCTACTTTTAGAATCTTCTGTTTGCCAGCTCAGTATTGGTTGATAGAAGTAAGTCTTTGTATCTGCTGTCATTCAGTAATAAAACGACCTAAAGTTTGATGTTGCTTTACCTTTTATAGAGGGCATTATTTTATAATTCACTCATACATCTTTGACAGGGAGGTGCAGTTTTTAGAAAGGAAAATTCTGAGCTCAGAGAAGTTAAGTGATTCACATAGTTGGAAAGAGGCTTCAATCCATATCTTTAGAGTTTACACCTTTCACAGATACCATCTGCTGAATCATGTAATGATTAAAACGTATATAATAACATTTAAATAACTTGTTATTAAGTGTGGCAGATATTTAAATAAAATTTAGGACAGCAGCATGCAAGGTTTTCAAAATGGATCAATTATGTCTTGTGACAAATGAAAAACTACCACTGTAGATGGGAAATTAAACTATATGTTATATAAACAACTGAGGGAGGAAATAGTGCTTTCCTTTAAATGCTGTTTATGGATTCTCTTGTATATCTATAGCAAGAATGAGAAGGTAGAGAAACTGTCGTATCTTTTCTGAAATATCCATGTATTTTATCTGTAAGGCAGTCAAAGTTTGTGATCGTTGTTGTTGTTGTTAGCCACAGGCCTGGCGCTTGGAATTTTAGTTCTCCACCAGGGAGTGCACTGGAGCTCATCAGTGGATGTGTGCAGTTTTAATCACTGGACCACCAGAAAGTCCCAAAGGCAGTATTTTAAAATTTCTCTTTCTAGTAGCTGATTGTTAGTGTGTAGAAACGCAACTGATTTTTGTATAGTGATTTTGTATCCCGCAACTTTACTGAGCTAATCAAAGTTTTAATATCAAGCTTGTAATATTTTAAGAGGAAATTGCTAATTTCACCCATTTTTTTTTCAATTATTTTTCAGATATTTCAGTCAAAGGAAGAAATAGCTCTTCTCCTAAGATGGAATCTGTTGTTTGGGAATGTGGTTGATCAACTTGACACGTTGGCCACATGGCACCCGATGTAAGAAAATGAAAAGAAGAGGCAAGATGATGTCATTTTCCCATATTGTGAAACCAAAACCAAATGCCTTTTGTGAGACCAAGCTAACAAACCTCTGACGGTGCAGAGTAATTCTGTTTGAAGAACTTAACAGTAAGATAGAAGAAGTACTTTCAAGCTGAGACCTGTAGGTGTACAAAGATCTAAAATACATCTTGAGTAGGCCTGATCATCCGAATCCCATTCAGTCGAGAAAGCGTGGCTATGAGTTGGATCATCTTTTAACTGTGGCCCTTGACTATGTTTGTGGGCCATACAGGTAGGCACAGTTTATTTTCTTTGAGCCTATTACCTTGAGGGTGTGCCAGGATTTGCCTTATAACACTGCCTTCATGCCCAATCTTCTGAATCACTATGACCAACAGATGGTAGTTTCAGCAATGGAGGTAAGACTTCATCTATTATTTGGCATATTGTAGAAAATTATTCTTGTATTGCCCTTTTAATCAGTCTAATGAATGTGTTTGATAAACAACAGGAACAACTAACATGTTATTTTTAACTGCATCTTGTACATTAAAAAGTTATGTATTTACGCTCAGACTCTGATAGATTGAAGATTTCATGTTTGGGGGATGTTACTTATCTTAGTTTTCAGATATTATTCTTTTATGAAGAACTTTGAAACATTGGAACTGGGGAAGTAATAGCTTTTCAGAAGTTTAAATTGTCCAAGTTATGGTTACATCTTTTCTGTTATTTGATAATAAGACTTTAAGGAGCAGACTATAATAATACTATTCATAATTCACTTAGTAAATATTGAAGGTAACATGATTTTGAAAATGGGTGCTTTGGTTCAGCCTTTAGGCTGGTGGGTTTACAGTATTTACATTGTCTTAAATACTTAAGATGGTATCCTGGTCTTACTATCTTTACATCAATTTAAGAACAGTAACTCCCAAGCAGTGATAGAGGTTTTGTTGTGTGAATTATCTGTTGTTGACCTCTCAATACGTCCTGAAAATCGGTTGCCTTACTTGAATTTTTCTAATGATAATTCTTTAGGCACTTTTATTTATTTATTTATTTTTATTATTATTATTTTTTGTTACTTTACAATATTGTATTGGTTTTGCCATACATCAACATGCATCCATCACGGGTATACACGTGTTCCCCATCCTGAAGCCCCCTCCCACCTGCCTTCCCATACCATCCCTCTGGGTCATCCCAGTGCACCAGCCCCAAGCTTCCTGTATCCCGCATCGAACCCGGACTGGCGATTCGTTTCTTATATGATATTATGCATGTTTTCATGCCATTTTCCCAAATCATCCCCGCCTCCCTCTCCCACAGAGTCCAAAAAACTGTTCTATACATCTGTGTCTCTTTTGCTGTCTCGCATACAGGGTTGTTGTTACCATCTTTAGGCACTTTTTAATTATCTTACTTTAGAAGCTATGACAAATTAGTGGATACAGTTAATAATAGGTTTAAATAATTTTGTATGTGTTTCAACAGTGGTTTTAGAATTGTGGACAAAGGTATGTTTACCAGATAGGAATTAGGGGGCAGTAAACTGTGACGACAAGAGGTAAAAGCTTTGGAAGTGTATAAACTGCAGCAGCAGCTACCACTTTCTATCTGTATTACTTTGGTCAAGTTACTTGGGCTTTCTTACCATTGTCACTTTGCTTGTAAAATAGAGTTAACACTTTGGAAGCTACAAAATGAAGCGTTTATACAAAATGAAGCATTTATAAAGTATTTGGCACAGTACTTCTGGAGTAAGTTCTGTGAAAGTGATAGCTTTTACCGTTTTCTCATATTCTAATATTAATGTAGCTACATAGTACCTAGAATTTAAAGTTGTTGTTGTTGTTGTCTTAATTTTAGTCTTTAATCCTTTGTTACAGTGCTTTCAGCAAATCGAATACTACTTGTTTTGGAATCTTCATTTTATTGTAAAATTCAAAGATTTAATACTTCCAAGTAAACTAGCATAAATCTGGGAAATTTTGTAGAAAGATGATTATTGATAGATTTTGAAATGTAGAGGGCAACTTGTATAGTCCAAATACTTGAAAATATTGTAGAGGTTGAATAAAATATTTCTGCTCTTCCACTGACTACACACAGTCTAACTGGTAAGGAGAGATTTGGTATAGACTGTGGGTATTGGTTTAATATAGGAATTTGGTTCCTTGCATGGTAGTCCCTGTTGGGTGTTAAAACTACCCAGTTCTCTCACCAAAAAAATGAAGGAGGACTATCTTTGGTTCTGGTATCATTTTAAGTCAGTATAATCCCTTTGGAAAGCAAATAGAGTTGTAAGAAAGAAGTCATAAAGATTTATATACTGATTTGGGTTTAACTTTTGCCTCTTTCACGTAGTAGCTTTCAGACTTTGAACTTTTTTTTTTAGTTTATTTTTTATTTTTTTTTTAAATTTTATTTTATTTTTAAACTGTACATAATTGTATTAGTTTTGCCAAATATCAAAATGAATCCGCCACAGGTATACATGTGTTCCCCATCCTGAACCCTCCTCCCTCCCCATACCATCCCTCTGGCTTTGAAATTAAGTCACCTAACATCTCTGTGATCTGGAGAAGGAAACCCACTCCAGTCCTCTTGCCTGGAAAAGCCCATGGACGGAGGAGCCTGGTAGGCTACAGTCCATGGGGTCGCAAAGAGTCAGACACGACTGAGTCACTTCACTTCACTTCAACATCTTTGTGAAAATCATTTGTGAAAAGGCACTAATAACAAAAATACTTTGAATGGCTATTAGGATTAAGTGAGAGATTTAAGTAGCTAGCACAATGCATGATGCAGAATAGATGGTCCAGAAGTGTTCATTCTATTCCAGATTTCATTTCTAAGTGACCCTAGAGAGAAAGTACTAGAAAGATGATGTATTTGTTTCATATGAATTTGCATCTCTCATTGTGGGCTCCTGGGGCTTTCATAATGGTGGTGGCATGGTGAGCTGTCTCTGTCCTCTCTTCAAACATGCCCATATAGGCTAGACATTTTGCTGGCAGTGAGACTGCATCTTTTTGAATTTCACTCATTCTAGGGAGAGCACCTAGATGTGTAAGAGAAAGCTCTGGTGATATGAAGTGATGTCGGGGATAGTTGGCTTGGTTGTCATATCAGGCCAGTGATGCCACTGACAGAGTCTCCTGACAGTCTGAGAGTGTAAAGTTTCCGTAATAGCAAAGGATATGGAAATTCAGCAATCAACACAGCACACTTGCAAATAGAAGTAAGGATTCTTAGGTCCTTACAAGGACTTGTCTGCTGATGACACCGTCCTGTCTCTGATCCAGGAACTTTGGATCAGCTTGCCAGCTTTTAGTGGGAGCAAATAATTGGAGCAGGTAACCCCAGCACATTCTTGAGTGTTCTTTGTGGGACTGGATGAGTCGAAAGACATTTCCTAGGTAAAGCATCTTTCAGCAGACCCAGGCTTCAAGCCTGCCTTGGGTTCATTCCTGTACTGATGTTTGGTGAAATCAAAATGAGTGCTTCGAATGAAATAATACATGGTATTGAGCTAAGGATGCCAGGAGAGAAATTGCAGAATTTGGGTTATTTCAAATTTGCTTATTATTGTTCACAATCAACAAGTTGGGTGTTCTTTCATTGGGTATAGAGAATTCCTCCTCAGTACTTCGATTGAAATTGGAACATGTTCAAATAAATGGGGTGAATGTCCATTTATTAAATTGGAGAAAAGATCCTTGTTAGTATGTTAGTATGTTTATTTCTCTTTACAAAACGTGCATTTATACACAAACACACACATTAAATTTTTCTGAAGTTCTTAACTTGATGTCTGTCTTTTCCCCGAGTATTGTGGCTTTTGATAGAAACAAGATTGCTCATTCCTGAGTTTGGCACACCATTTTGAACTGTCTCAATTGCCAAGTACACGGTACAGTACAGTTGTCTCCAACGTACAATTGACGTTGTACAGGAGACAGGAATCAAGACCATCCCCAAGAAAAAGAAATGCAAAAAAGCAAAACGGCTGTCTGAGGAGGCCTTACAAATAGCTGTGAAAAGATGGGAAGGAAAAGCAAAGGAGTAAAGGACAGATATCCTCATTTGAATGCAGAGTTCCAAACAATAGCAAAGAGAGATCAGAAAGCCTTCCTCAGCGATCAGTGCAAAGAGATAGAGGAAAACAATAGAATGGGAAAGACGAGCGATCTCTTCAAGAAAATTAGAGATACCAAGGGAACATTTCATGCAAAGATGGGCTCAATAAAGGACAGAAATAGTAGGGACCTAACAGAAGCAGAGGATACTAAGAGGTGGCAAGAATACACAGAACTGTCCAAAAAAGATCTTCACGACCCAGGTAATCACGATGGTGTGATCACTCACCTAGAGCCAGGCATCCTGGAATGTCAAGTCAAGTGGGCCTTCGGAAGCATCACTACGAACAAAGCTAGTGGAGGTGATGGAATTCCAGTTGAGCTATTTCAAATCCTAAAAGTTGACGCTGTGAAAGTGCAGCACTCGATATGCCAGCAAATATGGAACTCTCAGCAGTGGCCACAGGACCAGAAAAGGTCAGTTTTCATTCCAATCCCAAAGAAAGACAAAGGCAAAGAATGCTCAAACTACTGCACAATTGCACTCATCTCACACTCCAGTTCAGTTCAGTTCAGTTCAGTCACTCAGTCGCATCCGACTCTGCAACCCCATGAATCGCAGCACGCCAGGCCTCTCTGTCCATCACCAACTCCCAGAGTTCACTCAAACTCATGTTCATCGAGTCGGTGATGCCATCCAGCCATCTCATCCTCTGTCGTCCCCTTCCCCTCCAGCCCCCAATCCCTCCCAGCATCAGAGTCTTTTCCAATGAGTCAACTCTTCGCATGAGGTGGCCAAAATATTGGAGTTTCAGCTTCAGCATCAGTCCCTCCATTGAACACCCGGGACTGATCTCCTTTAGGATGGGCTGGGTGCATCTCCTTGCAGTCCAAGGGACTCTCAAGAGTCTTCTCCAACACCACAGTTCAAAAGCTTCAATTCTTCAGCGCTCAGCTTTCTTCACAGTCCAACTCTCACATCCATACATGACCACTGGGAAAACCATGACCTTGAATAGACGGACCTTTGTTGGCAAAGTAATATTTCTGCTTTTGAATATGCTATCTAGGTTAGTCATAACTTTCCTTCCATGGAGTAAGCGTTTTTTAATTTCATGGCTGCAGTCACCATCTGCAGTGATTTTGGAGCCCAGAAAAATAAAGTCTGACACTGTTTCCACCATGTCCCCATCTCTCTGCCATGAAGTGATGGGACCGGATGCCATGATCTTCGTTTTCCGAATGTTGAGCTTTAAGCCAACTTTTTCACTCTCCTCTTTTACTTTCATCAAGAGGCTTTTTAGTTCTTCTTCACTTTTCTGCCATAAGGGTGGTGTCATCTGCATATCTGAGGTTATTGCTATTTCTCCCGGCAATCTTGATTGCAGCTTGTACTTCTTCCAGCCCAACGATTCTCATGATGTACTCTGCATAGAAGTTAAATAAGCAGGGTGACAATATACAGCCTTGACGTACTCCTTTTCCTATTTGGAACCAGTCTGTTGTTCCATGTCCAGTTCTAACTGTTGCTTCCTGACCTGCATACAGATTTCTCAAGAGGCAGGTCAGGTGGTCTGGTATTCCCATCTCTTTGAGAATTTTCCACAGTTTATTGTGGTCGACACAGTCAAAGGCGTTGGCATCGTCAATAAAGCAGAAATAGATGTTTTTCTGGAACTGTCTTGCTTTTTCCATGATCCAGCGGATGTTGGCAATTAAGTAATGCTTAAAATTCTCCAAGCCAGGCTTCAGCAATACGTGGAAAGAGAACTTCCAGATGTTCAAGCTGGTTTTAGACAAGGCAGAAGAACCAGAGATCAAATGGCCAACATCCGCTGGATCATGGAAAATGCAAGAGAGTTCCAGCAAAACATCTATTTCTGCTTTATTGACTATGCTAAAGCCTTTGGCTGTGTGGATCACAATAAACTGTGGAAAATTCTGAAAGGGATGGGAATACCAGACCACCTCACCTTCCGCTTGAGAAACCTGTATGCAGGTCAGGAAGAACTAGACATGGAACAACAGACTGGTTCCAAATAGGAAAAGGAGTATGTCAAGGCTGTATATTGTTACCCTGCTTATTTAACTTCTATGCAGAGTACATCATGAGAAACGCTGGGCTGGAAGAAGCACAAGCTGCAATCAAGATTGCCGGGAGAAATATCAATAACCTCAGATATGCAGATGACACCACCCTTATGGCAGAACGTGAAGAAGAATTAAAGAGCCTCTTGATGAACGTGAAAGAGGAGAGTGCAAAAGTTGGCTTAAAGGTCAACATGTAGAAAACGAAGATCATGGCATCCGGTCCCATCACTTCATGGCAGAGAGATGGGGACAGAGTGGAAACAGTGGCTGACTTTATTTTTGGGGGCTCCAGAATCACTACAGATAGTGATTGCTGCCATGAAATTAAAAGATGCTTACTCCTTGGAAGGAAAGTTATGACCAACCTAGACAGCATATTAAAAAGCAGAGACATTACTTTGCTAACAAAGGTCCATCTAGTGAAGGCTATGGTTTTTCCAGTGGTCATGTATAGATGTGAGAGTTGGCCTCTAAAGAAAGCTGAGCGCTGAAGAATTGATGCTTTTGAACTGTGGTGTTGGAGAAGACTCTTGAGAGTCGCTTGGACTGCAAGGAGATGCAACCAGTCCATTCTAACGGAGATCAGTCCTAGGTGTTGATTGGACGGACTGATGTCGAAGTTGAAACTCCAATACTTTGGCCACCTGATGCGAAGAGCTGACTCATTGGAAAAGACCCTGGTGCTGGGACAGATTGAGGGCAGGAGGAGAAGGGGACGGCAAAGGATGAGATGGTTGGATGACATCATTGACTCGATCGACATGGATTTGGGTAGACTCTGGGAGTTGGTGATGGGCAGCGAGGCCTGGCGTGCTGCGGTGCATGGGATCACGAAGAGTTGGACATGACTGAGCTACTGAACTGAACTGATATGCCTCTTAATTTATAGTTTCTCCTTCCGTTTCCCATCTTCCTTTTTTCTCGTAACACACTTGCCCTGCAGATTGTCTCAGACTTCATTTTGCTGTTTGCATCCCTGTGATGCTTTTGACCATGTTCCTCTGTCTGTTTTTGTTTTGAAAGAATAGTTCCAAGGCCCTGTAATAGCTGCTTGTTACTCTGTATAATTTTAGCAGCCGTCGATCTTTCCCTAGGTCTAGAATTTTATTAGGGGTTTGTAAAATGGTGATACTCTGTCATTCTTCGTTTCTCAGCTAGAATACTTTATAAACAGAAACTTCCTCATTTTGATTATTGGACTGTTGAGTTACTCTTGTGTTCAGTTTATATAAAAAAAGACAGTAAATATGCAGCTGTTCTCCTTTGTTAGTTTTTAGGATAATAAATTGATTCATAAGAATCTTTCAAAAGTGACTAATGAGATCTTTCTCCTTTCAAATATCATCATTCTCCTTTCAAGTATCATTATGAAGTCATGGATTTTTATCATATTTTATGGGTTTCAGTCCATTGCCGTTATTATTTTGTTGTGGCTCAGTCTGTTCTGCTTTTGGCAGTGAGCACCTCTTCAAGATAGCTCCTAAGTGTTTTTGATACTACCCTAGTGGTTTCTGATTGCTTCCTTGCTTTCTGGTATGATCCAACCTCATTTCATAAAATTCTGCCTCAGAACTTGAATTATCAGTTTCTTTTGTGAGCGCTGGTTCCTTTGAGTTGGAAGGAATTGTCACGGACGTTTACAGACTGCTCTCTGGGTGCTATGCTTATTGATCCTAGGTTAGGAATTTATAGGTCTCTTCAAAGATGGAGCTAGGAAATACTTTTTTAAAAAAAGAAAGTTCAGCATGAGTTTATACTGATAACTTGTAATGAAATATTATTGGAGAGTTTTTATTTAAAATTTTAGAATTTTTGTTTCTTCTCATACCGAAACCTTATGATATACAGACATGACATAATTTCAGCATAATATCAGTATCATTACTGAAAGCACTGTAAGGTTTCTTTGTATTTCTTATGTCCTTAGGATGCATTTCACCAAGGATGTGCAGTCAGATTGCTGTGTTTCAGAGTTAAGCACTCCTCTGTTTGGTTTAACTCAATATACAGTGTAGGTTTGTTTTTCATTTTGATTTTGAGGAACGACTTAAAAATTTTTTTTGTTTAAATTTATTTTATAATCATGTTTAAAAACTTGAGATCTATGACAAGGTACATTGAGAGGAGTCTAGTTTCTGGACTGTGTTTGTGCCTAGTCACTCATTTGTGTCTGACACTTTGAGACCCACTGGACTGGAGCCTGTTAGGCTCCTGTGTCCGTGGGGATTCTGCAGGCAAGAATACTGGAGTGGGTAGTCATGCCCTCCTTCAGGGGATCTTCCCAACCCAGGGATTGAACTCAGGTCTCCCGAATTTCAGGCAAATTATTTACCATCTGAGCCACCAGGGAAGGCCATGAATACTGGAGTGGATAGCCTATCCTTTCTCCAAGGGATCTTCCCGACCCAGGAATTGAACCCGAGTCTGCAGCTGGATTCTTTACCAGCTGAATGCTAACCTTATTCTTTCCTTCCCTTGGGGGTAGTTGGTTTTTTTTAAAGCTTTTTGTTTATCCTTCCATTAAAAGTTATAGTAATTGTAGAAAATGTCTATATAATATCTGTGTATAGCTATATATTCTTTCACGCTCTTTTGGTATAGTGTCATACTGTTTGTTTTCTCTACCTTGTTTTTTTTTTACTTAACAATATATCCTGGCTATTTCATAGTAGCACTTATAGATAATATTCCTCAGAATTTTTTTTTAATTGTGGCAAAATATACATGTTGCACTAGTGGTAAAGCAACTGCCTGCCAATGCAGGAGATGTGGGTTCGAGCCTAGGGTCGGGGCGATCCCCTCGAGGGAGGGCATGGCTTCCCAATCCAGTATTCTTGCCTGGAGAATCCAATGGACAGTGGAGTGTGACAGGCCACAATCCATAGTGTTGCAAAGAGTTGGACATGACTGAAGTGACTTAGCATGCATGTACACAAAATATATATAACATAAAATTTACCATTTGAATCTTTTCTTGTTTGTTTTTTGGCATGCCATACAGTTTGTGGGATCTTAATTCCTCAGCCAGGGATTCAACCCAGTCCCCGGCAGTGAAAGTTCAGAGTCCTAACCGTGAAACCACCAAGGAATTCCCCCATTCCAGTCATCTTTAAGTGTGCAGTTCAGTGGCATTAAGTACAGTCACCTTGGTATGTCATTACCACTATCCTTTACTTTTTCAGCTTCTGAAACTGAAACACTGTACCTATTAAACACTAATTCCCTGTTCTCCCCTCCCCTCAACCTTTGGCAACCACCATTCTACTTTTTTTCTTTCTCTCTGAATTTGACTACTCCAGTACCTCATCTAAGTGAAATCATAAAATATTTGTCCTTTTGTGATTGGCTTATTTCACTTTGTCCAGTGTCCTCAAGATTCATGCACGTCGTAACAAGTGTCAGAATTTCCTTCCTTTTTAAGACTGAATAATATTTCATTGCATATTTATGCCCAACGTTTAGTTTAATCATTCATGCATCAGACACTTGAGTTCCTTCCACTTTTTGGCTATTACGAATATAGCTGCTGTGAACACAGATGTATAAATATTTGTTCCAGACATTGCTTTAAATTTTTTTTGGTTATTCTCAGAAGTGAAATTTTAGGATAGCATGATAATTCTGTTTAATTTTGTGAGGACCCTCCGAACTGTTTTGTATAGCAGCTGCTCCATTCTACATTTTTGCTAGCGATGCACAAGGGTTCCAGTATCTCTGTATCCTCACCAACACTAGTTATTTTCTGGGTTTTTGTTTTGGAATAATAGCCATTGTATTGGGTACGAACTCGTCCTCATTTTTTAGTTCAGGTCCTACTGCAGGACACTTGCTTTTGAAAGCAGAACTTGCTATTGAGGTCCTTATTCATCTTTGTAGGGCCAGCAGGTAACATAGTACCTAACACATCAATCAGATCAGATCAGATCAGATCAGTCGCTCAGTCGTGTGCGACTTTTTGCGACCCCATGAATCGCAGCACACCAGGCCTCCCTGTCCATCACCAACTCCCGGAGTTCACTCAGACTCATGTCCATCGAATCAGTGATGCCATCCAGCCATCTCATCCTCTGTCATCCCCTTCTCCTCCTGCCCCCAATCCCTCCCAGCATCAGAGTCTTTTCCAATGAGTCAACTCTTCGCATGAGGTGGCCAAAGTACTGGAGTTTCAGCTTTAGCATCATTCCTTCCAAAGAAATCCCAGGGCTGATCTCTTTTAGGCAGGCAGGATAGGGAGCTCTGAACTGTCATGGAAACAAGCCACAAATATGTTCCCTCAGATATCCACACATTCTTTCCTCTTAAATGGCAAAATGTGCATTGACTCCTATACTTGCAACAAAGTAAATGATTTTTGGAATTAAAAAAAAAAAACTCTTCCTGTGCTTAAAAAAAAAAAAAAAAAAAAAAAATGAAATCCCAGGGCTGATCTCCTTTAGAATGGACTGGTTGGATCTCCTTGTAGTCCAAGGGACTCTGAAGAATCTTCTCCAACACCACAGTTCAAAAGCATCAATTCTTCAGCGCTCAGCTTTCTTCGCAGTCCGACTCTCACATCCATACATGACCACAGGAAAAACCATAGCCTTGACTGGATGAACCTTTGTTGGTAAAGTAATGTCTCTGCTTTTGAATATGCTATCTAGGTTGGTCATAACTTTCCTTCCAAGGAGTAAGTGTCTTTTAATTTCATGGCTGCAGTCATCATCTGCAGTGATTTTGGAGCCCAGAAAAATGAAGTCTGACACTGTTTCCCCATCTATTTCCCATGAAGTGTTGGGACCGGATGCCATGACCTTCGTTTTCTGAATGTTGAGCTTTAAGCCAACTTTTTCACTCTCCTCTTTCACTCTCATCAAGAGGCTTTTGAGTTCCTCTTCACTTTCTGCCATAAGGGTGGTGTCATCTGCATATCTGAGGTTATTGATATTTCTCCCGGCAATCTTGATTCCAGCTTGTGTTTCCAGTCCAGTGTTTCTCATGATGTACTCTGCATATAAGTTAACTAAACAGGGTGACAATATACAGCCTTGACATACTCCTTTTCGTATTTGGAACCAGTCATAGGTAACTGCTAAGTAAATGTTTGAGTGAATTAATGAACTTCATAAACTGTGAATTCCAGAAGAGGTGGTGGTAGTCGTGTAGAGGTTGTAGAGCTGTACCCAAGCACATGATCTCCTGGAATTGTAAGTAGCTGTGGGTTTGTTGGGGTTAGTAATGGTAGCCCTGACAGGAGTACCAGAGATACCACTTTTCTGTGAACACCAGTGTTTTACTTGGGCCCCCCCCCTTTTTTTTTTTGGAGCGGGCAGAGGTCAAAGTGACTTGAAGCTTTCGACAGTATGTGTTTACACTTGTAAGTAGTATAGTAAAGTAAAGGACTAAAACAAACCTGCTTTGTTATCTCTAGACCTCTCATTCTCTTTCTGCCTAAATAATCATCTCATCTCCATCTTTGCCTGTCAAATTCTAATGGTTATACTTGATGGATCCCTCCAGGCTTCTCTGTCAGTGGGATTTCCCAGGCAAGAACACGGGAGTGGCTTTGCCATTTCCTCCTCCAGGGACTCTCTGTGACCCAGGGATTGAACCAGAGTCTCCTGGTGGATTCTTTACTACTGAGCCACCAGGGAAGCCAAATCTGATACATTAATTAATAGGAAATAAATAGGAAGAGATCATAAAATACTATATATGGTATCATCCTGTTTTTGTTGAAGAAAAGAAGTGTATTCATGTTCATGTAGTGTAAGTGATCTGGAAAGATTTTTGTCAAGACCAACAGTGATTGTTCTTGCATTAGCACAGTTTATTGTGTTTTCTGTGGTTTTCATTTACTGTTTGTGTTTTCTGGTTTTTTTGTAAGAAACACATTGTATTTTTAAAATAGTAAAATTAGTACAGAAACTTTATTTTTAAAAATCCCAGCTGTCCTTTTTTGTCTAGCTCCCAGTTGCAGTGTCTAAGACTTAGTAACTTTTATTAAATATGTTTTTATCTGAATGACTGAAACTTAAGGAAGAACTTGGTAAATGCCATAAATAGGCATATAGTGCTGCGAGGATTCAAAGAGAAAAGGATCATGTGTGGAAAGGATCAGTTGCAGATGATGTTTGACTTGACCTTGAAAGACAGAGTTTTCTGTTGTTTTGTTTTTAAGAGGATACTGTAATTTAATACCCCTTTGTACCCATGATTAACATTTTGTGGATAGGCATTTGAGGAAATGAAATTTGTTTGATTGTATTTATTCTTTAAGCTCATGGCTTATATTTTTAGGATACGTGCATGACCCAGCAGACTGACTTATTATCTTCTATTTGGGTTAGTATTATTACGGTGGTTTTCCCTAAGCAAACAACAGCCTGGTGAAATGGATTGAAGAGCCTATTGTGTGATAGGGAAACCAGCCAGGAATTAGGAAACTTCTAAATTGAAAAGTGTGGAAAATACACAAGTAGTGGAGAATTAATTGCATTTAGTGATTTCTGACTTTAAGAAGAAATAAGCTTTTAAAATTTTAATTGATTATCTTGCATTTTAGATCACTTTAAAAGAATGCCTTAAAATGCTTATTTTAAAGTATTAATTGTGATGAATTTGGTTTGTAAAGTTTTATCTTTTGAGTCAGACTATAATTCACAACCATTCATGATACTTGAAATGTTAAAAGTACTTCCTGAAGCAAAGTCAGATTTTATGGGCTGCTGCAGGAACTCCCCTTTGACTTAAGATAAATATACTCCTGTGATAAAGTCATGTTTCTGCAAACTAGCTCACTGAACTAATATTGGAAAGTATTTAATATGCTGTCATAAGACATTAACAAAATACATTTGTAAAAGAAAAGCAAATCTATGGGACTAGAGGTATTTTACAAACGTAGAATTTTTTATATAGTCTATATAAAGTAATTCTTAAAGTTTTAGACCTCATCTCTTTAGAATTTTTTTCTTACAAAAACGTTTTCAAAGGTCTTATTTTACGTCACTTAAAATTATTCTAAAAAATTGTTTAAAATAATTTCTTACTCTAATTTGGATCTAAAATAGAATGAATACCATTTTTGAATTTTCAAGGCCATTCCACATTTGGTTTCGCATTTAGTAAATTTAGTCATAATATTCCCAAACCCAGTAGGATACAGTTTCTGTGGTTCTCAGACCCTTTGTAGAGTGACAGAGATTGGAATTCTGAATCTCACGAGTCAAATTTTGGCCTTTGACTCTGTTCCCCTTTCACACTCCTTGCTAAGCTTGGAATGGAAATTTCAAAGAAGAAAGAGAATAGGAGCACAAAGGCTTGGTTGATTTGAACTTGAACAAAAAAGAGAAGGTTCCCTGTCTTGCACCTTTGTTGAAGAAACCAGAAATTTAATATTAGAAAGTTATTTTTCAGTTTGTAAACTTCATATACCCTGGTCTCAATTTAGTGAAGAAAAGTGCTGCTGCTTAGGGGAGTACTCAGTAAGACTCTTCTAAAAACTTTATCAGCTGAAGATTCTTTTTTCCTCCTTTATAGAGCTTTGATAGTCTGTGTTCCTTATATATATTCTCAACTTGGCAGTATGCTGGCTAACATTTAATTTTTACTTTGATGAAGTTAAAATTTGTTAAGAGTTATAATCAGGGCAGTTTGCTTATTTGAAAAATATTAATGTTTTTTGTTTTGACATAATTCTGTTGAGGTATGATTTGTATACAGTTAACTGTACCCATTGAACAGCGTTCAGCTTGAGTTTTGACAGAAGTATGTATCTGTGACACCATCATCACTATCAAGATATCATACATTTCCATCACCTCGAAAGCTTCCTAGGGATCTTCCCTGTGGCTCAGACACTAAAGAATCTGCCTGCAATGCAGGAGACCCAGGTTCGATTCCTGGATTGGGAAGATCCTCTGGAGAAGGGAATGGCAATCCACTCCAGTATTGTTGCGTGGAGAATCCCACGGACAGAGGAGCCTGGTGGGCCACAGTCCGTGGGGTCACACAGAGTCCAACACAACTGAGCGACTAACACTGCTGCTGCTAGGTCGCTTCAGTCATGTCCGACTCTGCGACCCCATGGGCGGCAGCCCACCAGGCTTCCCCGTCCCTGGGATTCTCCAGGCAACTAACACTACTACGCTGCAAAAGCTTCCCTGTGCCCGTTGTAGTCCACCCCTCTGAGTTGACTCCCCGCGGAAGCAACCACTGATCTGCTTTCTGTCACTGTGGATGAGTGTGTTCATTTTCTAGAGTTTTATATGAATGTACATATAGCATCTACTTTTTTATGTCTGGTGTCTTTCACCCAGAATTGTGATTTAGATTTTAATGCATGTTTTATTTTGCTTTTTAAAAACACCATTCCAGTTGACAATTGACTTTTTCACTCGGTAGTTGAGCACAGGGAATTGAGCAGGGTTCCTGGTGCCCATCAAATAGGCCTTCTGCAGCTTTATTAATTTGTAACTCGTTCCTAATCTGTTTTTAAGCTGTCATTTACTAGGAGCTGTATCCTATTTTATATATTCTTCTTTGTATATGTTGTTGTTGTTGTTCGGTCGCTAAGTTGTGTCCGACTCTTTGCAACCCCATGGACTGCAGCATGCCAGGCTTCCCTGTCCTTCACCATCTCCCGGAATTTGCTCAAACTCATCTCCATTGAGTCTGTGATGCCATCCAGTCATCTCATCCTCTGTCATCTCCTTCTCCTCCTGCCCTCAGTCTTTCCCAGCATCAGGGTCTTTTCTAGTGAGTCGGCTCTTCACATCAGGTGGCCAAAGTATTGGAGCTTCAGCATCAGTCCTTGCAGTGAATATTCAGGGTTGATTCCCTTTAGGATTGACTGGACTGGTTTGATCTCCTTAATACTTCTATATATATTAACACCATTTTATAGAGGAAAAGCTGAAATTTAGAGAGGTTACAGAGAACAAACTGGTTAATAAGCTCAAGGGCTCTGGACAAGAATGCCAAGGTTTAACTCTTGGGACTGTCTTTGTAGCTATGTGATCTTTGGCGAGCTACTTAGCTTTCTGTGTCTTCTTTTCTTCACATTTATTTTCAAATGGTATGACTAATGATAGTACCTGCCTTATGGGATTGTTGAGAAGATTAAGTTAGGTGTGTGAAGCACTTACAGCGCTGCCCAGCCTGTAGTGAGTGTCCATCAATGCTAGCTGAGCCACAGCACAAGAGACTTACAGCTAGTGAGTGACAGAAGCGTACACTTAAAGCCTTATACTCAGTGCAAACAGCACAAAATGGTGATTCAAGTCAGTTTTATAATTCATGATGGGGCTCACAAATGCAGGTTTTACTAACATGGTAACATATCAATATCAGAATAGTTGGTATTGTGTAGTTGAGGACTAAGCAAGTTTGAGACTTACTTAGGGCATACATATGCTTGTATGTGTGAAGTCTATACATACATCAGCATGTGAATATAATGCATTTTTAAGCTTTGATTTTTTTTTTTTTTGGTGGCACTGGGTCTTTGTTGCTGTGCACAGTCTTTCTCTAGTTGTGGTTTAAGAGCTTCTCCGTTGCAGGGGCTGCTCTTGTTCCAGGGCACAGGCTCGAAAGTGCTATGGCTTCAGTAGTCATGGAGCGTGGGCTTAATAGTTGCAACTTGCAGGCTCCAGAGCTCGGGCTCACTAGTTGTGGCCCACTGGCTCAGTTGCCCTGTGGCATGTGGGATCTTCCCAGACCAGGGATTGAACTGGTGTCCCTTGCATTACAAGGTGGATTCTTAACCACTGGACCACCAGGGACTCCCTAAACTTTAAAATAGTTATAGACTCACAGGGAGAAGGCAATGGCAACCCACTCCAGTACTCTTGCCTGGAAAATCCCATGGATGGAGGAGCCTGGTAGGCTGCAGGCCATGGGCTGGCTAAGAGTCAGACACGACTGAGCGACTTCACTTTCACTTTTCACTTTCATGCATTGGAGAAGGAAATGGCAACCCACTCCAGTGTTCTTGCCTGGAGAATCCCAGGGACAGGGGAGTCTGGTGAGCTGCCATCTATGGGGGTTGCACAGGGTCGGACACGACTGAAGCAACTTAGCAACAGCAGCAGCTCAGGAAATGAAAGGCGGGTAGAAATTCTATATACTGTAGCTAGTTTCACTGGGGGCGGGGGGCTGGGGAACTGTGTCTTGCTCTCTTATGTAGCCATTAGTATCAAAACTGGGACCTTGGACTTCCCTAGTGGTCAAGTGGTTAAGAATCCTCCTGCCAGTTTGATACTGGGGGCACCAGTTTGATCCCTGATCCAGGAAGATCCCACATGCTTCGGGACAGCTAAGCCCAGGTACCATAACTACTGAAGCCTCTATTCCCTAGAGTCTGTGTTCTGCCACAAGAGAAGCCGCTGCGATGAGAAGCCCGCACACCGCAACTAGAGAGTAGCCCCCACTCACTGCAGCTAGAGAAAGCCTGCACTCAGCAGTGAAGACCCAGCACAGCCAAATAAATAAATAAAAAGTTTTAAAGGCACAGGTGATCTTAAAAAAAAAAAAAAAAAGGAAAGTTATCATAGGTATACGCTTTAGCCCTTTATCATATTTCACCCGTTTTTACATGTACTCATTTTTGTGTCTGTATATGCACATGTCCATGTATTTTTATTGTCTTTGCATTTGTATCACATGTATAAGTTCATGTAGCCATCACTTTGGTTAAGATACTGTGGAAGTTCCCTGGCAGTCCAGTGGTTAGGATTCTGTGCTTCCACTGCAGGGGGCACGAGTTCAGATCCCTGGTTGGGGAACTGAGATCCCACAAGACGCCCAGCGTGGCAAAAAGAAAACAAAACACCAAAACGATACAGAACTGTTTTTATCACCACATCTTTCTTGTGCTTCCTTTCTCCCTACCACTCTTTCCTGTTCCCAGGCAACCACTAATTTGTTCTCTGTCCCTCTAATTTTGTCAAGAATGTTGTATAAATAGATTCATACAGTGTATAATCTTTTGAGATTGACTTTTTTCGTTTAGCATAATACCTTGAGACCCATCCAAGTTGCTTCATGTACCAGTAGTGACTGTTTTTAATTGCTGAGTAGTATTCCGTTACAGAGATGTTTTGCAGTTTGTTTAATCATCCACTGAAGGATACTGAGTTGTTTCCAGCTTTTTGCTATTGCAAATAAAGCTGCTCTGAACATTCATGTACAGGTTTCTGTGCAGACATAAATTTTCCTTTCATGTAAATAAATGCCCAGGAGTGTGATTGCTGGGTTGCAGGATAAGCATGTATTTGAATTTTTAAGAAACTACTCAGCTATTTTCCATAGAAGTTCTACCATTTTACATTCCAACAGCAGTGTACGAGAGACGTATGTTCTCAGCATTCTTACCGCCGTTTGGTATTTTCACTATGTTTTATTCAGCTTTTCTCAGATGATGTGATTGATACCTTACATGATTTCAATTTGCATTTCCCTTACGACTAATAGTATTGAACATCTTCATGTGCCATTCATGTATCTTCTTTGATAAAATGTCTGTTCATGTCTATTGTTCACTTTCAGTTGAATTGCTTTTTACTTTTGAGCTTTGAGAGTTCTTTATAGATTCTAGATACAAATCCTTTGTTGGAAATACAGTTTATAAATAGTTTATTCTAGTCTATAGCTTGCTTTTTCAGCCTTTTAAGAAAGTCTAGGAGACTAGAAGTCTTAAATTTTAACACTGTCCAGTTTACCAAGTTTTTTTCCTTTTAGGGACTGCATTTTTGGTGTCGTTTCTAAGAATTCTTCAGTGGGTCTGCAAATTCTCTGAAGTTTTATAGCTTTATGTCTCACATTTAAATCTATGATCAATTTTGAGTTGATTTGTATCAAGTGAGTTTCGTTTTTTTGCCTGTGAATATCCACTAGCTTAAGCACCATTTGTTGGAAAGGCTATCTATCCTTCCACCATTGAACTGCTTTTGCTTCTTCCTCAGAAATCAGTTATCTGTCCTTGTATAGATTTATATTTGGGTTCTCTATTCTGTCTTGTTGATCTTTGTGCCTCTTTCACCACCAATACCACAGTGTCTTGATTTTTGGAGCGCCAAAGAATTGATGCTTTTGAACTGTGCTGTTGGAGAAGACTCTTGAGAGTCCCTTGGACTGCAAGGAGATGCAACCAGTCCATTCTAAAGGAGATCAGTCCTGGGTGTTCTTTGGAAGGAATGATGCTAAAGCTGTAACTCCAATACTTTGGCCACCTCATGCGAAGAGTTGACTCATTGGAAAAGACTCTGAGGCTGGGAGGGATTGGGGGGCAGGAGGAGATGGGGACCACAGAGGATGAGACGGTTGGATGGCATCAGCAACTCAATGGACATGAGTTTGAGTAAACTCTGGGAGTTGCTGATGGACAGGGATACGTGGCTTGCTGCAATCCACGGGGTCTCAAAGAGTTGGACACGACTGAGCAACTAAACTGAACTGAATATTAAGTAATCTGGACTTCATAGAATTTGTTCGGATTAGTTCTCTGCTGTTTTCTGGAAGAGATTGTGTAGAATTGGTATTCCTTTAAAATTGTTAGATTTTACCAATGAAAGCATCGGGCCTGAACATCTTTGTTCAGGAGATTTTAAACTACAAATTCAATTTGTTGAATAGTTACAGGACTGTTCATATTATCAGTTTCATCTTGGGTGAGTTTGGGCAGTCTGACTTCTGAGGAATTGGTCTACTTCATCTAAATTGTCTGGTTTATATGCATAGAGTTGTTTGTAATAGTACTTAGGTATTTTTAACATTTTTATTGGAAAGTGAAAGTTAGTTTTGGTTGTGCTGGGTTTCCATTGCTGCGTGCAGTCTTTCCCTAGTTGCAGAGTGTGGGGGCTACTCTTGGTTTTAGGCTTTTCATTGTGGTGGCTTCTCTTGTTGCAGAGCCTGGGCTGCAGAGTGTGTGGGCTTCAGTAGTTGTGGCACATGGGCATGTCACTCTGAAGCATGAGGGAATTTCCTGGACCAGGGATCGAACCCATGTCCCCTGCATTGGCAGGCAGATTCTTAACCACAGGGCCACTAGGGAAGTCCTTCCTTATTATATTTTTAATGTCGGTACAGTCTCTAGTGATACCCTCTTTTTCATTCTTGATATTGGTTAAGTTGTGTTTCTCTGTCGTTTTAAATGATTTGTACTAGAACCTTATCAATTGTACTAAAGTTTTCAAAGAACCCGCTCTGGGGTTGTGTGATTTTTTAAAAAAATTGATTTTCTGATTTCAGTGTCATTGAGTTCTCTTCTTTATTATTTCCTTTCCTTTGCTTGCTTTTGCTTTATTTTGCTCTTTATGGTTATTATGAATAACACTGCTCTGTTATGAACAGTCATATGCACATTTTTGCTTCAGTTCAGGTCAGTCGCTCAGCCGTGTCCAACTCTCTGCGACCCCATGGACTGTAGCATGCCAGGCCTCCCTGTCCATCACCAACTGCCAGAGCTTGCTGAAACTTCTGTCCATTTAGTCGGTGATGCCATCCAACCATCTCATCCTCTGGCGTCCCCTTCTCCTCCCGTCTTCATTCTTTCCCAGCATCAAGGTCTTTCCCAGTGAGTCAGTTCTTCCCATCAGGTGGCCACAGTATTGGAGTTTCAGCTTCAGCATCAGTCCTTCCAGTGAATATTCAGGACTGATTTCCTTTATGATAGAGTGGTTTGATCTCCTTGCTGTTCAAGGGACTCTCCAGAGTCTTCTTCAACACCACAGTTCAAAAGCCTCAATTCTTTGGCACTCAGCTTTCTTTATAGTTCAATTCTCACATCCATACATGACTACTGGAAAAACTACAGCTTTGATGAGACGGACCTTTGTTGGTAAGTAATGTCTCTGCTTTTTAATAAGCCGTCTAAGATGATCATAACTTTTCTTCCAAGGAGCAAGTGTCTTTTAATATCATGGTTGCAGTCAGCATCTGCAGTGATTTTGGAGGCCCCCAAAATAGTCTGTCACTGTTTCCATTGTTTTCCTGTCTATTTGCCATGAAGTGGTGGGACTGGATGCGGTGATCTTAGTTTTCTGAATGTTGAGTTGTAAGCCAACTTTTTCACTCTCCTCTTTCACTTTTCATCCAGAGGCTCTTCGGTCCTGCTTTGCTTTCTGCCATAAGGGTCGTGTCATCTGCACGTCTGAGGTTATTGATATTTCTCCCAGCAATCTTGATTCCGGCTTGTGTTTTGTCCAGTCTGGCATTTCACATGATGTACTCTGCATAGAAGTTAAATAAGCGGGATTATTTTTGCTTAGACATGATTTAAAATTATTTAGGGTATATTCCTAGGAGTGGAATTCTGGATCATGTGGCAGTTTTATGTTTAACTGCTTGAATAGTCACCAGACTGTTCTCCATAGTGGTTGCCTCATTTTACATTCCTATCAGCAAATTTTTTTTTGTACCTAGTCCAGCAATCTTACTCTCTTATGTCGTCGATAGTTCATTTATATATAATGCGATTGGTGATGTATTTGGGTTAATATCTGCCATCTTATTCTTCGATTTCAGTTTTTCCAAACTGTTTTTCTTTTTCTCTCTCCTGTCTTGACTTCTTTTGTATTATTGTATTTCTCTCTCTGATTACCTAGTTAGTTGTGCATTCTTTTATTGCTTACCCCAGAAATTATGATATGTACTCTTGACTTACAGTATTCTAATACAAATAATAACTATGATCACTCCTCCATTAGTGTTCCTCTGACCCCTGTCTTTATCATTTTATTATTACACGTAATTATTTTGTATTTTATATGTCTCTTAAGGCATTCTTTTTTGTTTTTACAGAGAATATTCATTTCTGTTTTCCCACATCTTCCTATTTATTTAGGGGCTTCTAAGAGGCTCAAAGCATTTCATGAAAGAGTTACACATTTCAAAGTTTGTTGATATTTCTAGAAAGCCATTCACATGTAACATATTCATTAAAAACATGGGGTTTACAGTCCCATCTGTAACACTTTGAGTCTCAGTTTCCTCATGTAAATATAGGGAATAGTATGTTAAATACAGTAATATCTACCTCATAGGTGGCTGTGAAGATTAAATGAGAAAATCAAGTTAAGCCTCTTACTTGAATGCCATACACAAAGAAACATTTCATTATTCTGTTGTGGCAAGTACATAATTCCTGAGGTTTAAAAAAGAATTGTTCTTATATTCTGTATTAGAATCATCATTTTGTCTTTTAAACTTTGATTTTCAAAAGAACATGTTTCCTTTCCTAAAGTTTCCCCCTTCATTTTTTTCTCTTTCATCCATCTAATCCAATTATCTATGTCCCAAGGAATTTTGATACTAGAACCTGTGTTTCAATAATAGAAATGTGTTACCGTAATAGAAGCAGCTTAGCCAAGACTGTCAGTTCACCTTAGAGCCATTTGTAGAATTAAAAAAAAAAATTATTTGTGTAGAAAACAAACAACCCATTATTTCTATTTTCAGCCACAGAAGGCAGCCCATCTGTTGTTTATCTAATCTTGATTCAGAAACATACAAAAATAGAACAATAACATCATATCTAACTCATAATTTTAGTTTCATTTTCTGATAACAGTGTTTCCCCTTCACCAGACAATAACAGAAGGACCTGACAGAGGAGCACAGAACTAGAGAAACACTGTTTATGTGTTTAAAAGACAAACTAGAGGAGCATTGTTTATGAAAGGACCATAAGGAAATGGGTATGTTTTGCTCTTGCAACATTAATGACAGCAAGTAATTCTCTATAAATAGATAGTATATACTACTAATCTTTTTTTTTTCTGCTACTAATCTTTAAAGTTGGGAAGTATCCTGCCTGTGACTTCCTAGCACCAAACTGATTTTTCCTCGAAATTGTTCAGTGCCTGTAATAGAGGGAAAGAGGGAGAGTTACGGAAAAAATATTCAAAGTCTCTTATAGGAAAATATTTTGAAATATTATATTTTAGAAGTATAGACTATTAAATGTATTTTAAAAGTATTCATCCTCTTATGTACAGGCTGTAAAATGCTATCAAGGGGCACTTTTGGATAAATACTTTAAAATATACGAGTCATTTTGGCCTGTGTGAAACAGACTAAATAGCCTAAGCCATGAGTTCCGTTTTAGTCTTAACTCAGATCAACCGGTGGTGGTGGTGGTGGTGGTCATTCGTTAAGTCGTGTCCGACTCTTTGTGACCCATGAACTGCAGCACGCCAGGCTTCCCTGTCCTTCACCATCAAAGAGCCCTGTCTTCGTCTTTTTGGGCTACTGTTGTAAATCCCGTAGACTAGCTGATAAACAACAGAAAGTTGTTTCTTGTAGTCCTGGAGGCTGGGGAGTCCCAAGATCATCAGCAGGTGCCACGTCTGGTGAGTCATGTTTCCTGGTTCCTAGACTGCCTGCTGCTTCTCCCTGTCCTCGCAGCACGGGAGCCCATTCCTTCCTGGCCTGACCCCTCCCAGAGTGCCTGCCTCCTAGGATCATCACCACGTGCGGGGTGAAGTTTGAGGGCCCATAAACTGTCAGCCCATTGCAGTCCCTAAGTATACTCTGCATTACTTCAGTCTTTTGAAATAATTCGAGCTTTCCTAATAGCCCAATACATGTTCTTTTTGTTTTATGTTCATTGGGCTCTTGAAAATAATATGTATCAGTGGGAATGCAGTGTTCCGTGTGTATCAGTTACATCAGGTTTGTCACTCATGTAATTCAGATTCCAGTAGCCACCTTGAATAAAAGCAAAAGTAGGTGAAATTACCTGTAATATATTTTATTTTAACACACCCCAAATATTATCATTTCAGTGTGTAATCAACATGATAAAACCTAATGAAATAGTTCACGTTCTTTTTTTCATGCTAAGTCTTTTTTTTTTTTAATTTTTTTTTAATTTTTAAACTTTACATAATTGTATTAGTTTTGCCAAATATCAAAATGAATCCGCCACAGGTATACATGTGTTCCCCATCCTGAACCCTCCTCCCTCCTCCCTCCCCATTCCATCCCTCTGGGTCGTCCCAGTGCCCCAGCCCCAAGCATCCAGTATCGTGCATCGAACCTGGACTGGCAACTCGTTTCATATGTGATATTTTACATGTTTCAATGCCATTCTCCCAAATCTTCCCACCCTCTCCCTCTCTCACAGAGTCCTTAAGACTGTTCTATACATCAGTGTCTCTTTTGCTGTCTCGTACACAGGGTTATTGTTACCATCTTTCTAAATTCCATATATATGCATTAGTATACTGTATTGGTGTTTTTCTTTCTGGCTTACTTCACTCTGTATAATAGGCTCCAGTTTCATCCACCTCATTAGAACTGATTCAAATGTATTCTTTTTAATGGCTGAGTCTTTAAAATCCAGTGTGTGTTTCAGGCTTGCAGCGCATCTCATTGTAGAGCCAGCCGCATTTCAGGTACTTCATGGCTGCAGGTGACTACATACCAGGGGGCCCAGTTCCACGAGAGATGTGTCTTTAACGTCTCTCACTGGGATTATGAACTCGGCTGTTTCTCCTTTTCTATTTCTGTCAGTTTTTATGTATTGATATTTTGAGGTTATGTTATTAGGTACATTCAAGTTTAGAATCCTCATCTTCTTGCTAGACTGAACTTGTATCAGTATGAGATGTTCTTTTTTATTGCTAGTAATGCTTCTTTCTTTAGACACTATTTGACAGTGATATTGCCACGTCAGTGTTCTGTCCGTGTTAGCCTGGGTATCTTTTACTTTCACCTGTCTAAAAGACCTTCCATCTTAACACATACCTCTGAATAGTGTATAGTTTTCACTGGAATCAGTTTGAGTATTGGCTCTGTTTATAATGTTGATATTTCAGTGTGTAGACACCATGTTGCTGCGTGTTTTCTGTTTGTCCCACCTAGTGTGTGTTCTTTGCTCTTGCCTTCTGTTAGAAGTATGAAGTGTTTCTCTAGTTCTGTGCTCCTCTGCCAGGTTGTTGGGTGCACATTCGCAGACACAGCATGTGTTTTACATTCAAGTCTAGCTTAGTACTCTTACTGCCTCCCTGACACGACTGTTTCCTCCTTGTCACTGTCACACTTTAAACTGTTAGATATATTTTTGGCGTTAACATCATTGTTTTGTAGAGTTAGTATTTACCCTCACAGTTACCTCATTGTTGGTCTTTACTTGTTTTTTATATTTCCATCAGAGACTACTTTTCTTTTTCCCAAAGCACTGCCTGAATATTTTTTTTTTAGTTCCTGTGTGTGGGTGATGAGTTGTCTCATTTCCATTTGCCCTAAAAGTCTCTATTTTGCTTTCACTTTCGAAGAGAGTTTTTGTTGGAAATAGAATTCCAGGTCGGTGGTTATTTGTTTTTCAGCATTTTACAGATGCCAGTCCATTATCTTCTAACTTCCTTATTCTTGGAAAGTCAGCTCTCAGTGTTGTTGTGCCGTTAAAAGCCACACCCTTTTTCCTCTGAGCGCTTGAACATTTTCTTCTAGCCTTAGGCACCCACAGAGCTGCTGAAACCAATGTGTGGTTTTCATTTTTGACTCAATGGTCTGATTCTTGAACCAGCTCTTGCCACTGTCCCTGTCAGTCAGTTCAGTCGCTCCACGTCTGACCCGTTGCAACCCCACGGACTGCAGCACGCCAGGCTTCCCTGTCCATCACCAACTCCTGGAGCTTGCTCAAGCTCATGTCCATCGAGTCGGTGATGCCATCCAACCAGCTCACCCTCTGTCGTCCCCTTCTCCTCCTGCCTTCAGTCTTCCCCATCATCAGGTTCTTTTCCAATGAGTCAGTTCTTTGCATCAGGTGGCCAAAGTATTGGAGCTTCAGCATCAGTCTTTCCAATGACTATTCAGGATTGATTTGCATTAGGATTGACTGACTGATTGGATCTCCTAGTAGTCCACGAGGCTGTCAAGAGTCTTCTCCAACTCCCCAGTTCAGAAGCATTGATTCTTTGGCGTTCAGCCTTCTTCATGGGCCAACTCTCACATCCATACATGACTACTGGAAAAACCATAGCTTTGACTAAATGAACCTTTGTTGGCAGAGTAATGTCTCTGCTTTTTAATATGCTGTCTAGGTTTGTCATAGGTTTCCTTGCGAGGAGCAAGCATCTTTTAATTTCACCATCTGCAGTAATTTCGGAGCCCAAGAAAATAAAGTGTGCCACTGTTTGCACTGTTTCCCCATTTATTTGCCATGAAGTGATGGGGCCGGATGCTATGATCTTCATTTTTTGAATGTTGAGTTTTATGCCAGCTTTTTCACTCTCGCCTTTCACTTTCATTAAGAGGCTCTTTAGTTTCAACCCCTGGAGGCATTTCTTATTCCCCTTTCTGTCTTTTCTCCACCATGAGGGCCCCCATTTATAGTTTTTAACAACATAGTTTAACAACAGACTCCTTCAATACATTCTATCCTTTTTCCCTCGTATATATATATTGTAACCGATCCGTCCTTCAGTTCACTGATCCTCTCTTCAGCTACGTCCAATCTGATGTTAAGCCCAGAGACTGAGTTCTTAAATTCAGTCACTGTTATTGTAAAGTTCTAGATTGGTTTTGATTCTCAGAAATTTCCCCTTTTGTCAAGTATATTTTTGAACAGGTGACATTTGCATCTGATACCTCTAGCATGCCTCTGATATGCTGATACATATCTCATACCTCTGGATCTGGTTCAGTTCTTTTCCTCTTGGTCCTGTTTGTTGTTACACCCTCTTTTGCTTTTTTGGTTGCATGTTGGACATTATGTTTGGAAAACCCTAGAGGTTCTGAGTGATGCTGCCTTCTCCAGAGTTTCCTCTGACGCAGACCTCCAGTGGGGACAGAGCTGTCTGTTCACTCAGGGCCTGAGGGACTTGAGGCTTGGGGGTCCTTGTAAGCTCAGTCTCAGCCGCCTTCACCCACCTTCCCCCTCCGACCCCAGGGAGGAGCTTTCCAGCGTCTCCAGTGTCTGGAAGCCTGGGGTGGCTCCCAGGGCCCCCCCTTCTCGGCAGGTCCTGAAGCCCACCGTCTCTCCTGAGCACCACGAGGTGACTGATAGTCAGCCCTCAGCCGGTTTGGGCAGAGTGTTGGGTACGTTTTCTGACATCCGGACTGACTCGTCAGGCCTGTGCTCGACTTTTTGTCTCCACAGCCCAAGGAACCTTCCAGAGCTGTGTTAGCCAGCCCCCTCTGCTTGACTTTTTCCCTTCCTTTTCTTCACAGAGTCAGCTTTGCTCAGATGCCCCGAGGGAAGGAGCGGTCCTCTCAGTCTCCAGCTCCCTCACTGGGCTTCGCTTTTGTTTGAAATCTTGGATTGTGGCTGCCTAAGGACCTCTTTTAAACCTTAAAAGCTAAAAGCTAAAGCTTTTCTTGCTCTTGGTAGGCTGACCTACAAGATGCTTGCATCTGTCACTGGAAGTGGAGACACCCTGGGGGGTCTTCTGTCATCTGAAGCCACATGTAACAGTCACAGTAATTGTCTTGATCAAGTTTATTTGATACCAGGGAAAACAAGAACCAGGGGTCCTTGCTTGGTACCCACGGTTGTGTTTCTGGTCAGAATCCCCAGCTTGCCCGGGCTGTTTCAGTGCCACGTGAACTTGGGAAGGAGGTGGAGCAGGCGGCCCACGCGGCCTGGAGACAGAGGAGCCGGTCTCCCCTCTGCCCTTGCCCCTGGCGGCCCAGGGCAGGCCTTGCGATGACGGGCTGCTGGTGGTGGAGGCCAAGGCTGAGGAGGGAGGGGTTACGTGACCTGTATTCTGTGACATGGTCACATGTGGGTTTTCTTTTTCAGTTTGAAAAAATGACTGCTTTTAGTCTTCCCTCCAGTTTCACTTTAAGGTGGAAAATGAAGATTTTATTCGTAAAGTTGAGCACAGTGACTTTACAGTCTTTTTGAAAGCAACAGTTGATGTTTTAAGAACACATCTCAGAGAACTCCAGTAGATAAAGCTAAAAAAAGAGAATGTGTTCAGGGTGAACTGAGGGCGGGACCCCAAACCGTACTCTTGTCTCTCCCAGAGTGTGTAATTGCTGAGATGGGTGGATATAGGACCCCAAGCACCCTGGGGACCGAGGTCCTCAAATGACAGCAGGGGTCCGGGCTGAGCCAGGAGCAAGTGGCCTGTGCCCTGGCGAGTGGAGAGCCGCGAGGGTGGGAGTGGAGCCAGGAGAGGGGTGGGAGACTCAGGCGGGGTGTGGGAGGCGCTGGCTGTCGCAGCTCGAGGCAGGGACACCCCTGAACCTCCACCATGCAGCCCCCACGGGGCAGAGTCGTCTGGAAGCCAAGGGTCGAAGTTAAGAGGGCAAGTTCGCAGCAGGTTGAATGAACCCCTGCACGCACTGTGGGTTCATTTTAAGTGCCTGGAGCGAGGTGGGTCAAGCCCTTGCTGAGCTCGAGTGAGGGAGTCCGACAGGGAGGACCGAGCTCAGGGTGGGGGTGAGGGGCAGCTAGCGTGGTGAGTCCTCCTCAGCCGGGTGGGTTCTGGGGACGCCCTTGAGTTCAGGGCTGCCCTTTCAGTAGCCTCACTGGAGGCTTGTTTAGGGGGTAGAGGGGGCAGAAGCCCACTTAGAAGACGTGCTCATTCCCAGGGGTGGTGGTTTCTGAAGGAGTTTATACTGGTTGGTTCGACTGTGACCCAGTACCTTGCAGGGTCATGTTTGACAGGGGGCCTGAGCCGTGGGCACAGCCTGCCTTCTCCTGCACTCCACACTCAATTGTTGTCTTTTTGGCTGCCCCTCCCCCCTCTCTGCACCCTTGACAGTGGGCCTGAGCCCAGCCCCCCTGTTGCCACGGAGCCCCTTGTGACTGAGTGGGTTCCAGTTCTGGGCTCCTGGGAGATGTGCTGGAGGCAGAGCCTTCATGCCATTTGGTGGTCATAGTGTGAGAGCAGTGGTCATAGTGTGAGAACAGTGTGTGTGAGAGTGGTGTGTGAGAGCAGTGTGTGTGTGAGAGCGGTGGTCGTAGTGCGAGATTGGTGGTGATAGCTCGGTAGCCGAGGTATCCTACCGTGAAACAGCAGTTGCCCCCGAGTGGGGGGCTGTCCCCATCCGCGAGGATGGGTCGCAGAAGGGCCCGCCTGTGGGCGTTATTCCAGCGCTGCAACCCCAAGGCAAAGGCGAAGACTAGGAAGGACTTGGCCTCAGCCCACGTCCTGGAAGCAGAGCGGCCTGAGGTGAGAGCAGCCAGGGGCTGGGCCCGTCAGATTGGCCCTCACCCGGCGAAGCATTGGGGTTGTGTTTCATTTTGTTAGCATGGTTGTGGGCCCTGCCGGCCAGGGCGTTGTGGCCGTAGCGGGCAGGATCGACCCCAGCAGGTTTACCTTGTAAGAGATTGTGCAGTTGCTGCGTGGAGGATGGGCGGGGGCCCCACAAGAAGGGAAACACTGGCTGGAGAAGTCACTGGGGCACGTGGACTGAGCTATAGGGTCAGTCCTTGAAGCAGAAAGGCTAAGCCCCTTAATGTCTCCCTTCTTGCAAAGAAAGGATATACGGGCTGGAGGAATCTCGGGGGCATGAGGATCGAGCTAGAGAGTCAGTCCTTGAAGCAGAAAGGCTAAGCCCGTTAATGTCTCCCATCTTACAAAGCACAGACCAGTGTGTCCAGTATTTTAATGACAGGTACCTACTGTTTACGTGTATGACATACACCCTCATAGCTACACATGTCTACTACATGCCTCTTACAAGTGCTGGGCACTGTTCTGGGTGCTGAACACTCAGTATGTAGTAGGGGATAGTAGCCCAGGATTTTCTAATCTCTGCAAAGAAAAAGAGAAGAATGAAAGACTCCGTGTGGTTCAGTTTGAGCAAGTTCACCACGTGGACAGCCCCGCATGCACGCAAATTGTGGTAAAGTACATATAACATAAATTTAACATTTTAACCGGTTGATTGAATGACTGGGTGGCTTCCGTGGAGTCAGGCTAACAGATGGCTTTGAGGTGCCATCCGCCTTTTTCCCAGAGGAACACTCCAAAGCCTCGTGGCCTTGTAGACCTTCCTTTTTTTCTTCACTCTCCCCAGTGGCTCTAGGTCACTGGTCTGTGTGTCGTTTAAGAATCTCTTTATCCACTTTGTTGTTAGGTTTACGTTTTGGAAAGTTTCTCAAATGTCCCTGGGTCTTGAGAAGGCAGGCTTGGATTCCAGGTTCTCTCCTGCCACGTGCCTGCCAGGTCGAGGTGGAGGCCGAAGGCCGGTCTGAGTTGTGGTGGCCTGTGTTGTCTTGGGGTCAGTGGACCCCTCTTCTCTGGAGGGGCATGGAGATCCTTTGTGTGGAGCCTGGAGAGACTTGACAGGGTCAGTCTTCACTGTCTCGCTGTCTTTTTAATTTGTTTGCATTTAGTTTCTCATTGAACTGTTTTCTAGGCGTTTCCAGCTCCTGAAGAACTACACACATGGAGGCAGCAGCTGCGTGAAAGACAAGAGGAGATCGCTCAGCTAAAAGCTGAAAGAAACAACACCAGGGTCAGTAGGGGGATTCTCACGTGTTGACATTTGCCCCGTGGGGGTCACCGCTGGCCTCCGTGTGCTGTCTTTAAACTTTGTCTGATTTTCAAGTCATTTTTCACATCTTCCCACTGAGCAGACCAGGGTGGATCAGTTCGGGGTTCTCATAGCCTTGCTTCAAATTTCTGATGAGAGCTAATGTAATTTTAGTACATATGAGGGGGGAGTTCTCTTAACTTACATTTTTGTCCACGCTACACTTTGTGTGAGATCTTAGTTCCCTGACCAGGGGTTAAAACCCATGATCCTTGAAAAAGCGTGGAGTCTTAACTACTGGACCCCTGGGGAAGTCCACTCTAACTTTCGACTGCACTGGCGGGATTCCGACGTGCCTTAGCGTGTTTCCGGCTATAGCGTGAGGCTGAGAGGAGTTATCCGCCCGGAATTTGAGCATGAGGTTGAAGGTGTTCCTTTGGCCCTGCCCTGCAGCTGCTGCTGGAGCTCCTGGAGCGCCTGGTTTCCCGATGTAGGCCACCCGTCGGGATGACAGCGCGCAAGCGGCAGGCGCAGTCCCCAGCGGGCATGACGAGTGAGGTGGAGGTGCTCAGGGCGCTGAAATTGCTCTTTGAACACCACAAGGCCCTGGACGAGAAGGTACCAGCCATCCGGCCGTCCTGGATTTGTACACTTGCTGCCTTGTTAGGTGGATGATGCACATATTTATGTAACTAGTTGAGTTTTGAGCGTCTTGAATTCTTGTATATACATTTTTTTCTGTAAGAAGTCAGAGTTTTATATGGTTAAAAAGCGTTGCCTGCGTACATGCTCAGTCATGTCCGAATCTTTGCAACCCTGTGGACTGTAGCCCACCACGCTCCTCTCTTCATGGGGCTTCCCAGTCGTGCATACTGGAGTGCGTGGCCATCTTCTACTCCGGGGAATCTTCCTGACCCAGGGATCGAACCTGCCCTCTTGCATTGGCAGGCGGATTCTTTACCACTGAGCCACCTGGGAAGCCCCCAGTTAAAAAGTATTCGTTGGCATGAATGTCTCAAGATTTATTATATTCTGTATATCAATTTGCAGTTAAAAACTGGGTAATAATTAATTTAGGATAACATTTTGTTCTCTCAAACTTAGAATTTAAAGCTGTTAACAAGCAGATTCTCTTGACGTTAAGATCAATGAGAGACATTAAAGGTATTCTGTGACAGTACCCATGTATTAGGGTGAGTATACACTAAGAAGTGTACTAACATATATACACACATCAACACACAGTGACTCGGCCCCTTTTATTTGAGTTGAGAGGTGATTACGAGTAGCACTCGAGAGCTGTAGTTTGTTCGAAGAAGAATTAGGTGCCACACATAAAGAGGTAAGTTTGATCAGTCTTTGTGTAATTTCCGTGAAGGGTTTGTCATTTGAATCCTTTCATTTTAAAAAAGAATGAAGGCTGTAGTGGTGGGCATCAGATGTTATTTATCTTTCTGATTGAGGACCCGCCCACCAGGGTTACTTTAATGACTAGTAAACTAGACTTGTGGCTCAGAGCTGCAGGATCTCTTAAGTACCCCTTTGTCCAGTAGAAGACAAATTCTGACTCGAATCACCTGGTGGTATTCGGGATGGATAGCATCACCATGTATTTTCTTTTTATGTTGTGTTTTCAGTTTAGAGTTGAGTTTTCCAGGTGGAGTTTTGCTGTCTTTACTTAATTTCTTTACTCTGATTCAATGTTTTGGTTTTAGCAGATGATTCTTTCAGAGGAGAATAACCAGGAAAAGATACTAACGGACAGGGTGCTTGATGTACATCATGAGCAAGAAAACATGTCAAGCGCCAATGGAAAGGCAAGTCCTTGGTCTCGCTCTCTGTCTGGTTCTCGTCTTACCATCCAGTCTGTGCGGGGCTGTTGGGACCTCTCACCGATGCACCATGTAGGTCTGAGTGGCCGTGAGGGTCCTGTGAGCTCCCAGAGCGCAGAAGGCAGTTTTGACCTCACAGATTGCCCGGAAGTACTGTGTTCCCTCCCTCCCAAAACCAGGCTGTGTAAGGCTTCCTTTCCCCCTTAGAGACCCTCGGACGGCTTGGCAAAGGAGACAGAGCTCCAGGAAATCATACAGAGGCAGTTGCGGGAGCAGAGGCAGATGGAGGAGCGCCTGGCAGCCCTCTCTGCCCACGTGAAACATCTGGAGGAGGACCTGGACACGGCCAGGAAGGACCTCCTCCAGTCCAAGGACAGGAACAGAAAACTTGAGCGGGACGTCCGTGAAGTGAGTGACTGCAGCTGTGTCTGTTGTCCTGAGGTGGAATGTGGGTTTCTTGTTCTCCCGGGGATCTCAGCCTTGGGATGGCTGCGTGAGTAAGAGCAGAGCACTGGAGAGACCACAACTGGCTGCCTCCCTGCCTCTGCGTCGAGGTCTCTGGGGGAGAAGAGGCCTGGTCCAGGCAGTCCGTTGGCAGTGGAGCAACACGAGGGCAGCCCTGGCACTGTGCTGCACCCTGGGTGTGGACTCCTCCTTTCCACAAGTTCTAGGGGGCCCACTGTGTTCCTTTTCTAAAAATTCATTCATCCATTCATTCATTTATTGGCGTATAGTTGCTTTACACTGCTGTGTCAATTTCTGCTGTACAGCAAAGTGAATCAGTCATCTATCTATCTATCTATCTATTTATGTATCTGTCTCTCTTTTAGATTTCCTGCCCATTTACTTCACCACAGAGCACTGAGTAGACTTCCCTGTGCTGTACACTAGGTCCTCACTCGTTGACTTTATGTGTAGTATCAGTGCTGTATATATGTCAACCCGAGTCTCCCGGTTCATCCCCGCCCCCCCGCAACTGCCTGTCCAATGTGTTCCTGATGATGCTGAAATTTGCTTCTGATTCACTCAGGCGAGTCTGGTGACACCTGTGGAGCCTGTTCTCTCGGAGAGATGGGAGCATGCTGTGTGGGCTCTGCTGAGGCAGCTTGCCTGGCCATCTTCTCGAGTTTTCTGAGGTTCCGCTCCTTGAAGGGATGTGTGACAGTGATACCGGCGGTCAGACAAGTCGAGTGGTGTTTGCTCATGCTCAGATCCTCAGGCCCGAGCTGTGTAACCATGTGGAATCGTGATGTCTCTGGCGGTCGTGTCTGCGGGTGTCATGATTTATGAGAAACTCCCTAGCGGTCACTGTGAAAACAGAAGAGTGCTGGGGACTCAGGCCTCTTCCTGTGAGCCTCGCCTCTCCTCTGTGCACAGACAGACAGCACCCACCCTGCCCACCCCTCCCCCGTGAGACCGTCTCAGAGAGAACCCCTCCAACATGTGGTACAGCAGGTGTACTTGTTCAGTAGCTTGGTGTGAGTAATTCTGTGTGAGAACTCAAACCAGAAATATTTGCACAGGTTTGTATAAGCTATTCACACTACTCTTTGGCAACAGGAGATTGGGTGTCCGAGTTGAATACGTATAGAATTCTAGAAAAAGCGTTTTCAAGACCTTTCACTTTTAAAGTTAGGACTTTGCCCACATTGGCTACTTAGTGACCAGGGAGGGACCTGAAGTGGATTTTGAGGTGGCGGACAGGAGTTGCACCAGCAGCAAGTTCTGGTCCTGGTTTGAGCGTTTCATCCATGTGGTGTAAGTCTGCTTTTGAAGAACTAGGCTTGAGAAGGCTGCTCCCAGTTGTGTACAATTTGACTTCTGTTTCCACTCGTTAATATGCTACTTTAATTCTGAGGAAATTGCATGAGACTTTTCCAACTTTTACTCGAGGAAACGAGCCTCAGAGCTCCCCGTTGGATCTGTTGAAGGTCCCTCCCTGTTCTGGGTCAAGCCCGCCTGTATGGTGTAGCAGACAGAGGTCCTGACTTCATGCCAGATACCTTCCCTCCTGGAATTCTTGCAATAACAGGGTAGTTTAGTATACTTTTCGTTTGCTGTTTGGGTTTGTTACGTAGAAAAGAAGCTTGGTCAACCAAGTGGCTGGACAGAACGTTAAGACAGATGGGTGCCAATCGTGGCAAATGTGACCTTTGGGATAGGCGCATTTTTGCTCACGTCCGAGAAAACTGCCGTGTCTAGGACTTTTATTTTGAGGACGTTAACTTTATGTTTGATTTGAAACTTAGGACGACATCAATGATAAACTTGAAAATGAAATTGCAAATAAGGATTCTAGGCATCGACAGGAATGGCCTTTCTGAACTGTGTCTGACTTTTATAGTAGTGAATTCCTGAGGAAGGAAGGTAAAGATCTTTTCATGTGACTCCCACATTGGAAATCAAGTCCCAGTGTAAAGTTCTTATGACCCTAAAATACTGTGTTCAAAAGTGTGGATGTACATCATGGTAAATCAGCTGTACTGGAAGGAAATACATTTTTAAAAAATTGCGGGTGACTGCAACTTACAGGTTTGCATTATTTGGGACTTGGTTTAACCATTTTGTGGAATTCCATTCCTGACTCTTTTGTTTTACTTGAACGTGAATCTGTTGGCTTGTTAGAGTTTTTACCGAAAGAGTAGAGAGCAGCAGGGAACTTCACGGCAGCTGGCTGCGTGTTGGGAACTGGGGTCACTGTGACAAAAGGCAGGGTTAGAGCTCCGGTCTGATTAGGGATTCTACTTCCTGTGGTTTGGTGAGCCTTACTCGCTCCTGTTCCCGAGTGGTCTCAGATAATCAGGATTTAACCAGGAAAACCAAATCTGGCTTCTCCAAAACAAAGTGAGTCAGTCTGGTGTGTGCCAAAGTGTATCATTGTCCCCACCACAAAAATTAAATACTAGAAAGCCATTGAAATGTATGATGGGGAATGCTAACTAAAAGCATTACGATATACAAAATAATGGCTGTAAAAGGCAGATCAGAAAATACTATGTACCATATGCTATTGTTTTCTGAGGGTTTTAAAGCACAGCATATTGTTTGTGTACGTACATAGAGGAATACGCACACAGAAAAAGTAAGAAAGCTGCTTAGAAACAAATGCTAACCTCTCAGGAACCTGAGCTTATAGATACTTTAATTTTTTTCTTTTTTAAAAAAGAATCTGTCTGTTCTACATTGAAAGGTTTTCAGAGTAAGAAGATCTGTTAAAAGAATAATCGTGCATTTACAAATACTAGTTGACTGGCATTTCACCAGGCACGCTCTTATCAGGTCTGTATTTCAGAGGAGATGAAAGCCATATTTTGGCTTACACGCCCGTAGCCATCTGCGGTCGGTAGGGTTCCCTCTAAGTGATGATTCTGGTGATGTTTTAAGAAGGGTCCGTAGTGAACCCTTCTTCCCTTAACTTGTCAATAAGAATGAATAAGCTTCTACAGATCTTCTTTAATATATAAGAATTTGTTTGTTTTTTTTAAGACGTCCTTGGGGAACGTTTAGGAAAAGCAAATACTCTGGCAGGAGGTGTTCTGCTCATTGAGCCCAAGCCCAGGAACACTGAGAGAAAATTTACCCTGACGGAGCTTCCGAAACAGAATGAATCCACTAGACACGTGCATTTAGGTTTTGTCTCAGCTTGCTTAAAGCGACAGTGGCTACACCTCTCGGCCTGTTTTGATCCTGTGCTCTCCCTTTGTAGACAGAGGATAAGAACCGCCAGTTGCAGGAGCGCCTGGAGCTGGTAGAGAAGCTGCAGCCGAGACTGCGGAGGGCAGAGACGCTGCCCGAGGTGGAGGCGGAGCAGGCGCAGAGGGTGGCCTCGCTCTCCAAGGTGCTGTTCTGGGTCCCTGGGGGGCAGGCGCAGGGAGGGCCTGTTCCCCTGCTCTCCCACCGCGCCCCTGCCCGTGCTGCTCAGTCCACACAGGAGCGCAGACGCGGGGGTCGTGCTGCCCGTCTGAGATGGGAGCGCTCCCTGAGTGTCAGGCAGGCCCCACTTCTGCGTCATCCCTACGTTAATTTCCCTCCAGTTTTGTCCCGAGTTGTGTGTGTCCCTAGGACGCTTCAGCTCCAAGTCACTGCTGCTCAGAGTTCAGTCAGCCACTCAAAGCCTAGCAGGATAGAGACCTAGAAAAATCCCATTCTCGTTTAAGAGATGGCCAAAATAGCTCTGTAATGAACACAGTTTTAAGTCATTATCCATACACTTGTTAAAGAAGTCCCAGCAGGGCACGTGCAGACCCGAGGCCCCACTCCCCACTCGCCGTCCCCAGGAGCCCGCGGGTGAGAGGCCATGCCCGTGGGATGTGGCGCTGCTGGGGGCATCGACCCCATTGCCAGCCAGCCAGCCATCCTGTCCTTGTGGCGGGAAAGGTGTTGCCCTGCGCTGCCGGTGGGCACTGGCTGAACATAGAGAGTCGGGCCGGGTCTGTGCTGACGCGGCTGTCGGAAGCCTTGCCAGGAGCTCAGTGAGCGCCCGAGGGGCCATCACGTCGCGGGAGGCTGCCGGTGTCCCGTGCTCGCCGACCCTCCCAGAGCAGGGTCACTAACAGCCGCCAGGGGGCACCCTTCTGCTGTGATCTTCCTCTCCAGGCTTGGTTTCTCCTCTCCCCTGGCATCTCTGCTGTCCATCCCCAGTCGGCCTTGTAGTCCGACCTTTTGTCTTCCGGAAGCTCTACCACTCAGGAGGCTAAACGGTTCGAACTTCCTTCCCGGCTTAGGAAGGTAGAACGTGTGCCTCGCATTTGCCGCTGTCTGCTGCCCGCGCGGGCTCGCCACAGGCAGTCCAAGGGGGGAACGCAGCAGCCGTGGGTGTGGGGCCCGGGGCACGGGGAGCACGTCTCCTCTCACGAGCTGGTCACCAGCACCCTCCGTGAGCCATGTGTCACACACGAAGCCGCGCAGGCTGTGTGAGCAGGCATGCGGGCGTGCCCCCCGCGAACCCAGGGCCCGTGGTTCGCACAGAGCATGGCCCGCTTGCCGCCCCTGCGATCACAGCCCGCGTGCCGTCAGGACAGGGTTGTTGTGAGCGGAGCTGACGCTGTTCTTGGCCGACAGGCAGGAGAGAGAGACACAGCAGCATGGAGGATAGGCTGCGCCAGATGGAGGCCCAACTGGAGGAAAAGAACAAGGAGCTGCAGCGGGTGCCTGTGCTGACGGGGAGGCGGCGTCTGGGCAGGAGACGTGGCTTGGGCGGGGGCCAGCACTGCCTTTCTCCACCACTCCCGTCTCTGGCATCGAGTGTGTGCCTGTGTGGCCCCATCTGCTGATCCGGGCACCCACCTCCTCGGGAGCAGGGCCAGAGGTGGTCGCCCATAGGCAGTGGGCAGGAGCCAGGGCCTCCCCACATTCAAAGAGGCTGCTTGTTGCTCTGACCAGCCAGTCCGGGGAGCTGCTTGGGATACAGGTGGACCTCACGACTGCCCCTCAGACAAACCTGGGGTGCCAGCCCGGGGCCCATGAAACTGAAGGCATGGCGCCCAGGTGTGGAGCCTGCTTGCCTCGGACGTGGCGCTGGAGTCCCACATGCCAAACTGCTGGTCCAGACACGGTGTGTGTGTAGGATGGCTGCCTCTAGACAGGAGAACTGCAGTTGTGCTGCGACAGAAGGCGCATCACGACAGGAAAGGGTGATGGTGGAGGCTCGCGTCACCGAGTCCTGAGAGAGGTTTCCCGGAAAGGTTGGCCACATGGCAATACAGACCATCCAGGAAATGGAGTGGGGATCCCGGGTCCAGCCTCACGTGTCAGTACTGTCCCCACCATACCTGTGTTCTTGGGCTTGGACTGCAGAGCCTCACAGGCGGGCTTCCAGGGGGCAGTGGTTCTGACTCCCATCATGCGACCCGCGGTGAGGCGCCCTCCCCGCTTAGGCGGAGAGCTCAATATCTCCCGATCAGGGGTGCACTTCTTACTTTCATAACTGCTGCTCGGAGGCTGTTGAGATCGGGATGCTGTTTATGACTAGACTAAGCCAATTCAAAGTCAACTTTTGTTTTGCTTTAAAAATCTTTGAATGCCAATGCCTTATTGTGGAAGCTGTGACAGGTTTTGTTTCCTTGGGCTCAAAAATCACTGCAGACGGTGACTGCAGCCATGAGATTAAAAAATGCTTGCTCCTTGGAAAGCTATGACCAACATAGACAGCATATTGAAAAGTAGGGACATCACTTTGCCGACAAACCATATACTCAAAACTATGGTTTTTCCGGTAGTAACGTATGGGTGTGAGTTGGACCATAAAGAAGGCTGAGCACCGAAGAATTGATGCTTTCGAATTGTGTTGCTGGAGAAGACTCTGCTTTAACAGAAAATAAACTTTGAAAATGTATTACGATGGAAAATTGCAAACATGCACAAAAGTGGATGGAGTAGTATAATAAATACCCATGACCCGTCCCGTCAGTTCGTCTCAGCAGTTTCTCATACAGAGCCAATCTCAAATAGATGATTCTTTTGTCTTCTCTCCATTTTTTTTTTAATACAGTAGGTTCTGAAACAGCTTTTTAAACCTTGAAATTGATGCTCATTTTATAAAACACAGACTTGGCAACTTTGTTATTGCATTTAAAAATTGTTTGAGGTAATTATTTCCAGTTTTTTAATATGAATTTTCATACTGGAAAAGACCCTGATGCTGGGAAAGATTGAAGTCAGGAAGAGAGTGGATGACAGAGGATGAGACGGTTGGACGGCATCACCAACTCAGTGGACATGAGTTTGAGCAGATGCTTAGCAGAAGTCGAGTTACGTTCTCCTTATGGCGAATCCACTGTTGTAACACGTATAGCACTTCTGGTTTTGAACACTGAATGTGTTTGCATTATAGATGGATTTAGAGTGTGTGGCTGTTGTGTGTGGTTCAGAATTCTGAGTAGTCCTTTCTGGATTCACCCAAGAGCTGAGACAAAGCGTGAGCCATTCACGTGGGCTGTGCTGTGCGTCAGAAAGATAATATGAGCCACCTACACAATCTAAAATTTCCTAAAAACCAACGGGCTACTCGACGTCCTTCTTTCACCACGAGTCTTGAAATCCTCTGTGTGATTTCCACATCGGGCTTTGCAGCAGCCTGTCTCACGTGCTCAGGGGCTGCACGAGGCGAGTGACTGCCATGGCCGACAGCACAGAGCTTCCAGGTTGAGTTGAGTGACTCACAGACTTGGCCCGTTTGACTTGTTTTACCCCATGAGCAAGTGAAGTGGGCTGTAGAGGAATGAATGTGAGGGATGCAGGTGAGCTCCATGGAGACAATTGAAAGCAGTGAGAGGAGGGAGGGCAATAGAGTGAGTCGTGTCCCCCTGACCCGAACCCCCCGCCTGAAGTCCAGCTTCTCTCTACAGACTTCATCGTTGTTAATGGCTTGCTATGTTTCCTCCAGAGAAACCTTTTCTACACCTGAGATGGAACTTCCTCCTCATTATGGTTTATAAGGGTTAATATTGTTCTGAGTGTTTCTATTTGCTAGGGACTCTTAGAGAACATTTTCTCAGAATTAAAATGTTGGGAGTTGATACCTACTCACGTAACCTGTTCTGCACATTTTGGTGCAAGTCACTTGACATCCAGAAAGCAAGCGGTGCAGGCTGTGTCATTTGCTGTTTCGTAGGACCAGCTGATTCTAAACCTGGAACCCCTGAGAGCCGAAGTGGACCAGACGAGACTGCGAGGGGCTCCCTTCCACCACAGGTAGGCTGCTCCCCCGGGCAGCTCCCCTCAGCGCTGTCGAGTGTGACAAGGGCCTGTCTGGTGTGTGGACAGTATGACTGGGTGTTGCTCATGGTCGCACCTCAAGGAGCCTGTAGCTTCGTGGCCAGCGAGAGGGAAGAGACAAGCATCGTTCCTTAGGGTCAAACTTGGTACCACGGAGTGGTAGTCACAGGATTGACAACACTCAAAACCACAGGCAGAGGTTTGGAAGTAGGGGGCCGACCAGTTGATATTTGGGCGTATTCATTTGAGGGGCCTGACAGACTGTGACACCGATGTTTCTGAAGAGTCGCAGAAGGTTAATGACCTGTAGTCTTTTGACTGCGGTGGGAGGAATCACCTGGCTTGTGAATGAGGCGAGCAGATTACTGAGCATCCTGCTTTTTTCTTCCTCGTTGTTAGAGGGGCGGTAATTCTTATTGAGTATTTAAATGTTTCTTTGGCTTCTTCACGGAAAACGGTCACAAGTGAGAGAGAAACTCTAGCAAAGGTGATTAAGTGCTTACTGGTGACATTCATTCATCTGTAGGAAATCGACTACTGCTTGCAGCCTGACTTAGGAGACAGTTTGGAGCCCATACGCATATTTCTGTGTTTGTGTGCTTAGGGGATCCTCGCAGTCCAGAGCCCCCACCCAGCCTTCTTCTAGAGAAAAGGAGATGTCATTTGAGACAAAGGCAGAGCCAGAAACTGGTCCTGTGTCTGAAACCACGGCGGGTGGAGTTCAAGGAGAGCACGTGCCCTGTAGAACAGGAGGGGACGTGGCCAGACTTGGTGGCAGAGCTCCTCCAGGGTGAGGGGCTGGGGCTGTCAGAGGTGGGGAACCCCTGCTCCCGGGGTGGACGAGGTGAGTGTGAGGAGGACTGCGTAGACAGTGGAGGAAGAGGAGGTGGACACGGCCTCCTCCTCTTGGGGGTTTTTGGGTAACGAGGAGGGACCTGGTGCCAGGACCCGAGGCCTGACACAATTGGGGGCTTCAGATGGAGAAGCCTGGGTCCTGGTCACCAGTCCCGTGTGTGTCAGTGAGAGTGAGAGACGAGAAGAGGAAGCAGCCGCGGGGCAGGAGGAGCCGCTGTGCTCTGAAGACAGTGGGCCACAGCGGCTGGTGCGAGGGAGGGGTGCCTCCAGGAGGCAGCTCTGGAGGGGTCACAGCAGTGACTTAGCAGCACAGGTGGGGCCTCGGAGTGGGGCTTGTGGGCAGTGTGGGCTGGGTGGGGGGCACTGTGCTGCCTCAGGAGGGAGGGAGTGGGGACTGAAAACTGGCTCCCAGGCAGGGCAGGCACAGCGTATTTGGTGGGACCTCCCAGAGGAATTGGTCACCTTGTCTCTGAGACCTTCTCCCTGAGGAAAGAGCTTCGGGTGAGGAGGGGGAGAGAGATGAAGGCTGCACCCCGCGAGGGGACTGGGAGGCGATGGTTGGGGGGTGACCCAACCCGGAGGCCTCTGTGGCCCTCAGAGGACCCTCGAGGGCCCGCAGTCCACAGCGGGACTGTGTCGTACCCCCCACCCAGTTCCCAAGTGTGCTCTAGCCCCAGGCCCTTGGGTGGAAGTGGAGCAGAGAAGGGAACAGTTCTGTCAGGAGGGAGGGGAGATGGGAGGGAAGACAGGGTAGCTCCGGGAGATTCCAGACTTCCATCTCCTGTGCAGCACAGTGTTCCTTGCAAAACCGTCGAGCAGAGCAGCGTGTGACCCCGAGCAGGCTGAGCTGGTGGTCGGCCCTGGCCACTCTGCAGCGTATGGGGTGTCCTGTCCTCGGAGGAAGGCCCTGTCTCCTGGGTTTAGGGACTCCTGCACGTGAAGGCACCCCCCTCTTCCCAGAGAGAAGACTGAGCAGAGCCCAGGCGGTCCTGCAGTGCAGGCGGCTCACAGTCAAGGCGGGGCCGCCCTGCCTCCCAGCAGGCCCCTGCTGAGTGAGCTCCTGGCACCTGCAGGCCCAGGCCTTAGTGCTCAGGGCCTGAGCATCTGTGCTGGGCCTTGTTCAGCCCAGAGTCCGGTGACACGCTCACCTCTGCTTTAATGGGAGACACCAATGGTGCTCAGCTCCGAGCTGTGGGTCTGAGGCTTTTCTGCTGCGGGTTGTCTGAGGCACCTTTAAAAACACTGAGAGCCGTGCAGACAGTGTTCCAGGCAGACCGGTGATTGTGATCCACGGACTTCCCGTGGGAGAGGGAGGTCAGAGCAGGCGTGGGCCGAAGGGGAGGTGGGGTGCCAGGGGGAAAGCAGAGCAGGTGCAGGCCCTGCCCTGGGACCTGAGAGCGGGCTCCAGGGGGACCCTGGACGCCCCAACCCCAGACAGCCGATCCTGTCCTAGTCAGCTCCACACCCTCGCGTCAGCACTGCCTTCCCCACATACAGGAGTTTTCCAGCTGCTGGGGATGAGCCCTGAGTGTCTGCGGAGCAGCGGGCGGCCTGTTGCTATTGGAGCCAGGAGGGCAGTGCCCTCCCGGGGGCCCTTTTGCTGTGAAATTGCCGATCTTCCAAATGGACAGGCTTTGGCCCGTCTGACAGAGTGAGCTCTCTTTTCTTCTAACAGTGCTGCTCTTTGCCGTGTGTTTCAGCCGACCCCACTTGGGCAGCGCCCCGGACCTCAGGTTCCCTGTGGCGGACCGGCCGGCAGACTCCTTGGGCAACGGGGCGGTGCTGTGGTGCCCCCAGAAAGGCCGGCTGGCAGCGTTGCACGATGAGCCATCCGAGGCAAGGACCCCGCCGCCCCCTTCCCATCCCTGGTGGGCACCTTGTGAGGCACCTGCCCCCTCACACTGTGGTCCTGAGGTGGGTTTGGAACAAAGCGCTGATAGGTCGCTTTACGTCTTCCCATTTTCCTTTTTCTGGCTAAGAGTTTACTTTTAAGGCATGCTTTTTTTCCTTAACCAATTTTAATAATTTGTGGCCTATTGTGAGGCCCAGCATGGTACTAATTAGCACAGTTTTGAAATCGTCCTACGAGTAAATGGATACACATATCCATCAGCTTATAGTGAGAGGAATTCTCATTGGAAGTTTAAGTGCCTTTATGTTTTCACCTCATTCATGCCATGTATTTGTTCATACATGTCTGTGTTTTGAGCTTCCACATTCAGTGAGCAGTTAGTTTGGGCCAGACATGGTCAGAAGTAGGACTCCAGCAGTGAATTAAAAACCGTGTGTGTTCTTTATCCACTGCTACGTAACGAATCATTGCAGAGCTTAGTGACTTCCCAGGGAGCAGCTCACAGTCCTCAGTGCCTGTGCATTGTAGCAAGCGGGCCTGGTTCAGGGCCTCCTGAGGGCACAGACGCGGGAAGGCACCCCAGGGCTGGATGGCAGGCTTTCAGACTCACCTGGCTGCTGGGGACAGGCCGAGGTCCCTGCCGTGTGGCTTTCCCATGGCCTGGCTTTCCGTGGAACACCCTCTGAGAGCAAGAGTGCGGGGTTTAGCCCGGGGCCCTTCACGCCCTGGTCTGGAGGCCGCACACCTTCACTTATGTTTGCGAGAGTGAGCTGCTAAGTCCTGCCTCGCTCAGGGGCTGAGCAGGAGTTGCCCCTTCTGCCTCTTGAAGGGAGGAGGATGGAAGAATTTGTGGACCCCTTTTTAAACCCGTGCAGCCTGTTGAACAGTAATGAGCAGGGAAAGGAGACCAGAGTGGCTGAGTTGTCCAAGGAGGAGGGGACGATCGTGTGTAAACAGGGTGGCCAGTGAGGTGACACCAGGAGGGTGACCTTGAACCAGAGACCTGGAGGCAGGAAGAGAAGTAGCCACTCGGAGATAGAAAAAGGGTCATGTCAACCAGCGGGGACAAGGGAGAGAGCGGGCCGCATCAGGGAGGAGCCTGGGCTCAGGCCTGAGCAGCTCGAGGCCAGAGCCTGTTTCCTGAGGTGAGGAGGGCTGCCGGGGCTGGGAGCTAAGAGCCGGGCCTCAGCCCTGTTGAGGTGGACAAGCCCATGGGGTGTCCCAGGGACGTGTCAGGAGAACAGCTGAGTGTTCCGGCCTGCATCCGGGAGAGGACTCATTCAGCTCAGGGTGGACTTGGGGTCGTGGGCATACAGATGGCATTTAAAGGCACGAGCATGGTAAAGTCACCAGGCAGGTGCCGGTGGAGAGAGATGGGGTGCAAGGGTAGAGCTGTGGGGCATCCTGCATTCCAAGGTTGAGAAGGGGCGCAAGGGACTGAGGAATAACCGCAGGGAGGGCAGGGCCTGGAGCCCAGGGAGAGACATGCTGGGGGGGGGTGTCGTGGGGGAGGGCAAGGAAGGGAGGGGGCTTGGTAACATGGGTTCCTCGAGCCCCCGGGGAGTTGCCCTGCAGGGCGGGGCTCACCGCCTGCTGGCAGAGAAGTGGAGACCGGGCGGGGAGGGGGACCGTAGAGGCCACTCCCAAGGAGCTTTCAGAGACCTGCAGTGGGCGCTGCAGGGAGCCCTGGAGGAGGAATCTGCTGGTTCCCCTTGTGCGATTGGAAGGCGAGAGAAGGGAGAGGACATGCCGACCGGGCTGATGGGGGTGAACCCATAGGCAGCTGGTTCGCTGGAGCAGAGCAGGAATGATGGCAGGTGGTCCTGGAGCCAGCGAATGGGGTAGCCCAGCCCTGGGGCGGGGTCGTGACGAAGACAGGAGGCGAGGGCACTGGCCACAGGGGACAGGGAGCCAGCAAGCCAGCACCTCGAGGCTGCCCCTCAGTTCCTTTGAGGTCATGTCTGGGAAAGAAGGCAGGACCTGGGTGACAGTGTGGCAGGGGGGACGTTTGCAGAGACAAGGGTGTGAGGTGTGAGAGCAGGAGGGTGGCACGGGGCACCACAGGCACAATCCCATGTGTCTCTGATGACAGAGCCAGCCTTGCGGTGCGAGGAGCCATCCTCCAGAACAGCCCGAGGGCCTGTGTCCCGAGAGGAGAGCCGTGGAGGGGCTGGCCCTCCCGTCTCCTGGCTGCCCCTGCTCGCGCCTCTCTGTGGATGTTCAGACCAGCCTGGGAAACGGAGGACTGGGAGCCTGCGAGGACGGCACACTCTGGTGAACTGGTACCAGTGATGGCCGCTGATAGGGACCCAGCGGCTGCCGAGCTGAAGGGTTCTTTTTTCTTATTTTCTTCCAGCCTGGCTGATGGAGGCATGGATGTATTTTTGTAATTTTCGGTTTCTGTCTCTGACTCCATCAGCCCACCCTTGTGAATAACCTCATAGGATTGCCTGCCGTCCATGCTGTGACCTGGGTGTCACCAGGCCATCTAGGAACTGGATTCTCCCCCTGCCTGTTTCTTGAGTCCTGTTCGCTTAAGAGATGGCAGTGTCTCATGAGCATGGCCCATTCATCCACAGTCAGGGCTTCCATGTAAAATTGGGTTCAGTTCCTGATAGACTTGAGCTGCCCTGAATGTCGCTGACGAGACGTGGTCCTCTCATGCCCAGGTGCAGACCCCGAAGGAGCAGGACTGGGAGCGCACGCAGCAAGCCAGCATGCTGGCCGATGTGGCCCAGGCGTTTGAGAGTGACGAGGGCGTGTCTGACGACGAGGGCGACAGGGTCACCCTCTTCAGCTCGGCCACTCAGCTGTCGCCCAGCAGGCAGGCCAATGCCAAGACTCTGACCGTGATGATGCAGGAGCAGCTGGACGCCATCAACGAAGAGATCCGGTGGGTGATCCTGAACTCAGGTCCCCAGAAACTCGGTTTCTCTGAGGAGCTGTCTTCTCCTAGGGACGTCTGAGTGTTCCATAGTAAGAAACCTGACCTCAGGTCTGCTTCAAGAATTTTCAGTTTTGAGATGGCCCTTGATTACAGAGCTCGGGCAGCCGGGGCGTTCTGTCCACGGTGTGGTGTCAGCACTCTGTGGGGGCGGGGGGGGGGCGGCGTTGTGGGGTGTCCCCCCTCAGCTCTGAGCCCCAAGGTGGGTGAGGTGCCGAGGCGGTGTCCCCTGCGGCCCGTGGACCCTCCTGTGTCCCTCAGAGCCCCCCACGTTTTGGTGAAAAGCCACCTGGTGAAAGCTGGGGTTTTGGGGTTGGCAAATTCCCACTCAGATCTGCCTTTTCCTTTTTAACTTAATGTAGTATGAAGATTGGCTTGTTGTAAGACAGTGGTCCAAGGACGTGTGTTTGAGTTTTTCTCATCTCATCAGTATATTTAAGATGTTTTCTTTAGACACCTTCTTGGCAGTTATAACAATTTTCAAAACAGGATAGAATCCAAAGGCCTGCCTCGTGGTGAGCAGGGGGCCTTGGGTCTGGGTGCAGCCAGGTGGCTGGGGGCCCCGAGGCCTGCCTGGTGCCACACCTGCCCAGCTATGCCCGTGTCCCGAGTCCACGTTCAGAGTGGCCGCAGGCCGGTGACCCTGCACAGGACCAGGCAGAGCTGCTGCTCAGACTGGTCTCATCACGTCAGCCCAGGCCGAGGTGCCCGTTCCTGTCGGCCGAGCGCGGGGCTCCGGGGGAGAGGCAGGGGGTGAACGGGACAACCAGCAAACGCAGGTGGTGTCACCTGCCCATTTCACGCCAAGACAGACAGCTTTGTGGGCCGTGTTTGAGCACAGACGAGCTCAGAAAGATGGTCTTTCTGCATCCCTGCAGGAAATATGGAACGGTTATAGATTAATATTTTTATTTTTACAGCAAGTTTTCAGGTAAAAGTGATTTTTCCTTATGCGACAAGTTGACTTGATGTAAACGGTCAATTCTGTCCATCAACTTGTTATCAACAGTGAAAAACTTTCCAGATGTATGAGTTGAAGTGAAGCTGGAGAGTTTACTTCCTGTAAGAATCTTGTATTTTAATTTGAAAATCATTGTATTTGCATAATCGTATATTTAAACTGCTATATAAAAACATCCACCACACATTAGGGGAGAAGAGCAGAAACTGTGAATTCTAGGTTAATGCAGCACATTGACATGAATCCAGAAACTCACACAAAGCTGATGGAGAACTTCATCAAGTGATGCGTTTGTATGTATTCAACCTTAAAAAAAAAAAAAAATGATCAACTCAGCACTTCATCTGGTCTGGAGACTTGTGTTTAGAAACTGCAGCTTGTTTGTGAATTGCTGTTTTGATTATACAGAGTTCCTGATTCCCAGTGGAAAAGACTTGAGGCACTGACGTGCATCTCTGCCCTGAGAGCAGGGGAGGTAAGGGTTGTCAATGAGGTATCTCTTCACAGGAAAGAGAGTTGCCACCGGGGCCCCTTCAGAATGTTAGAGTAAATAAGTGAAATCAAGCGTGGATGGTCAGGGCCAGTTTGTAAGACTCAAGGCTAAGTTATTCTAAGTTTGAGAATATTCCAAAGAGGAAAGGTAGAACCTTTTGTCTGAGATGTTAATTGAGCAACTGTTTCTGGAATTTGCTAATCATGACACAGAATGCCAGCCCAGATTTATTGTCCAGACAGGTTCCTCTGCTGACAAAGGCAGGTGACGCCTTTTATTCTATTTTAGGTTGATCGAAGAAGAGAAGGAGAACACGGAGCAGCGGGCCGAGGAGACTGAGAGCAGGGAGGGCAGGGGGAGCTTAGGCAGCCTCCGTCGTTTTAAATCAGTGAGCTCCCTCAACCTGCTTCCCACCTCCTCGCATGCTGGCTCCTGCCCGCCCCTGCCCAAGCCCAGAAGGAGGCAGCAGAGCCTGGCGCAGGAGGGAGACCAGCTGGGCATCATGACTCTGGTATGTGACTGCCTCCTCCCTGCCGCATCCCTCCCCCAGCATGCTGTTTTTTGTTTGTTTTTTGTTTTTTCTCTTTATACCCAGAAGAAAATCAGGTACATTTGCTACGCTCAGAGGTCTAAAAGTTTTTAAACTGCCTCGTCTTTAATCATTCCACAATGGCACAGCGACAAATTAGTCTTGATATTTGGACCACCACTTAGCACGTCATCATGAACTCAGCCAGAGCCTGCCTCTGTAACGTTGGGCCTGGCCTTGTGCAGGGCACAGCAGCTGCAGGGAAGTTTCTGTTCTCAGGGAGCAGACAGCTTCGTGAAAGTAACCATAGGCAGCTCTCATGACATGGGAAAGCCGTACAGCAGATTTTCCACTGGGGATGCCTGGCTACAGGGTGCAGGGCATGCGGTGGGAACAAAACCAAGAATCTACATTGGTCTGCTTACTGATGGACCTGGCCACGCGCTCAGGCCAGCTCTGCGTGTGAAACCAGGTTAAAAGCCCAGGGCCCCAGGGCCCCAGGGAAGACGTCGGGCTGCCTCACTTTTCCGAGTCTAAAACTGGGATGACGACCTAGGGCTTTTGGTGACAGAGTGTGTGGCTCTAAAGCACATGTTCCAGCTTTCTTGCGTGTTTAGCTTAGGTGTTGTGAGTGCATTGCTGTTCACCCCATGAAATCACGTGTACAACATCCTGCTTTGTAACTGGACTTGTATTGTCTCTTTTTTCTGTTACCACCCATTGCATGTTAGCTGCATTGTTAGTCAGCTTATAATTAAATTAACCGTGAATCATTTTAGCGGCCTGTGAAGTGGTAACTAGTCCATTTTGTGGTCTTTTGACACACTGTTTTTATAATTTGCATCATTGGCTAATTAGTTGATATTTAAAATTCTTTGATGATTTCTCTGTGGTTTCATGCTTGATTTCTTTCCGAATATTTGGAAAAGAACAGTTCTGCATGTTTTCCTTGCTGTTGGAGTTCTCTGACAGTGTGTCTGCTTTCATCATTGGTTTTGATTCCCTCTCTCATCCTGTTGTCTGCTTAGTCGTCATGAATCCAGATCCCCCCCCAGGCCCCGAGGCTGTAGTTTACCCATCCATCTCCCCTCCCCCGTCCCCTCACTTGCTCTGGTCATAGCCGTGCTGTGGTCCACAGCGTGTGTCCCCTTAGTCAGGTTTGTGCTTTGTCTTCATGTCTCATTAAATGGTGTTTTTCCCCCATAGCAGTAAGTTGAATTGGTGTATCACTATGCAGTTACAGGAGAAGGCAATGGCAACCCACTCCAGTACTCTTGCCTGGAAAATCCCATGGACGGAGGAACCTGGTAGGCTGCAGTCCATGGGGTCGCACAGAGTCGGACACGACTGAGCGACTGAACTGAACTGAACTGACACAATATCCTTTCTGTGTTGGTGCTTGTATTTAAGACTGTAAATCTCATCAGCTTTTGCACAGTTAATGTCTCTATTAGACTCGTTAAAAAAGTATCTTCTATGGTTAATAAAATGTAAAGACTGCACCTGCTATTGTGCTAGCTTTCATTCTTACATATTTTCACAGGGAACTTGCTTTAATGAATTTATTTTGAGAAGTTTTAAATCAAATTCTATGTCAGGATTTTACATGAATGTCCAAGAGGTGGTTAGATTTGTTCAATGTTAAACTAGGTATTATGGTAACTTCCTCATCAGTTAAATTACTAATTTAAAGTGTAACATGTTTTTGATTAAGAGAAGCTAACTTATAGAGAGATTTGGCTGAGAATAGACAGACACCTGTTAAGGCCCTTTGTTGTACAGAATGCTGTGCTTTAATAAATCATGATGTTGTAATAGAATGGTATCTTCCTGAGTAATAATTTATAGTGTTTCTCTAGTAAATCTTGAATAGCTTATTTAACTTCTGTGGTCAAAAAAATGTTCTGCTTCCAGTCACATTTCTCTAAATCTTCATGTCACTTACATGTTTGCCATCATTTTTGCTTTACTGTATTTGCCTCTACGGATTCTTGAAATTTTAGCTTCAAAGTCGCAGTAAATCTGGTTTCTCTTCATTTCTTTGCACACATCTATCAGCCTAGTGATTTAAGGAAGCAGCGTCGAAAGGTAAACTATTGAGTAATTTAGCAGGCCTTTGTTTCTCTGTGAAGTATTGAAGAGTCCTTATCGTTTAACGTGAATGAACACTGTGTGGTTATGTCCTGGTGAATAATTGACGGTTTAATGGAAGTGATGAAACTCACCCACCACTTAAAATGTGCTGATGGTTCTGTTGGAAATTGGTCATTCGTTGGGACAATTGTAACAGTGTGCCTTTCTCCCACTTGTTGGCCTTCTGGTCATCTCATGCTTGTTTATAATAGACATAGTATTATTTATTATTTTTAAAAATTTCTGTACTTATGTTTTTGGCCATGCTGCACAGCTTATGGGATCTTAGTTCCCCAACCAGGGATCAGACCAGTGTCCCGGCAGTGAAAGTGCCAAGTCTTAACCTTTGGACCACCATGGAATTTCCGCTTAGTGTTTTCATATAAGAAATGACTGAATCAGAGCCATAGATGTTAGATTTGCGGGAAGCCAATTTAATGATGGTGGGTAGCAGTGTGCAGGAGACTCTGTGTGCCAGGCACGTGCTTTCCGAGTCTGTCATCTCATCCCCAGGTGAGGTCCAGTCTACTGCTATCCCCATTCAGCAGACATAGACACTGAGGCTTAGGGAGGCCGGGCACCCTGCCCAGGCTCTCACACCCAGCAGCGTGGTGTGGACTGGTCTGATCAGAGCCTGGACACTTAACCGTGGTGCTGTCCAGCCCGCTTTCCTCCAGAGGCTCTCGTGTCCATCACGGCATCCCTGATGGAGGGAGCATCAGGAGGGAGCTCTCTGCCTCTCCCCTCGGGTCACTTGGATGAGCCCCTGTTGTTGGAGTCCAGTGCCCCAAGGGCTGGCCTTCCTTGTCCCTCTCCTGCTCCCAGCCCGCTGGCCGAGCACTCCTGGGCCTTCCCGCAGGACTGGGGTGGCCGTGCTCCAGTTCAGGCGGCTCAGTGCCCAGGAGCCCTTCTGCTGGGCACAGCAGAGCAGCGCCGTCCCCCTGGGGTTGGTGACCTGGGCGTGCCGCTCGCCCGCTCTGTGGCCTGCTTTGCCCTCCTGTTCAGGGAGGACACAGCACTGCCCTTCCTAGCCACATGTGGCACCAGTGGGGCAGCTCCCATCCTGGGGGAGGGCAGCCAGGCTGCAGACCCAGAGGCCTTCCTCAGGAGGAGGCCCGGGGGAAGGGGCTGGCCTGGGCCCTGACTCCGAGGCAGGTGTTTGTCTCCACTGAGTCCATAGTCAACCCAGGTGTGTCACTTCCCTGCTCTGTTGGTTGTTGTTTTCTGATTTTTATAAATGCTTATTTTAACTTGAATTTGAGATTGATCCCTGTTCAGTTCCATGTGGAAAATTTCTAGCCTTTGTAGCCTTCTGTTGTCTGAGGGTTCTTGTCAGAGCTCAGGGGAGGGAGCCCAGTTTATCCAGCTGCTGTTAAATGAGTTCAGCTGTATTTTGCACTGTTACTTTGTTGTCACCAAGCTCCTCTGGGGCTGCATGGCATCAGTATTCTTGACAGAATCCCACCAAAAAGGCACAGGTTAGTTGGTTAAAACAACGCACTCATTGTTTATAACAATACATGCCATGCATGTTTCCTAAAACCTCCCCAGGTTTAGCCACACACCAAAATGTATCAGTGAGACCTGTTTGGACCCTGCAGGGTTAATCTGTTCCCACACTGTCTTTCCTTTCCTCACACCCAGGACCAGCGGAAACGCTGGGAGTCCAAGAGAGATCATCTTCTTCTTTTTTTTTTTTTTTTAATTAGTTTATTTTTTAATTGAAAGATAATTGCTTTACAGAATTTTCTTTTCTGTCAAACCTCAACATGAATCAGCCATAGGTATCCATATATCTCCTCCCTTTTGAACCTCCCACCGCTCTAGGGTGATACAAGATCATCTGTTAGTGAAGACCTGGGGGTGCCTTATGGAAACCACTGTGAGCAAATGACACTCGAACGGCGTGTAAGTACTTCAGTGGGTAGTCCCCAGTCTGTATGTTACCGAGAAATACGATCCAGGCACATGGTGTTCGCGTGGAGGGGTTAGGTACCTTTTCTGTGTTTCCCTTGTTGTCATGGGTTCCAGTAACCTGCATCATCACTACAAATGATCTTGGATGGTGACACAAGCTGTGTCTTTTTCTCCTTCAAACAGAAAGGTCTGGACGGCTTTGCTGAGAGGTTTCGTACTCTAGCTGTGGTGCTTCTGAGCAGCATCTGGCGATGAGCACAGTCCTGTCATCAGGGCAGTTCATGCCGTACAGGATCCACGGTGCCAGCATCGCTCTGCTGTCCTGCCCCGCAGGGCCATCTGGTCGCTGGATTCCAGGGAGGGCCGAGGCCGGCTGCAGGGAGGCTCCCGTCCGGGGTCTCTGCACTCAGTCAGATGCTCTCGCTGCCCCATAGCCCCACTTTTTTTGAACAAGACAGTCCTTTAAGATGGCATTAAGCTATAACAAGGGTTTTTTTGTACTTGGGGGAAAGCATAGCTAATAGATTTTCAAATAAGTTTCTGGTTATAATGTAAAGCCTGTGTGATTGCCTTTTTCAGAACAGTCTATTGTTAGCCAATTTGACACTTAGCTCACTCCCTCAGCTGCCAGCTTTACGGGAAGAGGTAGAAGATGACAAGACCGCCATCAGATGTGAACCCTCGACCCTCGCCTGGCCGCGGTCCCTTCGGCTGGGCCGCCTGCACACGGGGGCGCTGCGCACAGCCACCCACGAGGACCTCAGGGACGCCCACAAGTAAGCGGCCTGTGTGTGCGTCGTCAGTTTCAGGAGCCCTGCGCCTCTTGTCTTGAAAGAGTTGCAAGGATGATTTTAAAGGAATACCACTGAGTTCGGTGCCTGTGTTTAGTGGTGAACTTCAGGTGCTGGGGAAGAAGAGCTCAGTGACCTCAGTGATTTTAGAAAACGTCCATCTCTACAGATTGACTCCTGTGGGAGCTTTCTTCCTGCTCTTGGTAGAGGTCTGCCCGGCCTGGGGCACGTTCCTGACGGTGACGGCCCCGTGCCTCTCGGGTTCGCTCTTGAGGGTCCCTCCCTTTCCTGCAGGGGTCTCCTCTCAGGAGACCCTGTCCCCTCCTGTGACTGACACTGTCCTCATTCAGACCACCACTTGCTGAGCTCCCGTCCTGAGCCAGGCAGCACTCGATGGAGGGCACATGTGGTCACCTGACCAGCGGCCCTGCACGGTGACCGTCGCTCTCCTGCCACGGCCGGGGATGGTTACCCTGTGGGAGGCGGGGGGATCTACCCAGAGCAGGGGAGCTCGTCTTCTCCTGGAGCGTCGTCACCTGCCGAGCAGCGACCCTAAGGGAGGGTCAGAGCGCCCTCTGCACCAGCTGGCCTGGAGTCAAGCCCTCCTCGCGGGAGAGCTCGAGGCAGAGAATCTCAGCTTCCCAGTGCGGTTGTCTGACGCCGGGAGCCTGCATTGCTTGTGTGGAGTGTGGTTGGTGAAGGAGACTCCAACTGTCAGCTGCGAGGTTGAGGCGCGGGTGTTGCTGGGTGCCCGTTTCTATCAGTAGCTCTTGTGGAGGGGTGTGTGTTTGCACAAGGGTGCCAGTTAAAGGTCGTTTTCTCTCCCCAAAGCTCCACAGGCTCTCAGGACAGCCCCGGGAACAACCCCAGCAGCAGCACCAGCAGCCAGGGCTCGCTGCACAAAGCCCCAAAGAAGAAGGGCATCAAGTCCTCCATCAGCCGCTTGTTTCGCAAGAAGGAAAAGGACCGGCCTGAACACCCCAGCAAGGAGGCGTTAGGACCAGGTGGGTGCTTCACCGTTCAGAGGGAGGAGGGCCTGCAGGCATCTCCCTTCTGTGTCTCCCCCGTCGTCCCCACGAGGCTCCTGTCAATCACGCTGGGAGTCCTCCTGGGAGCAGGAGTGGAGGAGGCGTCTGTCTTCTCAATGGGTCTGAGATGATCGGCTGAGTTAATGAGTGGATGGTTGGGTGGATGGATGGATGGATGGATTAGTGAGGGGTGGATGGATGAACAGATGGCTGGCTGGATGGGTGGATGAATGGAGCATGGAATGAATAAAGCAGATGATTGTACTCCAGTGCTAGAAACATATTCTACGCAATTGATTGAGTAGGAGCTGGGCAATGATTGTTTCATCCTAGCAGTGACATGTGTTTGGAAACGGCCTAAGTGGTCCTCAGTGAGGGGTGAGGTACAATCTGTGGACACCCCACAAGGAACAGCCCGCCCTCCTTCCTGCCACCTTCCCCATCCCCAGGAGCTCATCAGGGGTTCTGCCCATGCCCCCACCCCACCCCACAGCCACACAGGTCCTCCTGGGGTCCCCTCATCACACAGGGTTATCATCAGGCCCCCATATCACTCAGCTTCCTCTCCTTGAGGACAGACAGCGTATGTTCCTGCCTCTTCAGCCACAAATTTGTTGAGTCTTGTTTGTGCTGGGTGTGGGATGTACAGGGGTAAGTAAAGCAGATGTGGTCTGGAGCACAGCTAAGTGACAAGAGAGAAAAAGGAGCAGATTATTAAATGCTATCCCTATTATTAGTAAATACAATGCTGAGATGGATGGTGCATTGATTATGTACCAGATGCTGTGTGTGCCTCTTAGCAAGCAGGTGCTGCCCCCTCCCGATTCACAGAGGAGGACACAGTGACAGTCACGTGGTTAGGGAGCGGTGAGGGCAGGTTCACACCCACCCAGTGGGACCAGGCACTTTGCCGAGCCCCAGCCACCTCTCTCGTGGATGAAACAGGAATGAGATGGCTCTATGGCATGATGGTTCAATGGACATGAGTTGGAGCAAACTCCAGGAGATAGTGAAGGACAGGAAAGCCTGGAGTGCTGCAATCCAAGGAGTGACAAGAGTCGGACACAACTGAGCGACTGAACTAAAACCTGAGTGTGTGCTAACCCGCTTCAGTCGTGTCTGACTCTGCGACCCCAGGGACTGTAGCCCGCTAGCTCCTCTGTCCATGGGATTCTCCAGGCAAGAAGACTGGAGTGGGTTGCCATGCTCTCTTCCAGGGCATCTTCTCAACCCAGGGATCGAACCCATATCTCTCGTTATCTATTGCATTGGCAGGCAGGATCTTTACCCCTAGCGCCACCTGGAAATCCCCAGTGAATGCTGACAACTAGAAACGCAGAACATAAGGGCCGCTCCTAAGTTAAACTGGAAGAGCAGCAAGCACAGGTTGTAAAGAGGAAAACACACGATGAGCGACAACAGCGAAGTATCTGTGCCATTCGGAAGAGGAGCCCGTCAGCCCTTGGAGGGACAGCTGGAACCAGAATGAAAACCAAGGCCATGGTCAGCAGTGCCCACCACACGGCCTGGGTGGCGTGGTGTCACTCACCGGGCTTCCTGCATCCCCAGAGCTGCTGGCAGTAACATCTCTGAGTGCCAGGCCGGGCAGCGTCCCCGAATGAGCTCAGGCATCACCGCTCTCCTTCCAGTGCTGTTCCGGGGCCCTCTGTGGGCGGCCACCCTCATGCCCTGCCCTGCCACTTGCTGGGGCCCGGCTGTCCCCCTGGGATCCTTTCAGCCCTTGAGCTTGGGTGTTCCCAGCCCTCTGCCACACCGGACTGGGACGCAACTCAGGACTTGGGCTTGAGATATGAAGGAGACCGTGAATCTGGAAGGACACCACCCTGGGGCCTGTGAGAGAGCAGGAGAGCAAAGCCCCTACGGGGAGGAAGCAGAGCTGGGGAACGTGCACACAACGTCCACTGCCTCCTGCACAAGTGCCTTTTCTTTGTCTCTCCTTGACCTGAAACAAACGCCAGCTGCTGCTGCTCCGCAGGTGATTCCTAAAGATGCACCTCCTGCCAGAGCTATTGTCCTGCTGCTCTGGGGCTGCCTGAGTGTGCTCAGGAGTACCAGACAAGTTAGGGCTGCCACACCTCATACTGGAGGTGGGGGGCCTGATACTGGGGAAGGGTCGGAGGTGGGGGGAGGGTCTGAGGGTGGGGGAGGGCCTGATGCTGGACTGGGATCTGATGCTGGACTGGGGTCTGATGCTGGACTAGGGTCTGATGCTGAGGGAGGACCTGATGCTGGACTAGGGTGCATCATTTGGGTCCCCGTCAAGGTTGCCCTCGGACACCCCGCCCTGTGACCGATGGCGAGCCTCGACACCTGCACTTTGTTCCCACCCTCGGCCCGCTGCCCACGCCTCAGCAGCAGAGGGGCCCTGTCCCCGCAGATGCTGAAGTGATGGAGCCTCTTGTCTCCGGAGCCAAGGGAATGAACACACCGTCGGGCGCCCTCTAGGGACACCTATGCTTCCGCCTTCTGGCCTTTCCATTGCATCCGTCCGTTTCTCTTAAGAGAATGTCCGTGGGATGACACGGGCTCCCTTTACCAGCTCTGGTCTGTTCTCAGTGAGAGTACAGCTTACCCTCGGCACTCTTTATTGGCCCTGGGAAATTTTGCTTCAGTACTTGATTGAAAGAAAGCAATAAATAATACTGTGATAAAAATAGTTCAAAAGTAGACTGTACATACTTTGTCACATATTCGGGAAGTTCACAAAAGATTAATAGGAAAATAGAATGATAACAATGAATTGTACAAGTAAATTAAAGGCGGAACCCACATGTAAAGAGACATGCTGTCTCTGTCTACCAAGATACCAGCTGCATAATAAATATCACACTGTGACCTGAACGCATCTCTTGCTGGCTTTTTTAATGTGCTGCTGAAAAAGTAAAGATTACATTTGCTATTTATACAATCCAGAATGGCTATGTCATCACAATCTAAAAATGTACGCCTAGGTCCATTCTTTACACGTTTACAAACATGTAAAAAGATGATTTACATAAAAATAAGGCCTTTGTCAGAGCTGCACTACCCTGTCTGTCTGGGAAGTGGCACCTTCACTGTCCAGCTCGATGGCTCTGCAGCAGGTGCAGGGCATTGCGATTGGTCCCCAAAGAGTCTCACGGGAGAGGAGGGATCCGGGTCCACAGAGACTAGGTTACAGGAGAGATCTTCATAGTCGTCTTCTAGGCATCCTTTCAGCCCAAATTTCATTAGAAGCTCACATTTAACACCCAGTACTTTTAAATCACTTCACGCTGTGCACAAAAACCATTTCTTGCTAGAAAAAGTACAGTTTAGGCCAGTCGTTAACATCCACCAACAATTGGTTGAAATTAAGTTTGCTTATTTCAGAGTGATTGTTGGAGAGCTTGGTTACATTCTGGAAGGATAATAATGCACACCGTGTCATGATGATTTTACCATCGCAGGAAAACCCCTTCTCTCATGGTTTAACATTGAAAAACAAGAATAATGACAATAAATGCATCATTTACAAAAGCCCTGTGTTTGTTCATAGGATTTATACAGACAAGCACTACAGTACATTCATTTGAAAGACTGAAATCAGGTATCAGAACATGAATGGATCTGAAAGGATATTCATAGCCTGAATATACAAGAAAAAGGAAGTAATTCTATAAATGAAGTCATAAGTTTACATAAATATCAGAAACATTAAATTCTAAAATATTTTTTCTCTATGGTCTTCATGAATTTTTCACTAATTAAAAACCCTGTAATATCTTCGGATCCATGTAACAAGTATTAACAGAGTAAAGATGACATCGAGTTCAAAATGTAGTCTTTGTTGTATACTGGATGCTGTATAAACATCTGGAGAATTCGTGCAGGTGAACTGGAAACAAACACACAGAAAAGTCAGTCCTGGGATGGCAGCTGGTGCCCCAGCCCCTGCCCCTCCTGACGCCCCCACCCCCTACCCCATTTGGGGCTTCAGCTGCTTTGAGAATTCAGAGAAACATGGAGGACCAAGCAGATCAAGGAGAGAACTCTGTGGCTGACTTGATTCTGACATATAGCTAAAAGCTGCTGGTAAAAAAAAAACCCTCAAAAGCCCAATCCAGCTTTCTAGCTGAGATGTGAACAGGACAGAGCAGACAGCCTCCTGCCCTCAGAGTTGCTCGAGCAGGGCTGGGCCCCAGGGCCGGACCCACCAGAGGACCACCCAGAGCAGTACCTGCAAGGGAGGGTGGCCCCTTAGTGGCCGCCGAGCCCCAGATGCCGGTGCACCTCCGTGTGAAATGCTGGCCTCTGCACGGAGAGGTCCAGGGCAGGGCAGCCTCGTGAACCCTGACGGTCTGGGCCCTGTTCCCTCCGAGAACGTGCACGCAGGGCGTGGCCGGCAGCACTGCCACTGTGGGAGGGATACCCATGCGTCCCTATGCGAGGGGCCTTGGCCATGCTCTGACCACTCCGGCGGCAGTGGGGCACCAAGGTCACGTTCTCTGCTGTGAGGGTTCTCCCAGGCTAACCTCCGGAGACCCGCTGACCCTCCACTCCCTGGGGCGTGGGCTCCGTGCCCCCGCAGGACCAGGCCGGCCTGTACTCACCCCGAAGCACATCAGGAGCAAGTCCTGACTGTAGCAGAATCCAGCCCCTGCGTTCCCGCCACGCTGCCTGGTCCCATGAGCGCGGGAGGAAGGGTGCAAACACAGAGTGCGGTTAGTCGTGCAACGTCACATGGGGCACGAGGACACACAACGCACACCAGCAGCAGTGCCCACTCCTACTGAGGGTCTGGGGAAACTTCTAGAGGGTGGATGAGCTGGAGAGAGCGAGCCTGGAGGCTGCCACGTGGGGGTCCCTGCCCCCCGGGGTGGGGGGAGGGCGGTCAATGGCACATTTGATAACGTAAACGTGGTCATGGGGACAGATACTCCACATCGGCAGCTGCCAGTCTCTCCTTAGACCTACGGATTCACAGAGCTCCAGATTCACAGATTCCACATAGTCTATTGTTATTCAATTTTACACTTCCCTCATTCCCTCAGCTGCCAGCTTTACGAGAAAGAGGTACGCGATGACAAGCCCACCATCAAATGTGAGCCCTCGAGATCAGACGAGATCAGGCGCCTTCAGGGTGGTATGGCCGTAGACGGAGGCGGCTGCCGCCGGGCGCCCTAAGAGCCCTGCGCTGCGCCTCCCTTTCGCTCTGACCTGCCGGTCGGGCCAGCCGGCCGCACCTCTCCACGGGGACGCGCGCTGTACCTGAGCCGAAGGACCCGCGACCAGACTCCGGCCGGCCAATGCCGCCACGCCCCCGAACACCGCCGCCCCGTGGCCAGCAAACGCCTGGCCAGGTTCGGCAGCCCGGAGGGCTTCCAGGACCCCCAGCGGCATGCCGGGCGTGCGTGCGTGCGTGCGGGGCCTGGGGGGTGGGCTGAGGGGCGCGGAGGTCTCGGTGCCCTCCCACCCCGGGCCTCTCCAGGCCCGGCTGCGCTCGGCGAACCGGGCCTCCCCGGATCCCGTTCGCTGCTCAGGGCCGTGCGGCCCAGAGGTGTCTGGCTTTCGGACCCGCCGCCACCCGCTCCCCCGCGGCCCGCGGGCCTCTGAGCCTCCTGTGGGCCTAGGCGCAGCCCAGCCAGGGCCCTGAGCGCCCATCCTGCCGGACACCTGCCCGGTGCCCAAACCCACCGGGAGCCACGGAGGCGCAGTCCTCCCGAGCGCCTCAGTCCCGCCCCTTCGCCCTACCGAGCCCCCCCCCCCTTTCCCCCACGCCGCTGGACAAGCACACAACCTTCCTGAGAGAGCAAACGAGCGACAGGCAGTCACACGGACAGACACACAGACAGTCGACAGCCCGCCGTCGCAAGCTCGTCAGCCAGAGCCATAGCACCTGTGAGAGGCTGGGGCCAGAGGAACGGACGGGCCGCCGGGTGTCAGGAGAGACAGAGGCAGAAAGAGATGAAAGTTCAGAGACAGACTCCAAGACTGCGAGAGGGAGATACAGACAGACAGACAGACGCATGCGCACGCGCGTGCACACACGGACACACACACACACACACACAGGGAGGCAGAGACAGATGGAGACACAGAGCGAGTGACAGAGAGACAGCAAACAGGAGACAGGGGAGAGACGATGGCATCGGATCTGAGACAGACACACTGGCACAGCCCGTGACGCACCTCAGAGGAAGGCCACGCGGAAGAAGCAGCTTCCCCAAGGGAGGGGGCGTCAGCCTTGGGCCGGGCCCCGGCTGGACGCGGTGCCCTGGGGCTGGCGGTCACCCGTGGGGACCCCAAGACTTCCTCGAAGCCGAGGTCTCAAAGGTCCCCTTCGGCCTGGCTACCTAAGGCGAGACCCAGCCCCCACCCCCAGGCCAGAGGGTGAGTGTGTGAGAGTGTGTGTGAGTGTGTCGGTGGGTGAGGGTGGGGTCGGGTCGACTTGGGGCCGGGTGGATACCCAGAGTGGAGGGGGAGGGTGTGGAGGCCGGGGGTTGGGAAGCTTGCGTGTCCTCTTGCTGTCTCTCTCTCCCTCTTTCTCCGTCTCCCTTACCTGTGGTTTCTAGCTCTTGATCTGTCTCGGCGGCAGGGTGTGTGTGTGTGTGTGTGTGTGTGTGTGTGTGTGTACCTCCAAACCCAAAGCAACTTTCTATGGAGACATAGTGAAGGGTAAATGCACTCTGACTCATCTGATATATGAGTCTAAAACACTGGACATGTCTGGACTCAAACTTCCAGGGCCGCCTTCCTGCCACCTCTGGCAAGCATTGATGGTGCCACTGTAATCCTCTAAAGGACCGAAAGTCCTGTACAAGTCCAGACATCTGCTCTGTACAGTCTCTTCCTACAGTACAGAAAAGTATAGAACAGAATGACACATTCTTTTTTAATTGTACAGATGAATCAGCTGCTATCTGCTGCCTAGTCAACATGGTCAACATGAGGGAGTCAAGCAAGAGTTCCAAATCTCTTGAATGTGGCCCTTGGAAATACTTCTGCTCTTAGTTGCTCAGTTGTGCCCAACTTTTATGCTACCCATGGACTGTGGCCCGTCAGGCTCCTCTGTCCGTGGCATTTCCCAGTCAAGAATACTGGAGTGGGTTGCCATTTCTTTCTCCAGGGGATCTTCCCGACCCAGGGATCAAACCTGAGTCTCCTGCAGGTGGATGCCTTCCCATCTGAGCCACAACTAATTGCCTACTCAAAATAGAAAGAAAAGAGCTAGTGTTCTACTAAGTGGAAAGATGATTTAAGAAACGGAAGCTTTCCTTTGTTGGTATATTTGAATCTTCATTTAGTTTTATTTTATTTTTACGATTAAGGCTACTTGAATTCACCGAAAAAAAAAAAAAAAGGCTACTTGAACAAGGCAATGGAGAAACCCCAGAGTTGAAAAGCAATTGACTTTTTAAAAGAAACATGTGGCAGGTGAAACTTTCTTCATTTTTTAGAGTTGGGTCAATGCAAAATCTTTATTCGACAAATATGACTCTTGTGAACTTTATTTCAAATCTCCACGATGAATCACTAAGGCATCAAGGAAGAAAGGAGTAGAGGTGGAGAAAAAAAGAGCAACCTTTCCCCTTGGCTCCATCTCAACCAGCTGCTTAGTTCCTTCATCTCATGGACTATGATCTGGGATAATCTTGTTTGTCTGATTTTTGTTTGGGGACCATTTCTAGTCACAGGGCTAGAAACAGTGGAGGGGGTAAGCCCTTCTTTCCATTCCACATCAGACCCAGTGGGCAGTCCAGGCCCTGCCCACTGCATTGAGTCTGTAGCAACAGAATCACCAGTGATGTTGGTTAACAATGCATGTTCCTGGAATCCACTCCATTCTCTACTGACTCTTTGAGGTGGTGGTCTGGAACCTATACCTGGAAGCTTTCTTAATGATTCCAAATGACACCAAAGTCTGAGGACTATGGAAGATCTTCACATTTCTGGAAGAGCCACACACCTCCAGAAGGAACCACAAGACTTGCCTGAAATGGTAAAGGTATAAGTATTGGGCTGAAAGTTGGAAGGTCTCCACCTTTGCTATGTAAGTAAAATGATCTTTCTTTGAAATGAAAATGGATAATACTAAAAGTTCACATTGTTCTAGAGCATTAAAAAAAACCCTGAATTATAGAAATATGATGTACGAGTTCCTGGAAAGCAAGAACCTATATTTATTGATATGTCTTCATGCCTTAGATCGTGCCTTGAATATAGTGTGCACATCAACAGAAGAAAGAAAAGAACTGAATCGACAAAGATACAAAGAGATCAAAAGTGCTGAGCCAAGTGAAAAGTTGAGGCTTCACAGAACTTTTCCGTCTTTCACACACTGAATAAATATTGAGCACCTACTATGAGCTAGTAGGCATGCAATATGTTTCTGGAAATAGAATGCGGAGAGAAGAAGAAACACAGTTCCTTCTTTCCCTGCGACTAATCTAATGATAAATAACAGGCAGATCCTTTGAGAACTTCTATAGGGGCCTCTTCCCTCACCAAAAACTGGGTGTCAGAGAAGGCTTTTCAGACTAATAATTGAGTTGAGATCCATAGGTTGAACCAACGTAAACCAGGGTTGAGATGCAGGAAGAATTTCAGGCAGGTAAAATAGCATCTTGGAAGGCTACGTGACAAGGGAACCTTAGTACATTCAAGAAATGAAAAATGCCCTATGGGATGGAACCAAAAGAGTGCAGAGGGCATTCCAGTGAAAAGAAATCAGAGAAGAAAGTGGGGACCAAGCAATGAAGGGATTTGGTCATATCTTCACTATGATGGGAAAATACAAGAGCAGTTGGAGCAGGGAGGTGATAGAATTGCATCTGCATTTTAAAAAGGTCATCTTGCTCCACATCAGTCATGATTGGACAGACTCAACTCCAAACTACAACGAGGTACCACTTCACATTAGTCAGAATGATCCTCATGGAAAAGTCTGTAGATAACAAATGCTGGAGAGGATGTGGAGAAAAGGGAACTCGCCTCCACCGTTAGTAGGAATGTGAGTTGGTAGAGCCACTATGGAAAAGAGTATGGAGGTTCCTGAAGGATCTAAACCTAGAAGTACCATATGATTCAGCAGTCCCACTCCCAGGCACATATCCACCAAAAGTATAACTGAACAAGATACATGCACCGTCTGTGCACATATATCTGTGTGTGCACGCAGATGCGCGCGAGCTCGGGCGTTCGCCTGCGAGGATGGGGGGTGGGGGTGGGGCTGGGGGTAGGGCTGGGGCTGGGGCTGGGGCTGGAGCTGGTGCAGCCTCCCGGGGATTGCCTGAGGCACGCCAAGGGAGCCCCAGACGGAGACCCGCGGGACGGTCGTCTGGTTTCCTGGAAGCCAAATGCGGAGGGGCTCGCGGGCCGCGCGGAGGCACCCCAGGTCTGCAGCGGGAGTCGGTGCCCTGGCCACCCACCCCCAGGAGGGGTTGGGGTGCGGGAGCCCAAGAGTTGGGACGTGGGGGCGGGGGCTAAAGGAGAGGGAAGGCAAAGAGCCTACAGCATCCGGTATTCCCAGGCGGTCTCCCATCCAAGTAAGAACCAGGCCTGACCCTGCTTAGCTTCCCAGATCAGACGAGATCGGGCGCCTTCAGGCCCATACGGCCGGAGAGGGACGCGGCTGCCGCGGGGCGCCCTAAGAGCCCTGCGCTGCGCCTCCCTTTCGCTCTGACCTGCCGGTCAGCCATTCCGTCTACAAGTAATTTTACTCCCTCCCCTTTCTCTCCCTGCTTTCTGAGAGTCTCTCTCCTTCCATACTCGATGGTGTAATGAATGGATGCCTTAGATCATTTTCCCTCAACATTTTTTTCTCTTTATTTTTACATTGATTTCTATGAATTCATCTTCAAGTTTATGGATTATTTCTGCCAGCATCTCATATGTGCTATTGAACCTATCAATTTTTCATTTCAATTATTTTCGTTTTCAAATCCAGAATTTATGTTAGTTTCCTTTAAAAAAAATAATTTGTAGCTCTTCATTGGGTCTCTCTGTTTGTTGACTTAGTATCATACTGTCATCTAATTCTTCAAACATGGTTCCATTATTTCATTTTGTAGTTATCATTACTTTGATATTTTATCTTTTGACCTTCATACTGAATTTATAAGTGATATACTTATATGAGTTATCAGTGGTATGTTATACAAATGCTTTACTCACCACCATTACAACATTAGAGTTTTCTGATTTTAACTGTATACTTACCTGTCCCAGCAGGTTGATAAAGAGTCCAAGCCTAAAGCCCCTTTAAGGAGGAGGCAAGCTTGCTTGCTTTTTCACATTCTTTGGCCTAAGACAAGTAGGCATTGTAGGGAGCAGTATCTCAGGTTCAAGGACATTCCTCTTTTTGAGCTTTGGATGTATGCTATAGGAAAGGGTCTGGGCAAAACGCTCACATCCTTGAGATGTTTTTTGTCTATTCTCAGAGGCTAGTTGAGACGTATATATGGCCCCACTTAAATTAGTGAGCCCCTTCTGATGTCTGTGTCAGAAGCTTTTTCTGTCACCTTCACTTTAAATAAAATATACACAAAGCTCTGAGTGACTGAGACTGTCTTTGGCCCCAGAGTAATATCTTCTTCTTCAGACACCATGAATCCAGTGGCATCGGTCACCGTTGACTGCTAGGTTATCATCTTGGGGGCTTGTCCAAGATCTTCAAGACAAGGTAAGAACACTCAGAGTTGAGATTCTTTTGCTCGTTTACTGTGGTCTCTACTTTACTACGGAGAAGGCAATGGCACCCCACTCCAGTACTCTTGCCTGGAAAATCCCATGGGCGGAGGAGCCTGGTAGGCTGCAGTCCATGGGGTCGCTAAGAGTTGGACACGACTGAGTGACTTCACTTTCCCTTTTTACTTTCCTGCATTGGAGAAGGAAAGGGCAATCCACTACAGTACTCTTGCCTGGAGAATCCCAGGGGCGGGGGAGCCTGGTGGGCTGCCAACTCTGGGGTCTCACAGAGTCGGACACAACTGAAGCAACTTAGCAGCAGCAGCAGCAGCAGCTACTTTACTAAATCAGAAGCATGTGGACTGAACTTCTTTTCCCCAGTCAGCTTTTCCTGGTCCCTCTGACCATTTCATATCTGCTTGGGGAATTAAAGTTATTAACCTCGTGTGCCGGATTGTAGACTTTCAAGGGACTTGCAATCCATGCTGTTATTGTGCTTTTCTAGCAAGGCCCCCATTCCAAGTTTTACAGGACACTGCAGACAGGAGCACTTTAGGGAGCGAGCTGGAGCTCTAGCTCCAGGGACATCTCTCAGACTGGAAATCACCATCCTGACCCCACAGACACACAGGCAAGTTCTTGTCGTGGCTATGCCTCTGGACTATATGGATTGAGGCATTGCTGGTGAGCATGAGATTCCTGAGGACACAGATTGGGACACCCCAGATTTGGGCAGATTGAAAGCGCATTGGGCTTCTTCCCTTAGTAGCGCTAGCTCTTAGCAGAGCAGACGAAGCCCTCCAGTGGCTCTTGTCTCAACTCCTTAGGTATTCTTTTTGTACAGTCTGAGGGACAGGAATCAAAAGGATGATGTTGGCACTCCATGCATAAGAAGGATTAGTTTTTCCTCGCAGGCGGGCCCTCCATTGCCTCCTTTGTTATTAAATAGACTCGTGTGGCCACTCTCAGGAGGATGTCTTGGGTTTTCTGTTCATCCCTTTATGACTTGCCACCTATACTGTTATGAGGAATGTGCGCAGGTACACAGAAGTTGGGTGCTTCCCCTAGTGGTCTTGGCTCGGCGAGCATCCGGAAAACTACTCTGTTCCACCCCAGGTGGTGCCGGAATAAAAGGGAAATCAAACCAAGGTTTTAATGGTGAGGACCTGGACATCAATCTGGGATGCCATCAGGTCTAACCCTGGTGCATCTCCACCATGCCTGGGTGGTAGAATGAGGGGGGGTGGGAGTAGGACACCTTCACCTGTAAGAGACAGGTTAGCTCTGGCCAGGGAAGGAAGCTTAGGTGGAAAATATGTCTCCAACCCCGTCTAGAGCAGGGGCAGACACCTCTGGTAGAAAAAAGCCATGGCACTGGGCACTGCTTTTTTCTCTCTTACAGATGGGGCTTAACAGTCCAGAACCACTCCCCCCCTTGAATAATATCTTGAAAAACTGGGATAATTTTGATCCTCAAGGCCTAAAAATCCCTTATATATGGGGTTTCTTTGCTTTAAGAGACGACCTCACCTGCCCAGAGAGATAATCCCTGCTGGGACATCTTCTCGATCAGTCTAGCCCTGTCATCAGAGCCAATTTGAGCACTCTATGGTTTAAATTTTAGCTATGAAGCTATGACTACATGAAGGAGAAATGACATTTTGAACCCTGAATGGCCATGTGTATTCTTTAGACTCTGGAGAAAACTAGGTAAAATGGAATCTTTTTGAAATTGCAAAACTGGTTCCTTTTGCACATGTAATTACTAAAAGTTTGACTTGTGAAAATACTCTTTTGGGGAGCTCTGATCCTGCCTGAGAAACAGAAACATGCCTGGGGAAAAACCTGAGTTAACTCTTATCATGTCCTTGAGATACACAGCCCACTCGATCCGGGACTCCAGCCATGAGCTGGAACTCAAGCCAAGAAAATAAAAGGGACAAAGAGACAATTTAAATTTCAGGTGGAAAACTGTGAGGTTTCTGTCTGTCCAGATTTGTGTGTGTCTCGGTGTATGTCTCCATCCTTGGAAAAAATTGCTAAAGGCTATGTGGTTCAATGAGCTCTAATTAATTGGCCTAAAGAGAAGTAAGTGCTTACAAATCAAACAATTCTAAATTCAAGGAAATTAAAGTAAATGAATTTGAGGCTTGTGTGAACTGGGAAATAATCATTATTGTATTGATACATGATACTGATGTTTGTTTATTGATCTAATTAACAGAGACATTGTGCAGATACTTTTATAAATGATATAACTTTGGGTGATTTATCCTTACCAATCGACAGAATGATGATGTAAAGTACAAGTCATGGTTTCTGAAGAAAAGTAAGATGTGTGTTTTTAATAAAAAGTAATAAGGAATGGAATTACATTCTATTAAGGAAAAGCAAAGTAAGTCTAAACGTACAGGTGGCTGTCCTCTAAGTGGACAAATGAAGTGACGAATACAGAAAGTGCAAAAAGGTGTGTTGCAAGTGAAAGAAGAGTTTTGTGCATGCTACAAGTTTGTTAAGACATTAAACTGCCTTTGAAGTCTTATTGTGACTATGACTAAGTGAACAACTATTGTTTCACAGTGAATATAAGCTGTTACCAAACTGGAATTTGGTTTTCTCTCACTGATTAAAAGAACAAAGTTTTCTTGGAATGTGGCTTTTGATAACAGACTACAGCACATATGAACAAAGCTCATTCTGCTTCTACAAAAGTTAACGCCTCTTCAGGGAATTTAAAATGGATTAAAAATGGCCATAAACCAAAGAGTTGGGGCTATGAGAGGTCCAACGTGGCCACTTGGCTTTTCCTGGCTCCCTGACAAACCTCATTTTTATTTGATAATGCCTTTCCTGGCTTCAGAATTAATATCTCAGAATAGAAAAAAATGGTTAAAAGGTGCTTTCCACAATCTCCAGTGATCAGGGCACCCACTTTGCTGGACAGGTCATACAGACATTCACAAAAGCTTCATGAGTTTCTTCGCGACTACTGCTTTCACTGATGTCCTTGGCCATTGGGCAAGGACAGCAGAACAAAGGGATCAATTGCATGGGATGGAGTAGACTGCTAAATATGACCGCAATTTTCACGACTTTTTGTCTGACATATTGTTGATTTTTACTCTGTGTTTTCAGATATAAAGAAGCACTTCTCCTCGAGTTACTGGTCATTTAAAACAATCTAGTGATTTACTCCTACGGGTAAAATTATACCTTTTTTCTCTCTGCCTCATCCCTCCAGAAGCTGGAGACACTTGGGTTCTGAACAGCCTTCTCAGGTAAATAAAAAGACTGTCTCCCGACATATACAGAAATCTCAACGTATACTGGGGAGCTCTAAAAGAAAAATCCACCTAACTGATGTCAGGCCTATGGCATCTATTACGTTTCACTGAATATTAAGTTCCAGTTTTTTAAGTTAAGGTCTGTATTTACTAAGACGCACTCCTTAGATAGTTCCTTGTGGTTATGTTACATTGCTAAGAGGTTTAATTAAGTTGTTAAAAAGGACATTCTGAGTTTGTTTCTAAAGCTTATCTCAATAACCAGTCTTTGAATCAAGATCAGATGCTCAGGATCTACAACCAGGATATCAACAGCAAGCTATAGTCATTTAGCAAACTAAGTCAGATGACATGGAGATGTCACTGGGCTACACCTACTAGAAGTTCTTGACTTAACTTCTTACTTATGATTCTACTATTACTGCTATTGCTTTCTATATTGCCTGTTTCAAGAAGTGTTGTTCCTTACATTATCAAGTGTGTGACTGAGCCACTAAGTGAGTCACTGTATGACTTAGCTGGAAAAAGAAGAGAAGTGAAAAGCAAAGGAGATAAGGAAAGATATAAGCATCTGAATGCAGAGTTCCAAAGAACAGCAAGGAGAGATAAGTGAAAGGTTGTTGTTGAATCACGCGAATACACCAGGATTCTTGGCTCCCGGAGGAGAAGAATTCAATCCGGGGCCAGAGACAAGGCTTGATTGCTCAGAGCTTTTGTGTAATAAAGTTTTTTTATTAAAGTATAAAGGAGATAGAGAAAGCTTCTGACATAGGCATCAGAAGGGGGCAGAAAGAGCACCCCCCTGCTAGTCTTCAGCTGGATGTTATATAGTCACTAGCAGTCTGTTAATGAAAGAAAGGAATGTCTTAAAATTTAGAATGGCACCAAATGGTTTATCTTGGGCCATAAAATAATTAACTTGAATCTTAAAGAAGGACAGACCACCATACAAATAGTTTCATTTACATAGATTAGGGGAACAATATCTGAGTATAACATACTGGTTTGTCAAGTAGGTTTTGGGCCAAGAGGCGGAACCGACTTGGAGACAGAGTTTGGGGTAAAGGCGTAGTACATTAGCATAGCTTAAGACAAACATTTCCATAAGAAAAAGGCATTGGTTATCTCTAGGCTCAAGAATAGCTAACTTCAGGTGAAACCAGGTGTCATTATGGCAACACAGTATTTTAAGAGAAACCTCTCTTTAAATTTGTATAGAGAAGGAAAAAAATATTGTTAGTTTGTTTCTTCCTGCCGCTTAAGAGAGATAAAAATGTCTGACACTTGCAGGCTATTTCCTCCATTTGGAGACCCCTGGCCTTCCTGCCTGTTACCCTCTCATTCCCCCCTTTTCTTTTAGGAGAATTATGTTGTCTAGGGAAAAGGGGCGTCGTTCTCATTCCATAACTACTTCCGAGCTGACAAGGGGCGTTGTCCCTAAATTGGTGAGGCAACATATTCTCCTAATCCTCATATTGAGGATATCTGATCCAGGGGCCCCAAATAGTAGTCGGAGGAAGCTACAGCAGTAGCAGGAGTTTGAGCAACCATTTGTAACTTAAAAGCTTTCATGCGGCTAGAAACAAATCCAGTTATACAATTACAGATGCAGGGAGCAAACAGCAAGAACAAAACAACCAGAATTATTAAAAGTCACATTATGTCCATAGTTAAAGTGCAAAGTGTTGCACCAGTCCATTTTAGGGTTGGTAGATGTCATCAGATGAAGAAGAGGCATCGCATGTGATTGTTGTCGAAGGTATTCACAGACTTGGAGAAAGTCTTTTCCTTGAAGTGGGGACGTCCACCACGGGAAGCCTTCCATTGACGAAGAGGGGAGTGCTCCACAGACCCAGCAGTTAGACCGATTGTGGAATGCAGCATAGGAGTGAGCCCAGGACAGGAAGACATTGTCTTGAGGATCCAACGGCAGACTCAGGATATTTGGAGTCAGCAGAAGTAAGCTCGCATAGGTTATCAGGTACATCTAAAAGGTACAAAGTCAGAGCATAGAAAGTAAAGACATAAAATGAAGTCACTTAATTTTGGTCAGGGTGCCACCTCTTAACTCGAGTATGATGTACCCACGAATCAATTTCTGGCACTTTGACAGCTGTGGGAGAAGAAAGAATAACCTGGTAAGGACCTTCCCAGAGAGGCTCGAGGGATGGGCCCCCAGATCCCAATGTTTTTATGAGGACCTCGGTTCCTGGCTCAAATAGAGGCTTGTTTGTCTCGGAGGCTGGGTCAGGAGTTGTCTCCCGGAGTTCTGTTAATGCCTGTTGAAAAGCTGAGAGCTGAGTTACATAATTAGTTAATTTCAAGGCTTCAGGGTCTATAACAATGTCTGTGCGTAAGAAAGGCCTTCCATAAATACATTTAAAGGGGGACAATCCCTTCTTTTGGGGTGTAGTTCGAGCCCTCATTAAAGCTATGGGTAGGACTTTAATCCATTTGTCCTGCGTCTCTTGAGTTAATTTGCGCAGATGTCTTTTGATAATGTCATTTGTTTTTTCAACTTTTCCGGAGGATTGGGGTCTCCAGGAACAGTGTAAGTGATATTCTATTCCTAGAGCTTTAGACACCCCCTGAGTTACAGCAGCTTCAAAGGCGGAGCCATTGTCACTCTGAAGGCTCCGTGGCAGCCCAAACCTGGGGATAATTTCATGGATTAAAATCTTTATAACCTCCTTAGCCTGTTCACTACGACTGGGAAAAGCCTCAATCCATCCAGTAAAGGTATCTACCCAAACTTGTAAGCAAGAATATCCATTAGCTTTTGGCATGTGAGTAAAATCAATTTTCCAATCTTCTCCAGGATACTTCCCACTTCGTTGTAATCCAGATTTTGTTAGCTTTTCAGTCTTTGGGTTATTTTTTTGACAAATCTCACACCTTTTGATAATATTCTTTAAAGTTTTCATTACATTTTTACCTTCAAACAAACGAGAAACCATTTGGTAAGTACTCTCGGCACCCAAATGAAAACTCTGATGTAAACCCTTAAGAATTTTTCACTGAGCATTTTCAGGAATTATTAATTGTCCATCCTCAGACTGTAACCATCTTTTATCAGTAATCTTTGTTCCTCGTTTTTCATATCTTTTTAATTCTTCTTCAGTATATTGTGGTCTTTTCTGTTCCACAGGACCTGTCCAGATCAAAGGCGTCTGTAGTGAAGGGGTTTCGTAAAGTGCCGCTTTTCTGGCTTGGCAGTCAGCCAGATGATTACCTTCGGCTATTTTACTCCCATCCCTGCTGTGCCCTTTGCAGTGCATAACAGCTACTTCTTTAGGACAATATATAGCAGTTAAAAGTCTCTCGATCTCTCTGAAATGTTTAATAGGTTCTCCTGTTGCTGTTTTAAAGTGTCTCTCTTTCCATATTGCAGCATGAGCATGTAAAGTCAAATAGGCATACTTAGAATCTGTGTAGATATTTACCCGCTGCCCTTTGCTTAACTCTAGAGCTCGGGTCAGGGCCACAAGCTCCGCTAACTGAGCACTGGTTCCCTGGGGGAGAGATTTTGCTTCCAAAACCTGTTCAGCAGTCACCACGGCGTAACCTGCTTTACGCTTTCCATCCTGAACAAAAGAACTGCCATCTGTAAATATTTCCATGTCAGGATTGTCTAATGGGGTATCCTTTAGATCCTCTTGAGCTGCATAGTTTAAAGTTAGGAATTGAGAACAATCGTGATCAGGTGTTTCATTTTCCTTCTCAGGAAGGAAAGTGGCAGGATTTAAATTTTCACAAACTTTAAGCTTAGTTACTGGTCCTTCTAACAACAATGACTGATACTTAAGAAGCCTACTGTCTGTCATCCAAATATTAACCTTAGAATTTAAGATTCCACTCACATCATGAGAAGTCAGGACAGTAAGGTTTCGTCCATTAATTATTTTTAAAGCTTCAGGTGCTAATAAAGCCGCTGCCCCAATTACTCTTAGGCAGTGGGGCCACCCACGTGAAACTACATCTAATTCTCTGCTTAGATAAGCTACAGGCTGCTGGTGAGGCCCTCGGGGTTGTGTCAAAACTCCCAATGCCACACCTTTTCTTTCAGTGACAAACAAATTAAATTCTGACCCTGTGGGCAAGCTCAGAGCTGGAGCTTGCAGGAGAGCAGTCTGAAGAACCTTAAAAGCCTTTTGAGTTTCTGGAGACCAAACCGGTTTGTCGGTTTGGGCCTGCTGAGTTTCAGCTATAAGTTTATATAAAGGCCGGGCAAGTTCCCCGTAACCTGGAATCCAAATGCGACAGTAACCTGTGATTCCCAAAAATCCTCTCAATTGTCTTAAAGTCATAGGTAGGGGGTGATTTAGTATAGGTTTAATTTTCTCAGGGCCTATGGCCCTAGTCCCTTCTGATATGATTAGGCCCAGATATCTAACCGATTGTTGACAAAGCTGAGCCTTTTCTCTTGATGCCTTGTAACCACAGTCCGCCAGAAAGTTTAAGAAATCTTCAGAGGCTCGCGAACAAGCTTCCTCTGTCTCAGCACAGAGCAAAATATCATCTACATATTGTAACACCACTGTTTCAGAGCTATTAAAGTTTTGTAGATCTCGTGACAAACTTTGTCCAAATAAGTGAGGACTGTCACGAAATCCCTGGGGCAAAACTGTCCAGGTTAATTGAGAAGCTGGCTGCGTAGGGTCTTCAAAGGCAAATAGGAATTGACTTTCTTCCGCCAAAGGCACTGAATAGAAGGCATCTTTTAAATCAATTACTGAGAAATATTTGGCCCGTTCAGGAATTTCAGACAATAGAGTATAAGGATTAGGCACTACGGGGTGTAAAGGAACTACAGCCTCATTTATTATTCGTAAATCTTGAACTAGTCTCCATTTACCATTCGATTTCTTTATACCCAAAATAGGAGTGTTGCAAGGACTGTTACAGGAAATTAATAGTCCCTGTTCCTTTAAATTTTCAATGATGGGTTTTAACCCTTCCTTAACTTCAGGTTTCAGTGGATACTGCTTCTTATGTGGAAATACGTGCAGGTCTTTGAGCTTAACAACTACAGGAATAGCATTTTGAGCTCGACCCACAGATTTTCCATCCGCCCATACTCTAGGATTTACATTTTGTTCAACTAAAGGGAGAGAAAGGGAGGGCTCCATATTCATGAAAACAGAGGCATGGACCTTGCTCAGTATATCCCTTCCCAAGAGGGGTGAGGGAGATTCTGGCACAATCAGAAACTCGTGTGAAAACAGCACAGAATCCCAGTTGCAAGATAAAGAATAACTGAAATAATACCTTTTGGCTCGTCCAGACAGTCCCATTACGGAAGCGGATCGGGAAGAAAGTGGGCCAGGGGCTTCAGTGAGCACAGAATAAGTTGCCCCAGTATCTAAAAGGAAATCGACGGATTGGCCCCCCACAACTATTAATACCCAGGGTTCCTCAGGTGTAATTAGGACGGGAGCTTGTGTGGCGACCCCTGGGCACCTTCAGTCCTGATTGTCTTGAGAGTCCGACCCGGGAGACCTACGCCTCTGGGGGCAGTCTCTCTTCCAGTGTGGTCCTTTGCAGACCGGACATGGAGCCGGGGGCAGCTTAGATGCCTGAGGGCAATCCCGCTTGAGGTGTCCCCCCTTTCCACAGTAGTAGCAAGCCCATCTGTTTTCACCTGGGCCCCTCTGGGCACTTTTCTCAGGCTGTTTAAGAACGTTTTTCATAGCCATGGCGAAGGCTTCCGCCTTTTCCTTTGTCTTTTTTTCTTTTCCTCATATTCTCTACCGTAATAGACTGTCTGAGCCAGTTGTAACAGAGTATCTAAAGACTGATTTGGTCCATACGCCTGTTTTAATAGCTTACGGCGGATATCTGGAGCCGACTGAGTGAGAAATCTATCTTTTAAGATCACTTTTTTCTCTTCACTTTCGGGATCAATCTCAGTGAATCTGCGAAGGCCTTCTCTCAGTCTATCTAGGAATTTACCAGGAGCTTCTTTTTCCTCCTGTTCTATATCTGCCAATTTGCCATAGTTTAAAGGCTTAGAACGTGCCTGTCTAAGTCCTTCAGGAATACATCTAACAAAATGATTCTGATCCCATCTTCCTTTAGCTGTGTTGTAGTCCCAGTCTGGTTCTATAGTTGGGACCGCCTGATTCTCAGTGGGGAGGGCCGCTATCTCGTTCTCCCTCTTCTCTACTGATTCATTACCAAGCCATTCATCTCCATAAGCAACCGCTTTTCCCAAAACTCGAGTCTTTGACTCGGGAGTCAGCGTTTGTCCCAAGATATACATCACATCCTTCCAGGTGAGGTCATAAAGCAGAGTAACACCTTTGAAAGCTCTAATATATTTTTCTGGGTCATCTAAATAGTCTCCCAGATCTTCCTTGATTCTTTGTATCTCTTGATAAGAGAAAGGCTTATTAACTCTCACAGACTGATTATTTTTCCCGGTGGGTGTTTTATAAAGAGGCAACAGCTTTTGTGGCTGTTCCTCAGTCTCTCTGGCTGTTCTGCGCATATGATCCCAGGGATAGATTGGAGAAACCTGTTTTTCCTCTTCTCTTTGTCTCCTGTCCTCCATCTCATCTCTTACTTCGATGGTCTGAGTTTCTACTGAAACCAGAGTAGTCTGAGGTCGTACTGAGACAGGAGATGTTTGGACCTCCATGTGGGCAGTTTGAATCCCAGTTTGGAGTCCCCAGCACGGGGGCAAAGTAAGAGGACAGGAGGGAGCTGAAGGTTTCACGCCCAAATCTATACCCTTAGGACATAAGTCTGGCATATTTCGCAGAGAGTAAAAGGGCAACACATATGCTACTTCTACCCATTTCCCTTGTTCCTTACAGAACCGGTCTAATTGTAGAACAGTATTATACTTAAGAGACCCTCCAACCGGCCACTGTTCGCCGTCCTCCAATGGATACCATGGCCATGCAGTATCACATAGGAAGACCAGGTGTGTCTTCTTTAAGCCCTGGGGATCAAATCTATCCCAGTTTTTCAGGATACAGTTCAAAGGAGTGAGGCTGGAATTGTTAGCTCCCATCTGTAAGAGAGAAAAAAAGCGACCAGCGCCATTTTTTCTACCGGAGGCGTCCCTCCCTGCTCTAGATGGGGGTGTAGACAGACGTTACACCAAAAGCTTTTCCTTCCTGGTCGGACTTAGTCTGTCCCTTACCGACGCAGGCGCCGTACTCGTCCCTCCCGGTTCTACCACCGAGATGGGGTGGGGATGTACCAGGGGTAGACTTGATAGCATCCCTATTTGACGTCCAGCTCTTCACCCTTAACCTTGCTTGTCTCTGATGTCACCTGGGGTGAATCAGAGTAACCTTCTGGAATGCCTCCCAAGCTAAGACCGCTGTGGGAAACATTTGTCACCTGAGTGCCTGTGCACGACCCTGAGCATTTCCTGACTACAATAAGACCGACGCGAACATAAAACTGAGATGTTCTTTTCAAGCATCACCACACCAGTATAACAGCCTCCTCTGATCCACTAAGAGCTGGCGTTACCCATCGCAGTCCCAATCTGCGTAACCTTTAACCTCAGAGATGTTCTGGGGGCTAGAGCTCCATCTAGCTTCCGAACTTTCGATTTCTAGCGAGGCTAGGCGCTTTCTTGAATTACCAGTCTAAGTTTGGGACCTAAGCCACAGTATACAGTAACAATATAGATCACAAGTCTCTCGAAAGTCTATGATCCGATAGATTAGGTTAGTACTTCTAATTCTCAAAGAGTTATGAAATGGTCAAAGAGACCGAAAAGTTTGACCGAGAAAGGAGAGTTCGGTCCACACGCTTTGCCCATTTCTGGTCGGTTCCCGAAGGAGACATTGAGTGCCTCTTGGCATTGGCAGGTCGGTATAACACCCCAACAGGTTTTTCCCATAAGCCCTATGAGATCACTGTGGAACCGCAGAGCAGGGCCCCTTACTTGCTTCACGCAGGGCCTGTCATTCATTCACACAAGCACACGGTAGAGTTAGTAAAGCACAGCAGAAAACGTGTTCGCTAAGAGAACAAAGAACTAAAGCTCTAAGCATCCTTACCTTGTCCTGAAGGATCCCGGACGAGCCCCCAAGATGAAAGGTTGTTGTTGAATCACGCGAATACACCAGGATTCTTGGCTCCCGGAGGAGAAGAATTCAATCCGGGGCCAGAGACAAGGCTTGATTGCTCAGAGCTTTTGTGTAATAAAGTTTTTTATTAAAGTATAAAGGAGATAGAGAAAGCTTCTGACATAGGCATCAGAAGGGGGCAGAAAGAGCACCCCCCTGCTAGTCTTCAGCTGGATGTTATATAGTCACTAGCAGTCTGTTAATGAAAGAAAGGAATGTCTTAAAATTTAGAATGGCACCAAATGGTTTATCTTGGGCCATAAAATAATTAACTTGAATCTTAAAGAAGGACAGACCACCATACAAATAGTTTCATTTACATAGATTAGGGGAACAATATCTGAGTATAACATACTGGTTTGTCAAGTAGGTTTTGGGCCAAGAGGCGGAACCGACTTGGAGACAGAGTTTGGGGTAAAGGCGTAGTACATTAGCATAGCTTAAGACAAACATTTCCATAAGAAAAAGGCATTGGTTATCTCTAGGCTCAAGAATAGCTAACTTCAGGTGAAACCAGGTGTCATTATGGCAACACAGTATTTTAAGAGAAACCTCTCTTTAAATTTGTATAGAGAAGGAAAAAAATATTATTAGTTTGTTTCTTCCTGCCGCTTAAGAGAGATAAAAATCTCTGACACTTGCAGGCTATTTCCTCCATTTGGAGACCCCTGGCCTTCCTGCCTGTTACCCTCTCATAAGCAAGCCTTCCTCAGCGATCAATGCAAAGAAATAGAGGAAAACAACAGAATGGGAAAGACTAGAGATCTCTTCAAGAAAATTAGAGATACCAAGGGGACATTTCATGCAAAGATGGGCTCGATAAAGGACAGAAATGGTATGGACCTAACAGAAGCAGCAGATATTAAGAAGAGGGGGCAAGAATACACAGAAGAACTGTGCAGAAAAGATCTTCACGACCCAGATAATCACGACGGTGTGATCACTGACCTAGAGCCAGACATGCTGGAATGTGAAGTCAAGTGGGCCTTAGAAAGCATCACTACGAACAAAGCTAGTGGAGGTGATGGAATTCCAGAGGAGCTGTTTCAAATCCTGAAAGATGATGCTGTGAAAGTGCTGCACTCAATATGCCAGCAAATTTGGAAAACTCAGCAGTGGCCTCAGGACTGGAAAAGGTCAGTTTTCATTCCAATCCCAAAGAAAGCAATGCCAAAGAATGCTCAGACTACCGCACAATTGCACTCATCTCACATGCTAGTAAAGTAATGCTCAAAATTCTCCAAGCCAGGCTTCAGCAATACACGAACCGTGAACTTCCAGATGTTCAAGCTGGTTTTAGAAAAGGCAGAGGAACCAGAGATCAAATTGCCAACATCTGCTGGATCATGGAAAAAGCAAGAGAGTTCCAGAAAAACATCTATTTCTGCTTTATTGACGATGCCAAAGCCTTTGACTGCATGGATCACAATAAACTGTATAAAATTCTGAAAGAGATGGGAATACCAGAACACCTGACCTGCCTCTTGAGAAATCTGTATGCAGGTCAGGAAGCAACAGTTAGAACTGGACATGGGAAAACAGACTGGGTCCAAATAAGAAAAGGAGTTCGTCAAGGCTGTATATTGTCACCCTGCTTATTTAATTTCTATGCAGAATACATCATGAGAAACGCTGGACTGGAAGAAACACAAGCTGGAATCAAGATTGCCGGGATAATATCAATAACCTCAGATATGCAGATGACACCACCCTTATGGCAGAAAGTGAAGAGGAACTCAAAAGCCTCTTGATGAAAGTGAAAGTGGAGAGTGAAAAACTTGGCTTAAAGCTCGACACGCAGAAAACGAAGATCATGGCATCTGGTCCCATCGCTTCATGGGAACTAGATGGGGAAATAGTGGAAACAGTATCAGACTTTATTTTGGGGGGCTCCAAAATCACTGCAGATGGTGACTGCGGCCATGAAATTAAAAGACGCTTACTCCTTGGAAGAAAAGTTATGAACAACCTAGATAGCATATTCAAAAGCAGAGACATTACTTTGCCAACAAAGGTCCGTCTAGTCAAGGCTATGGTTTTTCCTGTAGTCATGTATGGATGTGAGAGTTGGACCATGAAGAAGGCTGAGCACCGAAGAACTGATGCTTTTGAACTGTGGTGTTGGAGAAGACTCCTGAGAGTCCCTTGGACTGCAAGGAGATGCAACCAGTCCATTCTGAAGGAGATCAGCCCTGGGATTTCTTTGGAAGGAATGATGCTGAAGCTGAAACTCCAGTACTTTGGCCACCTCATGCAAAGAGTTGACTCTTTGGAAAAGACCCTGATGCTGGGAGGGATTGGGGGCAAGAGGAGAAGGGGACAACAGAGGATGAGATGGCTGGATGGCATCACTGACTCGATGGACGTGAGTCTGAGTGAAGTCCAGGAGTTGGTGATGGAGAGGGAGGCCTGGCGTGCTGCGATTCATGGGGTCACGAAGAGTCGGACACGACTGAGCGACTGAACTGAACTGAACTGACATAACATAAGAAATCCCCACATAATAGGAATTAAGCTCAATATATGAGTTTTCTCATACAGTGTGATTTACTAGCGAAAAGCAACCACCACCCCACAACCTGAACTGCTCATGAATCCAGACTGAATGAGGCAGGCAGAATAATGTCTTATTTTAAGCCTCATTCCGAGAGAGAGAGATTTGTATGAATGATGTCTCTGTGAAATGAAGCAATATATTCTGGCCTCTTTATTTCCTAGTACTTGTATTTATTAACAGGAGAGATAAGAATGGCATATATTGTAAGCATCTTTTTTAAAAATTCCTCACCCAAAATATCTGGTATTAAACTCCGTAGTTCATGGCTGAAGGTCATGGATTATGGTTTCTGCTTAATTTACACATGAAGGCAGAGCTGAGGTCTCTATGGAAGGCTGTTAAACACTATAAGCAAACACAGAGATGGGGATATTGAAAAATATCAGTTATTACCAGATATTCGCAACTATCTGGGAAGACGAATGGATGATCTTTATGAAAATGTAACTCCAAACAACTGATCCACTTGAGGAGATAATTCAATTGGGAAATTAAGTAAGATTTGGTTGATTTACATTATTTACAACATATTCATTCAGTTACTTTGATAACTTCTGCCTCCTTAAGATGATTATTTACAATTCTGAAACACCATTCTTTTTTGACATTTAAATATTCAGCAAAATATGCAAAATAATATTTGCAAAGTATCTTGCAAGTACAAAAATAAGACACATACATATTCAGTTCAGTTCAGGCCCTCAGTCGTGTCTGACTCTTTGAGACCCCATGTACTGCAGCACACCAGGCCTCCCCGTCCCGTCACCAACTCCCGGAGTCCACCCAAACCCATGTCCATTGAGTCAGTGATGCCATCCAGCCATCTCATCCTCTGTTGTCCCCTTCTCCTCCTCCCCTCAACCTTTCCAAGCATCAGGGTCTTTTCAAATGCGTCAGCTCTTCTCATCAGGTGGCCAAAGTGTTGGAGTTTTAGCTTCAACATCAGTCCTTCCAATGAACACCCAGGACTGATCTCCTTTAGGATGGACTGGTTGGATCTCTTTGCAGTCCAAGGGACTCTCAAGAGTCTTCTCCAACACCACAGTTCAAAAGCATCAATCCTTCGGCCCTCAGCTTTCTTTATAGTCCAACTCTCACATCCATACATGACTGCTGGAAAAACTATAGCTTTGACTAGACAGATCTTTGTTGCTCGTAAAGTAATGCTCAAAATTCTCCAAGACAGGCTTCAGCAATACGTGCGCCATGAACTTCCAGATGTTCAAGCTGGTTTTAGAAAAGGCAGAGGAACCAGAGATCAAATTGCCAACACCTGCTGGATCATCGAAAAAGCAAGAGAGTTCCAGAAAAACGTCTATTTCTGCTTTATTGACTATGCCATAGCCTTTGACTGTGTGGGTCACAATAAACTGTGGAAAATTCTGAAGGAGACACACACATAATATAGCCAAATATTAATATGGCCTATCTTTGTGTGGAGAACAGTTAACAACATTTTTATGACATAGTAATAATATGATTCTTTAAAATCCATCATCTGTCCTATTAATTCTAAAAAATATTACATTTTTTGAGAGAAACATTAGAAAATATCCTATTACCTAAAATAAATCTATAATATTAAATATAGTTTAACTCATTATATAGAATACAAATCTATACTATTAATAGTTACATTTTATATCCAAAACTATGCACATTTTCATAAGAAAATGCAGCAATCTTAAAAATGTATTTCAAACAAAATGTATACTTTGCCCTAGAAAATCATGAAAATCCTATAGGTATGGATGTATACACATTAGACTTCCCTGGTAGCTCAACTGGTAAAGAATCCACCTGCAATGCAGGAGACCCCTGGTTGATTCCTGGGTCGGGAAAATCCCCTGGGGAAGAGATAGGCTACCCACTCCAGTATACTTGGGCTTCCCTGATGGCTCAGTTGGTAACGAGTCTGCCTGCAATGTGGGAGACCTGGGTTCAGTCCCTGGCTTGGGAAGATCCCCTGGAGGAGAACATGGCAACCCACTCCGATATTTGTGCCTGGAGAATCCCCATGGACAGAGAAGCCTGGTGGGCTACAGTCCATGTGGCCACAGAGTCAGAAACACCTAAGCACAGCAGCAGAATATATATATATATATATTCCCATCACTGAGTCTGATCTATATTTTGTCAAATATTATTTTAGGATTATTCTACACTTGAATTTAGATAGTAAGTGAAAGTCTTTTACTTTGAGATAAATCATCTGTTTTTTTTTTTTTTTTTTTTTAAATTTTATTTTATTTTTAAACTTTACATAACTGTATTAGATTTGCCAAATATCAAAATGAATCCGCCACAGGTTTACATGTGTTCCCCATCCTGAACCCTCCTCCCTCCTCCCTCCCCATTCCATCCCTCTGGGTCGTCCCAGTGCACCAGCCCCAAGCATCCAGTATCGTGCATCGGACCTGGACTGGCAACTCATTTCATACATGATATTTTACATGTTTCAATGCCATTCTCCCAAATCTTCCCACCCTCTCCCTCTCCCACAGAGTCCATAAGATAAATCATCTGTTTTGAGGAACTAAAGGATTTATATTTTCTTCTTTTTTGTAGCAAAGTCAGTTGTAGTTTATTTATTCCTTGATCATGTATACTTAATGTCAAACCCAGTTCAAATAGCATGAGTTTGTGTGTGTATATATATATATATATATATATATATATATATATATACATATATTTCCCCCAATACTTACAATGTTACTTCACACACAGATCACACAGTGACTTGCTTTTCAGACTGTAAGACTTGCCATGTCGACTATAAGGCTGGACTTTACACTATGTTGTATTTAGATCTATATATTCTTTTCACTTAAGTAAAATAATAGCAGTTCACAAATACACACAAAAAAATCTCTAGGTACTTGATTAAAAGAAATCTAGAGTTGTAGGATACGAGGCTAGGTATATAGTTCTGAAAGGAGTTTGCAGTATGTGATTGTTCTTATTTTCCTATAACTGCCTTTTTGTTTTTGTTTAGTCGCTGAATCATGTCCAGCTGTTTTGCATCCCCATGGGCTGTAGCCCACCAGATTCCTCTCTCCATGGGATTTCCCAGGCAAAAACACTGGAGTGGGTAGCCATTTCCTTCTCCAGAGGATCTTCCTGGCCCAAGGATTGAACATGTGTCTCCTGCATTAGCAGGTGGATTCTTTAACTGTCTTTTACCTTGTAACATATTATTACCTTTTATACCTTGAGGCCAAGTATTTTGAGAGCGAAGTCTCCCCCAGGTTTAGCCTTCAATACAGGCAGGATCACTCTCCCTCCAGATTTTTCAGTGTGTTTTTACTCTGTAAAAAGTTTCCTTTTCTTTTTTTTTAAACAAAGGGGATTATTAGTGAAAAGTGAAATCAAGGAAAACGCATTGAGAGGAAAATAAAGAAGGAACCACTGAAGGCAAGCTGTTGTTGGAGGCTTGGCTTTTACACATTCTGCCTGATGTTCCCATTAGCAGGAGAGACTCAGCAACAGAGGGAGTGATGAGAAGACAGTCACTGGCGTCAGAGATGAATGACCTTCAGATCATTAAGCTCCCTTCCCAGAACCTTTTATTGCACCAAACTCTTCTTATGGAATTTTTCATCTCCATGTTTCTAAGTGTGTAGATAAGCGGGTTGAGCATGGGGACAATAATTGTGTAGAAGAGCATAAACACTTTATCCTCTGGTAATGTTGTGGCAGGTCTAATGTAAACAAAGATGACAGGTGTGAAAAAGAGGATCACGGACTGTGATGTGGGAACTACAGGTGGAAAGTGCTTTATGGCGGCTTTCTGCAGAATATGTGCACACATTATACAGAATCAAAATGTAGGAGGCCATCAAAACCACAAAGAGCACCAGTCCCATCAAGCCAGAATTGGCAATGACAAAAAAGCCAATTTTGTGTGTATCAGTGCAGGCTAGTTTCAACAAAAGATATGCATCACAGAAATAGTGGTCTATTTCACTGGGGCCACAGAAAGGTAAAACAATCGCAAGAAGAAAGAGACCAAGAGAATGAAGACGTCCCCCTGCACACGACGCTATGAGAACTGAGTGACGTTTTTGCCTGTTCGTGGTGATGGCGTCGTGGAGAGGTTTGCTGATGACCACATAGCAGTCACAGGCCATCCCTGTGAGGGTGAAGACCTCATTCCCCCCTCCCCAAAGAAGTGGGTGGTGAAAAGCTGTGTCATGCAGTTTTTATAGGAAATGGCCTTTTTCTCCATCAGTAAGTCAGTCATGAGTTTGGGTGTCACAGTGGAGGTGTAGAAGAGATCTGAGAGTGCAAGGCAGTTAAGGAAGAAGTACATGGGCTGGGTGATTAGCTGACTGCATGTAATAGAAATCACAATGATCAAATTCCCCAACCAAATAGCCAGGTAACAGAATAAGAAAAATAAAAAGCAGAGGATCTGGACTTTCTTGTCCATAGAAAGTTCTAAGAGGATAAATTCAGTAACATTATTTCTATCTTCCATGATCTGATGTTCAAGAAAGTTATCTGAAATGACAAAACCAATGAAACGAATCATTGATGAGAAAATGGAAACCTAATATCTACTTTAAATGGCACCAATGTGCCGGTGCTAGACGGCAAAGTCGATCAGGTCCCGAGAACGTGCACGGCGGGGCTGAGAAAAGAAACGAAAGCAAGAGAAATCTCCAACAAAGATGGGGTCGAGAGGTTCAGACACGTCTCCACGAAGGGACGCAGTCTGACACCAACTTTATTCAGCATCTCATATTTATACAGAAGAGCGTGAGAAAGACAAGACAGTTAACATTTTCTTTGTTTGACCTACACATCTTACAAACAGTCACAAGAAATCTTGAGAGCATGGGAATGGCACCCTGTTATTATTTCTTACACCAGATAATATTTCTCTGTGCGTGAGAAGTTTGCACAGAACTCCAGGTGCCTGCAGTAAATAAGCGCCTAATCTCTGGGGTGGCGGGACAGAGAGCTATGTTTGCAAGCAAACCCTCAAGGACTGAGGCAGCTCCCAGAGCTGTGTCCTTCGGACAAAGGACCCCGTTCTGACGGGCAGCTCCCCGCACCAATGCCTTTTAAAGACAAGTTCTTTTGAGACCCACTGAAATCATTTTCATTTAATACGAGTCTTTTGAATATCTAGTACTAATATTCCTCGAAGAGCTAAGAATACAGTGATAAATTAGACAAAGTTCCAGTTTTTATATAATTTAAATTATTTTGTGAGGAAGCCAGGAATTATGTTTATCAAGAATTTTTAAAAAAGAGATAATCTTAATAGTGTTAAGTAGGGCGACATATAATGTGCCGATTTAGGATGTAAAATAGAGGTAACTATAGAATTTGCTTGATTAAGTGGTTTCTAATGAAGTCACAAAATTGGTGTAGGGTGTGTGGGTGGGCTTTGCAGTGCTGGCACAGAGTCAATGTTAAATAAATATCAATTAAATAAAAATCTGGAAAGTGAACAATGTGCTATAATTTTGAAGGAATAATACAATACATAATCATCCTTTAGTCAGGTAATTCATGATAAAACTGAAGAACAAATCATTTTTATGAGTGGACTCATGATCCTTTTTGACTTTTAAGGTAGTTAAGTTGCTCAGTAGTATCTGACTCTTCGCGACCCAGTGGACTGTAGCCCACCAGGCTCCTCCATCCATGGGATTCTCCAGGCAAGAATACTGGAGTGGGTTGCCATTTCCTTCTCCAGGGGATCTTTCTGACTCAGGGATCAAACCCAGGTCTTCTGCATTGCAGGCAGATGCTTTAACCTCTGAGCCACCAGGGAAGCCCTTTTGACTTTTAAGAGGAAATAATTCCTTCATGCGAAATACTCCATGAAACTTTCATATTTCTTAAACAATATTTGTAGCATCTCTAGGTTAATATATTGACAACTATGCTTTTCCTGTTTGTCTATATTTCTCTTGCAAGATTATTTCCTCTTTCAAAATCAATTAGCATTCAGAAGTTATTTGAGTTACATCTTATCAGACTGTAATTATACTTGCCTAGTTTGGAAATCATATACTGAGGAATGGGCTCCTCTAATTCCAAAATAGTTCCCCCAAAACACAATACAACAAACAAGATGTAGCACTCCTTCCCTTAATTTCTTAGAGAATTCACCCACACAATCTGCATGTGGAGTAGAGTTCCCTTTGGTCACATCTTCTCTAGCATTCGTTATTGACAGACTTTGCAATGAGGACTATTCGAACTCGTGGAAGTGGTCCCTCCTTGTAACTTGGAGTTGAGTCGCTCCAAATATTAGTGTTATGGAACAAGATGACATTTTGGAAATGCAGAGAAATTCTATCATCTCCCTGCCCCAACTGCTCTTGTATTTTTCCATCATATTGAATATATGATCACATCCCTTCATGCTTGTTCCCCACGTTAGTCTCTGATGTCTTTTAACTGGAATGCCCTCTGCACTCTTTGGCTTCCATCCCATAGGGCATTTTTCATTTCTTGAATGTTCTAAGTTTCCCTGGTCGCATAGCCTTCCAAGATGCTATTTTCCCTGCCTGAAATTCTTCCTGCATCTTAACCCTGGTTTACGTAGGTTCAACCTATGGACCTCAACTCAATTGTTACTCTGAAAAGCCTTCCCTGACACCCAGGTTTTGGTGAGACAAGAGGCCCCTCGATAAGTTCTCAAAGGATCTGCCTGTGATGTATCATTAGATTCGTCTCAGTGAAAGCAGGAACTCTGTGTCTGCTTCTCTCCGCCTTCTAGTTCCAGAAACTTATTACATGCCTCCCAGCTCATCGTAGGTGCTCAGGATTTACTTAGTGTGTGAAAGACAGAAAAGTTCTTGGAAGCCTCAAGGTGTCACTTGGCTTGGCACTTTTGATCTCTTTGTATATTTGGCGATTCAATTCTTTATTTCCTGGGTTGACGTGTACACTATAATCAAGGCACAATCTAAGGCACTAAGACATATCCATAAATATAGGTTCTTGCTTTCAAGGAACTCGTACAGCAGATTTCTACAATTTAGGTTCTTGCTTTCAAGGAACTCGTACAGCAGATTTCTACAATTTAGGGCTTTTCAAATGCTCTACAAGAACGTGAACATTGAGTATGATCCATTTTCACTTCAAAGAAAGATATTTTGATTTCCATAGAAAAGGTGGAGACCTTGCAACCTTTAGTCCAATAATTATACCTTGACCATTTCAAGCAAGTCTTGTGGTTCCTTCTGGAGGTGTGTGGCTCTTGCAGAAATGTGAAGATCTTCCATCGTCCTCAGACTTTGGTGTCATTTGCAATCATAAAGAAAGCTTCCAGATATAGGTTCCAGACCACCACCACACACAGTCAGTAGCCAAAGGAGTGGATTCCAGGAATATGCGTTGTTAACCAGCATCACCGTTGATATTTCTGCTGCACACTCAATGCAGTAGCAAGGGCCTGGATTGTCCACTGGGTCTCATGTGGAATGGAAAGAAGGGCTTCCCCCCCCTCCCAAACATCCACCCCACTCTTGACAGCCTTGTGACTAGAAACGGGCCCCGAAACAAGAATCAGACAAACCAGATAAGCCCAGATGGTAGTCCATGAGATGAAGGAACTAAGCAGCTGGTTGGGATGGCGCCAAGGGGAAAGGTTGCTCTTTTTGTCTCCCACTCTACTCCTTTCTTCCTGGACGCCTTAGGGGTTCATCGTGGAGATTTGAAATAAAGTTCTCCAAAGTCATATGTGTTGAATCAAGATTTTGCATTTCACCATCTCTCAAAAACGAAGAGTGCTTAACCTGCACAGGTTTCTTTCAAAAAAGTCAATTGCTTTTCAGTTCTGGGGTTTCTCTCTTGCCTTGTTCAAGTAGCCTTAAGAGTAAAAATCAACGAAAACTAAAGAAAGATTCCAAGATACCAACAAAGGACACCTTCTGTTTCTTCAATCATCTTTCCACTTAGTAGCACACGAGCTCTTTTCTTTGTATTTTGCCTAGGGAATTCGCAATGTGCTGGTTCAGATGGCAAGGCATCCGCCCGCAGGAGACTCGGGTTTGATCCCTGGGTCGGGAAGATCCCCTGGAGAAGGTAATGGCAACCCACTCCAGTATTCTCGCCTGGGAAATGCCAAGGACAGAGGAGCCTGATGGGCCGCACTCCATGGGTCCTATAAGAGTTGGGCTCAACCCAGCAACTACGAACAGAAGTATTTCCAAAGACCACACTCGTGTGTGTGTGTGTGTGTGTGTGTGTGTGTGTGTGTGTGTCTGTCTGTGTGCCTGCCTGTGGTTCGTCTGCTCTCTCAGGAAGGTCGGGTGCTTGGCAGGCGGCGTGGGGACAAGGGGGGCGCCTCGGTAGGGCAAAGGGGCGGGGCTGAGGCGCTCCGGTCGACCGCGCCTCCGTGGCTCCCGGTGGGTTTGGGCAGCGGGCAGGTGCCGGGCAAGTTGGGCGCTCAAGATTCGCTGCGCCTAGGCCCGCAGGAGGTTCAGAGGCCCCCGGGCCGCGGGGATCGGGAGGCGGCGGGCCCCGAAGACCGACACCTCCGGGGTCGCGGGGCACTGAGCAGCGAACGGGATGGTGGGGGGGGGGTGCGAGGCCCCGCTCAGCCAGCGCGGCCGGGTCTGGAGTGGCCGGGGGTGGGAGGGCGCCGAGACCTCCGCACCCCTCAGCCCACCCCCCAGGCCCCGCGCGCACGCACGCACGCCCTCCCGGTCACTGGGGGGTCCTGGAAGCCCATCGGGCCCCCGGGCCCGGCCAGGCGGTTCCTGGTCTGGTGTTGGCGGTGTTCGGGGGCCGGGCCGGCGTCAGCAGGCTGGAGTGCGGTCGCGGGTCGTGCGGCTCAAGTACAGCACGGCCCCCCGAGGAGAGGGGCGGCCCGTTGGCCCGACCTGCAGGTCAGAGCGAAAGGGAGGCGAAGCGCAAGGCTCTTTGGGCGCCCCGCGGAGACCGCGTCCGTCTGCGGCCCTACCGGCCTGAAGGCGCCCGATCTCGTCTGATCGCGGAAGCTAAGCAGGGTCGGGCCTGTTTAGTATCTTGGATGGGAGACCACCTGGGAATTCCGGGTGCTGGAGGCTTTTTTGCCTACCAGAAGAGGTCCTTTAGCCCCCGCCCCGCGTCCCAATTCTTGGACCCACACCCCCCTCGCCCCCCCGCCAACCCCGCAGCCCCAGCCCCTCCCGGGGCGGGGGGAGGGAGTGGGTGGCCGGGGCCCCGACTCCCGCTGCAGACCTGGGTTGCCTCCCCGCGGCCCGCGAGCCCCTCCGCATTCGCATTCGGCTTTCAGGAAACCAGACGACCGGCCGTCCCGTCTCCCTCTGGGGCTCCTTTGGCTTGCCTCAGGCAATCCCGGGGCTTGCACCGACTCCAGCCAGAGCCCCAGCCCCCGCCCCACCCCCAGCCTCGCAGGCGATCGCGCATGCGCATGCGAGCGCGCGCACAGATCGATGTGCCCAAACGGGGCATCTGGCTTGTTGGCTTGGACTGGGGGTGGATCTATGCCTGGGAGTGGGACTGCTGAACCATAGGCTACTTCTACGTTTAGTTCCTTCGCGAACCTCCATACTCTTTTCCATCCCGGCTGTACCAACTCCCATTCCTACTCAGCGTGGAGGAGAGTTCCCTTTGCTCCACAGCTTCTCCAGCATCTGCTATGGACAGACATTGCAATGAGGCCCAGTCGGACTCGGGCGAAGTGGTCCCTCCTTGGCGTTTGGAGTTGAGTCTCTCCAATCATTAGTGACGTGGAGCAAGATGACCGTTTGGAAATGCAGATGCAATTCTGTCACCATCCTGCTCCAACGGCTCTTGTATTTTCCCATCATATTGAAGATACGACCAATTCCCTTCATGCCTGCTCCTCACGTTCTTCTCGGATGTCTTTTCCCTGGAATGCCCTCTGCACTCTTTGGCTTCCATCCCATAGGGCATTTTCATTTCTTGAACGTCCTAAGGTTCCCTGGTCACGTAGACTTCCAGGATGCTGTTTTCCCTGCCTGAAATTCTTCCTGCATCTCAACCCTGGTTTACGTAGGTTCAACCTATGGACCTCAACGCAATGGTTACTCTGAAAAGCCTTCCCTGACACCCAGGTTTTGGTGAGGGTAGAGGCCCCTCGACAAGTTCTCCAAGGATCTGCCTGTGATGTATCATTAGATTCGTCTCAGTGAAAGCAGGAACTCTGTGTCTGCTTCTCTCCGCCTTCTAGTTCCAGAAACTTATTACATGCCTCCCAGCTCATCGTAGGTGCTCAGGATTTACTTAGCGTGTGAAAGACAGAAAAGTTCTTGGAAGCCTCAAGGTGTCACTTGGCTCGGCACTTTTGATCTCTTTGTATATTTGGCGATTCCATTCTTTCCTTTCCTGGGTTCATGTGTACGCTATATTCAAGGCACAATCTAAGGCATTAAGACATATCCATCAGTATGGGTTCTTGCTTTCAAGGAACTCGTACAGCAGATTTCTACAGTTTAGGGCTTTTCAAATGCTCTAGAAGAATGTGAACGTTCAGTGTGATCCATTTTCATTTCCAAGAAAGATCGTTTGACTTCCATAGCAAAGGTGGAGACCTTCCGACGTGTAGTCCAATACTTAGACCTTGACCATGTCAGGCAAGTCTTGCGGTTCCTTCTGGAGGTGTGTGGCTCTTGCAGAAACGTGGAGATCTTCCATCGTCCTCGGACTTTGGTGTCATTTGCAATCATCAAGAAAGCTTCCAGGTATAGGTTCCAGACCATCACCGCACACACTCAGTAGCCAACGGAGTGGATTCCAGGAATATGCGTTGTTAACCAGCATCACCGTTGATATTGTTGCTGCACGCTCTATGCAGTGGCCAGGGCCTGGATTGTCCACTGGGTCTCATGTGGAATGGAAAGAAGGGCTTCCCCCACCCCCCACCCCACCCCCCACTCTTGACAGCCTTGTGACTAGAAACGGGCCCCGAAACAAGAATCAGACAAACCAGATAAGCCCAGATGGTAGTCCATGAGATGAAGGAACTAAGCAGCTGGTTGGGATGGCGCCAAGGGGAAAGGTTGCTCTTTTTGTCTCCCGCTCTACTCCTTTCTTCCTGGACGCCTTAGGGGTTCATCATGGAGATTTGAAATAAAGTTCACCAAAGTCATATGTGTTGAATCAAGATTTTGCGTTTCACCATCTCTCAAAAACGAAGAGTGCTTAACCTGCACAGGTTTCTTTCAAAAAAGTCAATTGCTTTTCAGTTCTGGGGTTTCTCTCTTGCCTTGTTCAAGTAGCCTTAAGAGTAAAAATCAACGAAAACTAAAGAAAAGATTCAAAGATACCAACAAAGGACACCTTCTGTTTCTTCAATCATCTTTCCACTTAGTAGCACACGAGCTCTTTTCTTTGTATTTTGCCTAGGGAATTCGCAATGTGCTGGTTCAGATGGCAAGGCATCCGCCCGCAGGAGACTCGGGTTTGATCCCTGGGTCGGGAAGATCCCCTGGAGAAGGAAATGGCAACCCACTCCAGTATTCTCGCCTGGGAAATGCCAAGGACAGAGGAGCCTGATGGGCCGCACTCCATGGGGCCTATAAAAGTTGGGCTCAACCCAGCAACTAAGAACAGAAGAATTTCCAAAGACCACACTCGTGTGTGTGTGTGTGTGTGTGTGTGTGTGTGTGTGTGTGTGTGTATCTCCCTCTCGCCGTCTTGGAGTCTGTCTCGGAAGCTTCATGGATTTCTGCCTCTGTCTCTCCCGACAGCCGTCCGCCGGGCCTTTGGTCTGGCCCCGGCCTCTCCCAGGTGCTATGGCTCTGGCTGAGGAGCTCGCGCAGGCCAGCTGTCTCCCATGGCGTGGGTGCGTGCGAGTGTGTGTGTCTGTCTGTGTGCCTGCCTGTGGTTCGTCTGCTCTCTCAGGAAGGTCGGGTGCTTGGCGGGCGGCGTGGGGACAAGGGGGGCGCCTCGGTAGGGCAAAGGGGCGGGGCTGAGGCGCTCCGGTCGACCGCGCCTCCGTGGCTCCCGGTGGGTTTGGGCAGCGGGCAGGTGCCGGGCAAGTTGGGCGCTCAAGATTCGCTGCGCCTAGGCCCGCAGGAGGTTCAGAGGCCCCCGGGCCGCGGGGATCGGGAGGCGGCGGGCCCCGAAGACCGACACCTCCGGGGTCGCGCGGCCCTGAGCAGCGAACGGGATGGGGGGGGAGGCCCCGCTCAGCCAGCGCGGCCGGGTCTGGAGTGGCCGGGGGTGGGAGGGCGCCGAGAACTCCGCACCCCTCAGCCCACCCCCCAGGCCCCGCGCGCACGCACGCACGCCCTCCCGGTCACTGGGGGGTCCTGGAAGCCCATCGGGCCCCCGGGCCCGGCCAGGCGGTTGCTGGTCTGGTGTTGGCGGTGTTCGGGGGCCGGGCCGGCGTCAGCAGGCTGGAGTGCGGTCGCGGGTCGTGCGGCTCAAGTACAGCACGGCCCCCCGAGGAGAGGGGCGGCCCGTTGGCCCGACCTGCAGGTCAGAGCGAAAGGGAGGCGAAGCGCAAGGCTCTTAGGGCGCCCCGCGGCGGCCGCGTCCGTCTGCGGCCCTACCGGCCTGAAGGCGCCCGATCTCGTCTGATCGCGGAAGCTAAGCAGGGTCGGGCCTGTTTAGTATCTTGGATGGGAGACCACCTGGGAATTCCGGGTGCTGGAGGCTTTTTTGCCTACCAGAAGAGGTCCTTTAGCCCCCGCCCCGCGTCCCAATTCTTGGACCCACACCCCCCTCGCCCCCCCGCCACCCCCGCAGCCCCAGCCCCTCCCGGGGCGGGGGGAGGGAGTGGGTGGCCGGGGCCCCGACTCCCGCTGCAGACCTGGGTTGCCTCCCCGCGGCCCGCGAGCCCCTCCGCATTCGCATTCGGCTTTCAGGAAACCAGACGACCGGCCGTCCCGTCTCCCTCTGGGGCTCCTTTGGCTTGCCTCAGGCAATCCCGGGGCTTGCACCGACTCCAGCCAGAGCCCCAGCCCCCGCCCCACCCCCAGCCTCGCAGGCGATCGCGCATGCGCATGCGAGCGCGCGCACAGATCGATGTGCCCAAACGGGGCATCTGGCTTGTTGGCTTGGACTGGGGGTGGATCTATGCCTGGGAGTGGGACTGCTGAACCATAGGCTACTTCTACGTTTAGTTCCTTCGCGAACCTCCATACTCTTTTCCATCCCGGCTGTACCAACTCCCATTCCTACTCAGCGTGGAGGAGAGTTCCCTTTGCTCCACAGCTTCTCCAGCATCTGCTATGGACAGACATTGCAATGAGGCCCAGTCGGACTCGGGCGAAGTGGTCCCTCCTTGGCGTTTGGAGTTGAGTCTCTCCAATCATTAGTGACGTGGAGCAAGATGACCGTTTGGAAATGCAGATGCAATTCTGTCACCATCCTGCTCCAACGGCTCTTGTATTTTCCCATCATATTGAAGATACGACCAATTCCCTTCATGCCTGCTCCTCACGTTCTTCTCGGATGTCTTTTCCCTGGAATGCCCTCTGCACTCTTTGGCTTCCATCCCATAGGGCATTTTCATTTCTTGAACGTCCTAAGGTTCCCTGGTCACGTAGACTTCCAGGATGCTGTTTTCCCTGCCTGAAATTCTTCCTGCATCTCAACCCTGGTTTACGTAGGTTCAACCTATGGACCTCAACGCAATGGTTACTCTGAAAAGCCTTCCCTGACACCCAGGTTTTGGTGAGGGTAGAGGCCCCTCGACAAGTTCTCCAAGGATCTGCCTGTGATGTATCATTAGATTCGTCTCAGTGAAAGCAGGAACTCTGTGTCTGCTTCTCTCCGCCTTCTAGTTCCAGAAACTTATTACATGCCTCCCAGCTCATCGTAGGTGCTCAGGATTTACTTAGCGTGTGAAAGACAGAAAAGTTCTTGGAAGCCTCAAGGTGTCACTTGGCTCGGCACTTTTGATCTCTTTGTATATTTGGCGATTCCATTCTTTCCTTTCCTGGGTTCATGTGTACGCTATATTCAAGGCACAATCTAAGGCATTAAGACATATCCATCAGTATGGGTTCTTGCTTTCAAGGAACTCGTACAGCAGATTTCTACAGTTTAGGGCTTTTCAAATGCTCTAGAAGAATGTGAACGTTCAGTGTGATCCATTTTCATTTCCAAGAAAGATCGTTTGACTTCCATAGCAAAGGTGGAGACCTTCCGACGTGTAGTCCAATACTTAGACCTTGACCATGTCAGGCAAGTCTTGCGGTTCCTTCTGGAGGTGTGTGGCTCTTGCAGAAACGTGGAGATCTTCCATCGTCCTCGGACTTTGGTGTCATTTGCAATCATCAAGAAAGCTTCCAGGTATAGGTTCCAGACCACCACCGCACACACTCAGTAGCCAACGGAGTGGATTCCAGGAATATGCGTTGTTAACCAGCATCACCGTTGATATTGTTGCTGCACGCTCTATGCAGTGGCCAGGGCCTGGATTGTCCACTGGGTCTCATGTGGAATGGAAAGAAGGGCTTCCCCCACCCCCCACCCCACCCCCCACTCTTGACAGCCTTGTGACTAGAAACGGGCCCCGAAACAAGAATCAGACAAACCAGATAAGCCCAGATGGTAGTCCATGAGATGAAGGAACTAAGCAGCTGGTTGGGATGGCGCCAAGGGGAAAGGTTGCTCTTTTTGTCTCCCGCTCTACTCCTTTCTTCCTGGACGCCTTAGGGGTTCATCATGGAGATTTGAAATAAAGTTCACCAAAGTCATATGTGTTGAATCAAGATTTTGCGTTTCACCATCTCTCAAAAACGAAGAGTGCTTAACCTGCACAGGTTTCTTTCAAAAAAGTCAATTGCTTTTCAGTTCTGGGGTTTCTCTCTTGCCTTGTTCAAGTAGCCTTAAGAGTAAAAATCAACGAAAACTAAAGAAAGATTCAAAGATACCAACAAAGGACACCTTCTGTTTCTTCAATCATCTTTCCACTTAGTAGCACACGAGCTCTTTTCTTTGTATTTTGCTTAGGGAATTCGCAATGTGCTGGTTCAGATGGCAAGGCATCCGCCCGCAGGAGACTCGGGTTTGATCCCTGGGTCGGGAAGATCCCCTGGAGAAGGTAATGGCAACCCACTCCAGTATTCTCGCCTGGGAAATGCCACGGACAGAGGAGCCTGATGGGCCGCACTCCATGGGTCCTATAAGAGTTGGGCTCAACCCAGCAACTACGAACAGAAGTATTTCCAAAGACCACACTCGTGTGTGTGTGTGTGTGTGTGTGTCTGTCTGTGTGCCTGCCTGTGGTTCGTCTGCTCTCTCAGGAAGGTCGGGTGCTTGGCGGGCGGCGTGGGGACAAGGGGGGCGCCTCGGTAGGGCAAAGGGGCGGGGCTGAGGCGCTCCGGTCGACCGCGCCTCCGTGGCTCCCGGTGGGTTTGGGCAGCGGGCAGGTGCCGGGCAAGTTGGGCGCTCAAGATTCGCTGCACCTAGGCCCGCAGGAGGTTCAGAGGCCCCCGGGCCGCGGGGATCGGGAGGCGGCGGGCCCCGAAGACCGACACCTCCGGGGTCGCGCGGCCCTGAGCAGCGAAGGGGATGGGGGGGGAGGCCCCGCTCAGCCAGCGCGGCCGGGTCTGGAGTGGCCGGGGGTGGGAGGGCGCCGAGACCTCCGCACCCCTCAGCCCACCCCCCAGGCCCCGCGCGCACGCACGCACGCACGCCCTCCCGGTCACTGGGGGGTCCTGGAAGCCCATCGGGCCCCCGGGCCCGGCCAGGCGGTTGCTGGTCTGGTGTTGGCGGTGTTCGGGGGCCGGGCCGGCGTCAGCAGGCTGGAGTGCGGTCGCGGGTCGTGCGGCTCAAGTACAGCACGGCCCCCCGAGGAGAGGGGCGGCCCGTTGGCCCGACCTGCAGGTCAGAGCGAAAGGGAGGCGAAGCGCAAGGCTCTTAGGGCGCCCCGCGGAGGCCGCGTCCGTCTGCGGCCCTACCGGCCTGAAGGCGCCCGATCTCGTCTGATCGCGGAAGCTAAGCAGGGTCGGGCCTGTTTAGTATCTTGGATGGGAGACCCCCTGGGAATTCCGGGAGCTGGAGGCTTTTTTGCCTACCAGAAGAGGTCCTTTAGCCCCCGCCCCGCGTCCCAATTCTTGGACCCACACCCCCCTCGCCCCCCCGCCACCCCCGCAGCCCCAGCCCCTCCCGGGGCGGGGGGAGGGAGTGGGTGGCCGGGGCCCCGACTCCCGCTGCAGACCTGGGTTGCCTCCCCGCGGCCCGCGAGCCCCTCCGCATTCGCATTCGCATTCGGCTTTCAGGAAACCAGACGACCGGCCGTCCCGTCTCCCTCTGGGGCTCCTTTGGCTTGCCTCAGGCAATCCCGGGGCTTGCACCGACTCCAGCCAGAGCCCCAGCCCCCGCCCCACCCCCAGCCTCGCAGGCGATCGCGCATGCGCATGCGAGCGCGCGCACAGATCGATGTGCCCAAACGGGGCATCTGGCTTGTTGGCTTGGACTGGGGGTGGATCTATGCCTGGGAGTGGGACTGCTGAACCATAGGCTACTTCTACTTTTAGTTCCTTCGCGAACCTCCATACTCTTTTCCATCCCGGCTGTACCAACTCCCATTCCTACTCAGCGTGGAGGAGAGTTCCCTTTGCTCCACAGCTTCTCCAGCATCTGCTATGGACAGACATTGCAATGAGGCCCAGTCGGACTTGGGCGAAGTGGTCCCTCCTTGGCGTTTGGAGTTGAGTCTCTCCAATCATTAGTGACGTGGAGCAAGATGACCGTTTGGAAATGCAGATGCAATTCTGTCACCATCCTGCTCCAACGGCTCTTGTATTTTCCCATCATATTGAAGATACGACCAATTCCCTTCATGCCTGCTCCTCACGTTCTTCTCGGATGTCTTTTCCCTGGAGATTATTTAGTATAGCTGATCTGGAACCCTTGTTTTTTAATTCTCATCATTACTGTTCTTTGCTCGCTTTTACTTATATTTGTTTTTTAAATGGTTAAATATTGCAGTGTATAGGGTAAAAAAAAAAAAAAAACTCTCTCTTCCAACAGACTTCCCTCCCACTCTTCCATGTTGTCCAACATTGTAGGGGAAACCACTATTGATAGTTGGGCTTCTCTGGTGGCTCAACCGGTAAAGAACCCACCTGCTGATGCAGGAAACATAAAGAGACGTGGGTTTAATCCCTGGGATGGGAAGATTCCCTGGAGGAGGGCATGGCGACCCACTCTAATATTCTTGCCTGGAAAATTCCACGGACAGAGGAGCCTGGAGGCCTACAGTCTGTGGAGTTGCAAAGAGTCAGACAAGACTGGGCACTTGTGCACTCACTATTATCAGTTTGCTGTATACATATGCAATTTCCATGTGTGTGTCTTAAGTACTGATACATTCATTCACATACATATGGGTATATACACGGTCCAAGATTTTTTAAATTTGTATTATATTTAATTTTTATTGAATTATAATTGACATACAATATAATGTTAGTTTCAGGTGTACAACATAGTGATTTGACAGTTTTTTAATTTTAATTATTTTTTTATTGAAGGATTTTGCTTGACAGAATTTTGTTGTTTTCTATCAAACCTCAACATGAATCAGCCATAGGTATGCATATATCCCCTCCCTTTGGAACCTCCCTCCCCTCTCTCTTGGAGAAGGCGATGGCACCCCACTCCAGTACTCTTGCCTGGAGAATCCCATGGACGGAGGAGCCTGGTAGGCTGCAGTCCATGGGGTCGCAAAGAGTCGAACACGACTGAGCGACTTCACTTTCACTTTTCACTTTCATGCATTGGAGAAGGAAATGGCAACCCACTCCAGTGTTCTTGCCTGGAGAATCCCAGGGACCGGGGAGCCTGTTGGGCTGCCGTCTATGGGGTCGCAGAGTCGGACACGACTGAAGTGACTTGGCAGCCCCTCTCTCTCCCCACCCCACCCCTCTAGGTTGATACAGTGCCCCTGTGTGAGTTTCCTGAGCCATGCAGCAAATTCCCATTGCCTATCTATTTTACATATGGCAGGCTAAGATTTTTGAAAATAGTTTTACTCCAAACTAGAACCTAACTAAACCAAACTAAAAATGGCGGGGGAGGGTGATAAAATGGGAGTTCTGAACAACAAAATAAATATCATTTCTAATAGAAATTGTTATTTCTCTTATCATTGCTCATCTAGAAATAATCATGAAATTTTTAAACATTTTTATTTATTTGACTGCACTGGGTCTTAGTTGTGCCATGTGGGTTCTTTAGCTGCAGCATGCAAACTCTTGCGGCATGTGGGATCTAGTTTCCTGAATGCAGATGGAACCCAGCCCCCTGCATTGGGAGCACAGACTGAGCCACTGGGCCACCAGGGAATTCCCTAGAAATTCTCATAAAATTTGACAAAAGCTTTTCAGGCTTCCCAGGTGGAGCCAGTGTTAAAGAACTCACCTGCTGGGACTTCCCTGGTGGTCCAGGGGCTAAGACTCCATGCTCCCAATGCAGGGGGCCTGGGTTTGATTTCTGGTCAGGGAACTAGATCCCACATGCTTCAACTAAGGGTTCACATGCTTCGACAAAATTGCAACCAAATAAATAAAAAAAGAAAACTCACTTGCTAATGCAGGTGATATAAAGGACACTGGGTTCGATCCGTGGGTCATGAAGATCCCTTGGAGGAGGTCATGGCAACCTACTCCAGTATTCTTGCCTGGAGAATCCCACAGACAGAGGAGCCTGGCCAGCTATAGTCCATGGGGTCTCCAAGAGTCGGACATGACTCGGTGACTAACACACATGAAGGGGTCCTCAGTGCTATGCATGGTGGGTAGGGTGGAATTTATTCTTTGGAACAGTCTGTTATCTCTTGCTTCATAGGATTAGTTTGGTACTTTAGAAAGATCATTCTGGGACCAGAATAGAGGATGGATTAGAGACAGTGAAACCAGCTGAGGGGTTACTGCAATGTGCCAGGCAAAGGGGGGTGAGTGTGTGAACTGAGAACGTGGAGCTGGATGTGCACAAGTCAAAGGAGAAAAGGGGTCTGGATGAAGAGACCTCGGAGGAAGACTCACAGAACCTGAAAACCAGTTGGATATGGAGGTGAAGGGGAGCTGGTAGACACTCTTCCTTCTCATCTCCTAAATCTTTAAAAAATGTTTATTAATTTATTTGGCTGTGCTGGGTCTTAGTTGCAGCACACAAGGTCTTTAGTTGCAGTATGTGGGACTGAATTTCCTGGCCAGTGATAGAACCTGGGCCCCAGCCCTGGGAGCAAAGAGTCTTAGCCACTGGACCACCAGGGAATTCCCTAAGATCTTTCTTTCTAAGCAGGAACTTTGTATCTCTTGCCAACTCTGGCCAGGTAACTGGGGCTCAATTAAAGTTTTCTTTATTTTTGTTCTAAATGTATTTCAGTTTTTTTCAATTAAAATTTTTGAAGAAATCCTTCATTTTGTTTTGTGGGTTTTTTTTTGTTTTTTTTTTTGTTTTTTTTTTTTTTTTTATCCACTATACAATCCTAAGCAATTCCTGTTCATGTTTTGATTACCAAAATTTTAATGCTTTTTTTCCCTTCAAAGTATGATTTCAACTAATACAATAGTTTTTATTACTCACCCGGTCATTCAAAAGCTGATGGTTTAGGGGTGTTGAGGTACTCATCTTTGTCTGCATTTTGGGACCATTTGTGTTTTTTGGAGGTGGAAATGCCATCATGAAATAACTGAATATTCTTCTGTAAGAAAAACTATGTCTTCAGAAGAAATGAATCATACAATCTTCAGAATACTAAAAATACTAATACCATATAATCTTTTTCAGTACACTGGGACAGGGACTAGCGGGAGAGTGACATTTACTGGGAGTATTTTATATGTCAGGCACTTAACAGGTTTGTTCAGTTAAACCCATAACAATATGGTAAGGTGGTGGGTTTTAGCTTATTTTACAGATGAAGAAAATGAGGCTCACTTTGCTTTGCCCAGAGTTATACAGACAGTAGGTGGTGAAACAGAGAATCAGACCCAGGTCTGTTTAACTCTGTTTGATTTTCATTGGACCAAGCGGGAAAAATCAGAATCACTCTTAGCTAAGAACACACCATATTGGTCAGAAAGAAGTATTTATAAAATCACTGTGCAATCTGATCTACTCCATTTTGTCCCTTGTGACCTCCTTCTTCCTCTGTTAACTTTCTGACATCTAGCTAACAAGGGCTCTAGCTTGCTACCATGTTTAAGAAGTAGAATAGTACAATGGACAAGGCCAAGAATTTATATATGGACAGATTTGGGTTTATTGAGAAAAATACACTGGGGAAAATATACAGTACACCCAGTACTGTATATGTCTGCCTTCATTTTTGTGGCCTCACGGCATGTGGGATCTCAGTTCTCCCACCGGAGATGAACTCACATCCCTTGTATTGGAAATGTTGAGTCTTAACCATGACTGCTGTTGTTCAGTCGCTAAGTTGCGCCCAGCTCTTTGCAACTCCATGGACTGAAGTACACCAGGCTTCCCTGTCCTTCACTATCTCCAAGTTTGCTCAGACTCATGTCCATTGAGTTCGTGATGCCATCCAACCATCTCATCCTCTTTTGCCTCCCTTCTCCTCCTGCCTTCAATCTTTGCCAGCATCGGGGTCTTTTCCAAGGAGTCGGCTCTTTGCATCAGGTGGCCAAAGTTCTGGAGCTTCAGCTGCAGCATCAGTCCTCCCAATGAATATTCAGGGTTGATTTCCTTTAGGATGGACTCATTTGATCTCCTTGCTGTCCAAGGGAGTCTCAAAGGTCTTCTCCAGTACCACAATTAAAAGGCATCGATTCTTCAACGCTCAACCTTCTTTATGATCCAATTCTAACCATTGGACAGCCAGGGAAGTCCCTATGTATGTCTTCATTGGATTAAAGCACTCTAATTTCCACGAGGGATTACTTTTCCCTCAGTGTTTAGGGTCTGCTGGGTTGGTTAATCGAGGTGGCCTCCCCTTGCCCAGTCATAAGACTAAGCTAGGCCAGGTAACTGATGCTGGCTTATCCTTGCTTTACAGCCAAGGTGATCATTCAAAGTACCATAGATGCTCTGAGTAGACTGTTAAGCTGTTCTTAGACTCTTCTTGGAGGGGCTTCCTTGGTGGTGCTAGTGGTAAAGAATCTGCCTGCCAATTCTGGAGACAGAAGAGATGCAGGTTTGATCCCTGGGCCAGGAAGATCCCCTGGAGGAGGCCATGGCAGCCCACTCCAGTATTCTTGCCTGGAGAATCCCTGGGGCAGAGGACCCTGGTGGGCTATGGGCCACAGGGTCACAAAGAATCAGACACGACTGAAGCAACTTAGCATGCATGCATGTCCTTTCTTATCCATTTTGTGGGCCACCTGATAGCCTTCAATAAATTTCACCTACATTAGCTAGAAGACCCTTCTTGTAGGGGCATCCCTGGTGGCTCAGATGGTAAGGAATCTGCCTGCAGTGCGGGAGACCTGAATTCGATCCCTGGGTTGGGAAGAGTCCTTGGAGGAGGGCATGGCAACCCACTCCAGCATTCTCGGCTGGAGAATCCCCATGGACGGAGGAGCCTGGCGGGCGACAAAGAGTTGGAAACAACTGAGCGACTAAGCACACAGCACACACACATTAGCTAGAATCTATTTCTGTTGTTTGCAACCAAAACTTTTTACATTACACAGTTTGGATCCTGGCTCTAAAACTTACTAGCTTTGAAACTTTTTGCAAGTAGTCACTCAGTCATGTCCGACTAACTCCATGGACTGCAGCATGCCAGGCTTCCCTGTCCTTTCCCATCTCCCGGAGGTTACTCAAACTCATGTCCATTGAGTCAGTTATGCCATCCAACCATCTCGTCCTCTGGCATCCCCTTCTCCTCCTGCCTTCAATCTTTCCCAGCATCAGGGTCTTTTCTAATGCGTGGGCTCTTCGCATCAAGGGGCCAAAGAATTGGAGCTTCAGCTTCAGCATCAGTCCTTCCAATGAATATTCAGAACTGATCTCCTTTAGGATTGACTTGGGCAGGTACACACTGCTATACTTAAAATGGATAACCAACAGGGACCCATGATATAGCACAAGGAACTGTGCTCAATGGCAGCCTGGCTGGGGGAGAATGGATACATGTATATGTATGGGTGAGACCCTTCATGGTTCATGTGAAACTACCACAACACTGTTAATTGGTTATACTCCAACACAAAATAAAAAGTTTAAAAAAAAAAATAGCATCACCACAGACTTTCTTAGAACTTCCTGTTATTTCCAGAGTTCTTCAAAGCCTCTCCTTGAAGGGGGCACAACTAAATATTTTAAGGTAAAAATATTTAAAGCAGATGGATGGCATTTTTCAGTATATAGCTTCAGTGTTTCTGTTTGTTTGTGCCTTCTTCCTCTCTGAAGGTATGTTTCAGATCCAAAGCAGTGGTGCTGAGTTGGAGCCTGCACAGGATTTGCCTACCTGACCCAGGGCTCCAAAAAGTATAGCAACAAATATAAGACAATTTAAAAAAAGATTTCTTTTTATTTATTTATCTGGCTGAGCCAGCTCTTTGTTAGGGCATGTGGGATGTAGTTCCCTGACCAGGGATAGAACCCAGGTCCCCTGGACCACCAGGGAATTCACCCAGACAATATTTTGATCCACATGCCACAACGAAGACCTGGCACAGCCAAATAAATAAAAACAAATATATATTTTTTAAATTAACCGTTAGTTTTGGACTTACAGAGGATTCCCCCAAATGCTAGATCTGAAATTTTGTGACTCTCACTTGACATGTAATATTCCCTCTCAGGTTTAAATTAGAGCTGAAGAGAAAGCCAATAGTTTTAAAACCTCAGGGTTTTAAACCATAGATAATGTCTTCCTGCAGTTGCCTGCTGATACCTCTCCACTGGAATAAGGGGAAATAAAGGAGGTTCAGATGAGCCCTCACATTCTTAGCTCCTAACAGCTAAGTTGCAAAGATGTAAGAAATGATTTCATTACAGTATTATTAATTGGCTGCTATAAAAATACACATGAACAGGCAAATATATAAAGCATGGTCACTGAGTCTAGATCTGCTCAGTTAAAAATCACATATTTCCTTTTTTATTGCTATTTATTCATGGTTGATGTTTCTTCTATTTAAATTGATTGAAGTTGTGTGTACACAACAATTTTTATTTATCTGTTTAGGCTAAGCCACTCGGCTTGCAAAATCTTAGTCCCCAACCAGGGATTGACCCTGGTCCTCGGCAATGAACATACAGAGTCCTAACCTCTGGACTGCCAGGGAATTCCTTAAACCAATTGTTTTCCATCTTTTATTTTATTTTTTTCAGGCCTATAAAACTCTTTGAGGATATGATGAAAACTATGAATCTTCTCCCTAGAAAAATTCATATTAACATTGCTGCTGCTGCTGCTAAGTCACTTCAGTCGTGTCCAACTCTGTGTGATCCTACAGACGGCAGCCAGCAGGCTCCCCCGTCCCTGGGATTCTCCAGGCAAGAACACTGGAGTGGGCTGCCATTTCCTTCTCCAATGCATGAAAGTGAAAAGTGAAAGGGAAGTCACTCAGTCATGTCCGACTCTTAGTGACCCCATGGACTGAAGCCTACCAAGCTCCTCCATCCATGGGATTTTCCAGGCAAAGTACTGGAGTGGGGTGCCATTGCCTTCTCCGCATATTAACATTACATTTTGCTTATACCAGGTTAAAACCGTCTGTTGTAAGCTCAGAAACTCTCTTTTCCCAGTTTGAGTAGAAAACAATCTGACTGATTCTAAGCACGATTTCTGATTAAGACAAAGTAGTTTTTCCAGGTCCTCCCTAAGGTTTTGCTGTTTCTTTTTGTTTTGTTGTTTTTTTTTTTCCTTCCTGGTTCTTCAGAGCTAGAAATCATTTGAATTAGGCTTTTTTTTTTTCAAGTCAATTTGAGTAAAGTTTGGTTTTCAGGAGATGGGCCTGGCTGAGCAAAAGAGCCCTCTTGGTAATAGTCTTCCTGAAGCAGGCATATGGAGGTATCCTGCCCTGGTTTTTGTCATTATCCTTTTACAGTTTTTTTCCTCTGTCCACTCTAGAAGATGGGCAGTGTGCATATCTGCATGTCCACACTGGTTCACAGTATAGACCACTCAGACTCTTTCATACAACATACCAAAAAATTACAAGACAAAGCAAGTTGCCTTCCCTCCTTCTACATAAAAACCTGGCTGTTGTTTTTTCATGACCTCTTTCCCCCTTAATGGCTGTCCTTGCATGTTCCCCTTTAATTTTTCTTTGGATAAAGGGGAAGAAAAAGGGCTTCTGGCCCTTACCCCCAGTGTGTGCTTCTAGTGTCATGCTTAAAGGCAAGGCTAGGTCCTCTGGTCAAGTTCCAGTGGTAACACACCTCCAATCCCATCTTCAAAGCCATTCTTCACACTGTCACCATTGCACAACTTCACTAAAGACTTATTAGGTCTGTATTACAGGTATAAAGACAAGTCTTGCCTGTAATGGAGATTACAGTCTACTACAAGAGGGTTTTTTTAACAAAAAAAATGTATATATTTAAGGTGATGTTTTAGTATATGTACACATTGTGGGATGCTTACCACAATCAAACTATGTAACATATCCATCACCTCCCATAGTTACTGTGTGTGTGTGCATGTGTGCGTGTGTGTGCATGTGTGTGCTTCTGTGTGTGTGATTACCCTTGAGATCTACTCTTCTAGTAAATTTCAAGTATATAATATATTATTATTAACTATAGTCACCATGATCCCTGGGCAGGAAGATCCCCTGAAGAAGTTAATGGCAACCCACTCCAGTGTTCTTGCCTGGAGAATCCCATGGACAGAGGAACCTGGTGGGCTACAGTCCATGGGGTTGCAAGAGTGGGACACAACTTAGCGACTAAACTACCACCACCATCACCACATAGTCACCATGCTGTACATAAGGTCTCTAGAACTTATTCCTTTTATAACTGAAGGTTTGTACCCTTTGATCAATATCTCCACACTTCCCTCCTCCCCAACTTTGGCTAACCACTACTCTATTCAGGGAAGTATTTTTTTAAAGGTCTGTTTGTCATTTGTCAGCTCAAAAACCTTCAGAGACTCAGTAAGGGCTACAGAATCCTTAGCATGCTGATCTAGGTGCACCATGAATTTACCTTTTTGGTTCATCCTCCTTCCTCTCCCTTCATGCACTATCTGTACAGACACACTGAACTTCAGATCAGAGAATGTGGTACAAAACTGGTGCTTCTCTGCTAATGTGGTTTTCTGAATGTGCTCACCTGAATCCTAAACTCAGTAGTACACAGTAGGTGCTCAATAAAACCTTGTCTCAATCAGCGGAATGAATGAACACAATAGTGGAGGTGAGGTGGTTTAAGGATTAAAGCTAGTGGCAAAGAAGGTACAACTCAACATTAGGAACCGAACATTGGGGTTAGACTCAGGATAATCGGGTTTTTATTTGGCGTTTACAGAGCAGAACACGGTTGAGTTTCTCCACTAACACACAGCTCACCCATTGTAAGCTGCAGTATCATCAGAGAAGGAAATAGAGATTGCCAGGAAATGATCAGGAAATAGGGTACGGATGTGAGAGTTGGACTGTGAAGAAGGCTGAGCACCGAAGAATGGATGCTTTTGAACTGTGGTGTTGGAGAAGACTCTTGAGAGTCCCTTGGACTGCAAGGAGATCCAACCAGTCCATTCTGAAGGAGATCAGCCCTGGGATTTCTTTGGAAGGAATGATGCTAAAGTTGAAACTCCAGTACTTTGGCCACCTCATGCGAAGAGTTGACTCATTGGAAAAGACTCGGATGCTGGGAGGGATTGGGGGCAAGAGGAGAAGGGGACGACAGAGGATGAGATGGCTGGATGGCATCACTGACTCGATGGACGTGAGTCTCAGTGAACTCCGGGAGTTGGAGATGGACAGGGAGGCCTGGCGTGCTGCGATTCATGGGGTCGCAAAGAGTCGCACACGACTGAGCGACTGATCTGATCTGATCTGATCTAGATTTAAATATGAATTCATCTTATATTCAACTAGGTGGAAACAAAGAGAAACTATAAGACAATGCAAAGACCTAGTGCTTTGATAAGCACAGAAGTAATTATTTGTTGGTTGTTAATTTCATATATACGATGCACCTGGTCATTTAACTGCTAATACACAGCAAAATGTAATTCCCGGGGTCACTGCCAAGCCTCGTGAGAAGCCCAGGAGGACCTGAGAGAAGAGCTCTCAAAAGAGTCTCCATCTTTTTCATGCACCGATCACTGCTCTCACCTCTTTAAGGCTTTCTCTTCAAGTCTTTCTCCTCAAGCCTCTAGCGCTGGTGTTGCCATAGCTCCTGTTTCTGTGACTCCGTCTAGCCCCCACCCCTTCCAGTAGGCCAATCACTACCTATAAATCTTTTCGCTGGCATCCGGGGTCTCTTAGGCAACAATGTGTGGTCTCTTGATTGGCTGGGAGATCCTGGAGGGCTGGCTCCAAATTTGGGCACGGGGACAAAATGGAAAAGTGGGAGGGCCCAGAGGGTGGGAAAGGCTGCCATCTCTCAATAGAGTGCTAGGACGAATATGCAGCCAATCCTGAAACAAACAGCATTAAATGCCCCCTTTCAAGCTGTAAGTATGTTCCAAATGAGGCCAACCTACTGAGCATGCCCAGTTATATCGTTCTGGTCACACCGGGGTTCTGAAACGTAAACTCCGTTTCTCCGGGTTTTTAGAGTGGCCAACAGGTAAAAGAAGGTTGCAGGAAAAACAATTCTGGAGAGGTTCAATGAAAGAATAGCACCTGCACACAGGAAGTGAAAGAACGTGGGAAAATTGCCCAACACACAAACTCAGCAATGCTTCCACATGAATTGTACTTGATTGGATTAAGGAATTCAGGCCGACTAACAGATACACCAGGGAACCAGCAGATGGCATGCCTGAATAAGGATAACTCCAAATTTGGGGAATTTTTCAATCTGGTCTAATTTCATTAATGAAATTTATGAAGCATCTACCATGTAATGAGAGGCAGAGTGAGAATGCAAGAATAAAAAAAAAGAAATCTAATGAGGAGGATTTGAAAGTACAATGTAGAAATAACTACTGGTATAGAACTATAAACTAATGCTGGAGAAAAACAACATTTCAGAAGGGACATCTGGGAAGTGTAAAACAGTTCTTATGGGCAGCAGCTAACCAAATTCAAAAAAGAAGACTTTTCTCATTATCTCACGTTCTCTAAAATACATAAAAATGTACTCTCTTCCAAGGTAAATAAATGTAAACCCTATGTTTATATTGTTTCATTGTTTTGAAATAGGCAGCATTCGTATATCTCCCGTTTAAAAAACAATGAAAAGTAAAGCTCATAGAGGTTGCTGCCTTCTTTAGAGTTGACAAAGGCTCAGTAAGTGGCCAAACTGAAACTTATGGTGTCTGAATTCCATCCCAGTGGTTTTAAGTATGGTTGTATGTTTTATGATCAGGTTGTACGTAAAATGAATAAACAAAGACTTTTGCAGGGGTGGAGGCCTGGGGGAGGTAAGTAGATGCATTACTGAATTACCATGTATTACCGGTTAACATGGATGGTTTCAAAATGGGTTCATCCAGAAAGAGACCAGTTTTAACAACTCCCTGGGAGAGTGTTGGGTCTCAGTGAAGTTCCTGAGCTACCAGGGAAGCCCTAAAGACTTTCTATTGGTGGTTATAACATTGAATGAAAGAAAGATGGGATTAAAGAGAGCCCGACACTTTATCCCTGTTAGATCTGAATATTTTTATCCCTGAAAATAAGGTCCCTTTCATTGATCCTCTTAACTAGCATTCTCTGGACCTCTCCTTGTTCAGCCCTTCATCAGTGTGACTGCTGATCCCCCAGTGAACACCACCATTCACATTGTGTTCATGGTGAGCACATTGGCCTAATGTCCTTGAAAATTTAACATTACTTTCATTTAATTTTTTTTTTAATTCCTTTTAAAAATATTTATTTGGCTGCACTGGATCTTAGTTGCAGCACACAAGATCTTGGATCTTTAGTTGCAGTTTGTGGAATCTAGTTCCCAGTTGTTCTTCAGTCGCTAAGTCGTGTGTGACTCTGAAACCCCATCAACTGCAGCACTCCAGGCTTCCCTGTCTTTCACTAGTTCCCAGACCAGGGATTAAACCTAGGTCCTCTGCATTGGGAGGGTGGAATCTTAGTTACTGGACCACCAGGGAAGCCCCTCAACATTATTTTTAAAGGAAACATTTCAACCATAAAGAAAAGTTTACAGACTTGCCTAAGAAACACCCTTTTCTCCCTGCAGAGATTTTTTAAAAATGTTAACATTTTGCTTCATGTGTGTGATTAAGAGTTGAAGCCTGTTTTACATGCTGCCCAGATCTCATTTCCCACCCTGCCTGCCTAGAAGCATCCACTGTCATAAAATTTAGTGTGCTGCCTACTTGTCCACTTTTTTTGCTTATTATATATACATGTTTGGCCTTGTAAACAGTGTGACTGTTTTAAAGAGCTATCATAATTTACATACTTTGTAGTTCGCTTCTTTCACTCAGTGGTCTATTTCTGAGATGTGATCATGTTGATACATTCAACGATAATTTCTACATCATTCCCACCTCCCACTAGGAGCCAAGATATGTTCTATGCCTGACAGTTTTCACAAGACCATGTGTAAATTGCATAAAAATGCGAGAGCAGCACATCTCTAGAGGATCTGAAGGTACAAGGGATCTAGAAGTACCCGAAGCAGGTCTATACTGCTTTTCATAAATGCTCTTAGCTGCTTCACTCACCTTCAGTAGAGGCAGTGTTGGCTCCACAACACACAATGACTTGATAAGAATCAGCCTATGGATCAATGTTATTTTTTTTTTTTAGAAAGTATTACTGCATTAGTATTGATTAACGAAATTGAAAATGTCATTTCAGATCCCCTTTATGGTGCAATTCGCATAGCTCATCTGACATTAAACGATATTTATGACTGTCTAAGCTCAGTATTTATTGTCATTTAGGGAGCATCTTCAAAACAGATTGTTTCACTGGTGGCTCAAACAGTAAAGAATCTGGCTGCAATGCAGGAGACCTGGGTTCCATCCCTGGGTCGGGAAGATCCCCTGGAGAAGGGAATGGCAACCCACTTCAGTATTCTTGCCTGGAGAAGTCCATGGACAGAGGAACCTGGTGGGCTACAGTCCATTGGATCACTCACAAAGAGTCGGACACGACTGAGGGACTAACACTTCCACTTTTCTTTGTATAAAATAGTTGCCTATAATTAAAGAGGCCACAGAGATGTGTCCCAAGGGTTTGGACAAACCACAGATTATATAGCTGTTTTTGGTCAGTCTCCTAACATGGGGTGGCAAAGATTCAGACAGAAGATCATACTAAAATACACCATTTTAACCAAGTGTACAGTTGAAGAACCTTAAGTACAGTCATACTATGCTACAAGATCAAAGTATTTCTTTAAGTCCTGTGTGCTACCATAGAACAAAATGATGCCTGTGAAGTCTAGGTTGAAAAGGGAGGGAAAGGAAGAGAAAGGAAGGTAGGTAAAATGATAGAGGCAAAGGTAACAGCTCTGGCTTGGAATGAGTGAATCCAGACTCAGCCCTTAAAACGCTGCCTGGCTTTGGCTAAGTCTTTTTAACCTTTCTGGACCATTCTTTTCCACGTCTGAATAATGAGAGGTTAGGTTTAGATGATTTCTAAGGAATCTTTAAGTTCTGAAATAGCTTAGGTAGAAAAAAATAAAATCACTTACGAAGAAAAAGAGAGAAGAAACATTTCTCAAAGAACAGAAGATGGGGCATGTCACCAATAACCTCAAGCCCCACCTGCTCACTAAAGTGGGTGTTGGTAAAGAGGGTATCTGCTCTGCTGCTTCAGCCTGGAGCTCTGCAATATGAAAGCTGACTACCTCTATCTGCACCCAGTACCACTCTCAGCACCCGCCTCTTAATCAATTCCAATCCCCGGGTTCCCAGGGGGCACGCTGGTTCTCAAACAGGTTTTGGTGGTCTCTCAATAATAGCGTTCCAGGCTTGAGTGATGCGAGTCGCTGCACTGTCTCAGCAGGGAAGGGAGGGAGAGCTTTGCAAAGGGGACTGAGGGCATTTAAGAAAAGCTTCCAGAGCGCGGAACGACTCCGCCGGAGCAGGACAGGGCCGGGCATCAGCCTCGGCGCGAGGTCAAGAGCAACGAAACCTGCAGACGGGTATGCAGAAGCCGGTCTCAAACTAGGAGCGCTCGGCCGAGTGTGCGCAGCGCGCCTGCGCCGTACGTGCGTGCGCATGTGCCGCGGCCATCGCGAAAGCTCTCGGTCGCTTGGAGGCGCACGCTGGTGGTCCTCGCTGGCTCTGTTTACCTGAGGGAACTGCGGCTGCCCCCGGCCGGCGCCGCAGCCCCCCGGGAGCCCGGCCCCGATGTGTGAGGTGAGCCCCGGGTCGTGCAGGCCACTTCCTGTCCTGCTCAGCGGGAAAAGGACTTGGGAGTGGGGACTGAGGAGGTGCCGCGGCGGCTGCCCGCTCCTCGGTCTAAGCCTGTGCCGAAGAGCCACGAGCAGCTGTGGCACCTCCTCCTCAAGGATCGTTATTCTCGTCTCCGACAAAACAAAAGCCTTGGGCGCTGTGCTGTGGAGGGGTGTCTCCGGGCTTTCTCGGGGTGGGTGGCGGGCCGGCGGGGGAGCCCGAGTTTGGCGCTGGGCGGGCTGTGCGCGCGGACTGGATTAACCCTCTCGGTCCCGAATCTGCGCCGAGCAACCGGTTCGAGTGTGGCCCGCGCTCCCTGCACGCCGCCCTCGGCCCAGCCCTGGGGCTCGGTCGGCGCCGCAGGGGCGTGTGGTGCTCCCGGGCCACTGGGGGCTGTGGGTGGAGCACGCGGCTGCTTGCAGGGAGGACGATGCACGGAGGGCTGGGTGCGGGGGTGCGGGCGGCATCGCAGCATCTGGACTGCTTCCTGTTTCTAGTCCTGAAAGTTGTCCCCTCTCCTCCCTCCCATCAGTTTTGCAAAGTCTGCATATTCCTCCTCGAGGCTTTCCCCTCTGCCCCCTTGGACGCTCCGTGTGTTTGCCCTGGGGTACCTCGGGGAGGTTCATCCATAGCCTCTGAAATAAGGTTCTGTTAAACATTTCAAGACATTTTAACATCTTCCTAGAGGCCTTTTTCAGAATTAGTTGCCTTCCTCAATAAGAGAATAAGGGGTGGTTTTTTCTTTCTTTCTTTCTTAAAAGAACAAAAGCATATGCCACTAATTTAGGCAGAGGAGTCAACTCGAAGTTGCAAAATATCTAGGAAGGACAAAAGGTCTGGTTCTGGGCCCAGAATAAATGAAATTTTGAATTTTTGTTCCCTTCTGAATGTAGGCAGACAGAGCAGCAGAGCAGACCAGCAGCTATAGAAATAAATGACTGCTCGATAAGATTGGTCAAAGAATATCTTATTTTATAGAAGTAGTTTGGAGAGACCTGTAACGTTTATGTACGGGAATTGGGTTACTTGGCAAAGCCAATACCGCAGGAGCAAGGAAACAAACACTTGACGAGGGGGATGTTAACCTCCCTCTTGAGCCTTCTTTTAGCCTTTAGTGGCATGCTAACAGTCAAAGGGATGGATAAATCCGTAGTTCTGTTATTAAGAACCATTTACTCCTCAAGATAATGATTTCCCTCCATCCTTTTTTTCCCCCTCATCGGTGCTTTTAAGCAAATCAATACCATCTTTTTACTCCATAAGAAGAAGGGGAAAAAAAAGTGTTTGTTTGAAGTACCAAACCACAACATAGAGGTAATAAGATAGGAAAGTGATGTAAAAGTTTAAGTGGGCAGGCTTGCAAGGATGTCACTAAAAATAAAAGATAATTAAGATGCAGTTCTTCTTACAGTGTTGCCTTTTATTTAGTGAAATAAGAGATTCCTCCTCTACCCCCCTCCCCCCAAATGCTTTGAAATGTCAGGAAAATAAGGTAATTAGTTTTCAGGAAGCATTTAACAGGAGGCTTCCTGTGTGCTCTTTTGGATCTGTCAGAAATTCTCTGTTCCTTACTAATTCCTAAATACTCAAGTGTCTCCCGGGGGCTGAGAAATCCAGGCATTTCCTTCACTAGATTTTCTATATGAAGGTTAAGTACCCTCTTCCTTCTTGTGAACCATACGGTAAAAGTGATTGTTTACAACTCTCTCTCTCTTTAATATGGATCACCTATGTTTTGTAAGTCTGGAATTTTAATCTTTATCTTTGCTGAGAAAAACTACCTTGTAAGACAGTCTATATGCCCACACCATGTTAATTAAAACACCTTTGCTCCATCAGAGCTCTGATCCCCATGTCTTTCTTTTTCTCTCTCTATCAGGCTATTTCTTTGGAGCACAGAGGCCCTCTGAATTCACTTTTCTGCCCGGGCTTCTAAGACCCTCTTGAGAAGGCGCTTTTCTTGCTGCCTGTAGGAGGGTATTTTTGTGTCCCTTGGCTTGTTATTTAATCAACAGCCAGTAAATCATTGATTCAAGTAGTAGTATTGTCAGCACACATTCATAGATTTAGCACTTAATGTTCCCATACATAAATAACATGCGACAGACTTTAAAATAACATTGCAGCATTTATAATACTTTACTACTTTTTTGTTTTGTTTTTGTTTTTTGACCACGCTGTGCAGCTTGTGGGACCTTAATTCCCTGACCAGTGATGAACTTCGAGCTCCCTGACGTAGAAGTGTGGAGTCCTAATCACTGGATTGCCAGGGAAGTCCCTATAATATTGTATTTTTAAACAGTTCAGGTAGTTTTATTCTGTCCCGTGTATGTATATTTTTGACAGAAGTGGGAGACTATATGCTGTTTTGTAAACCATTTAAAATTTTATTTTTCAGTTTTTGTAGTGTTACTGTCGTTTGAAGTCAGTATATACAGATCCTGCTCATCATTTTTAGTGAGTGTGTTATGGGTTGGTTGTACCTTAGTTTAACCAATTCCATATTGGCAGACTTTCAGATTGTCTCTGGGTTTTTGTACTAACATTTCAGTTATACATCATGTGTACTTGTGTTTACTTTCTTAGCATAAATTGTAGAATGGGTCTGCTGAATCAAATTATATACATTTTAAGGGCTTTTGATGTCCATAGCTATTTTTTTGAAATACCAACTACTTTGCTTTTCCTCCAGTAGTATTTGAAAATGGAGAATTTCCTGGCGGTCTAGTGGTTAGACACTCCACTACTCTAGCCCGGGTTCAGTCCTTGTTTGGGGAACTAAGATTCTGCAAGCCGTGTGGGACAGCCAAAAAAAAAAAAAAAAAAGTACTTCCATGTGTTGGAATGTTGAATATATTCCTTTTTCTGCACCCTCTCCTATACTGTGTTCTGTTATTCTTACTTTGCTCATCTGATTGGCAAAAATGTTAAACATCATGTTTGTCTGTTTTTATTAGTAAAGTTGAGTATCTTTTCATATGTTTGTTGGCCATTTGTAAATTTATGTCCTTTTTCGATTTTTCGAGGTAGTATTCTTTATCTGCTTTAAAAAAAATTCATTTTATATATTACTTTTGCTAAGCACATAATTATGTGCAAATATCCTGTACTGTTTTAAGTTATTCTATTTTAGGATAGCATTTCTCAAAATATAACTTATAGATCACTTGTAACAGTACAGAGATAATCATTAGAATGCATGTATATCATTCATTTTCCAGAGGTTTGGATTTCTTAGACCCGTGGGGTTTCTATGAATCTACTGCACATTAAAATGAGGGAACCTCTAATTTGGAAGAAATATGAATTCCTTAATATTTTTACTGTTCCTGTTTTTCTTCTTGTCTCATGGCATTCTGCTGTTTTTTCTTATTTATCTTAATAATCGTAAACTACAGTCTTAATGTATTAAGGTTTTATCCTATCCCAGGCTAACAATAATTTTACAAAAATGTTTGGATATATGGAAATTTGAATGTTAAAGTGCATAAAGGAAAGCACTTTTGTAAGTCTGTGAGAAGCATTGTTTGTAAATGAGGCAAAAGGAATAACTGAGGGAAAAACAAGTAAAATAGAGTAGACAGAAGTATAAGGGGGTTTCTCATCTGGTTTAAAAAACTCAACATTACCTTGTTTCTGCCTCAAGTTTTGTGTGGTCATCTTCTTTGAACCGTAAATTTAGAACCCATACAGCTTGAATAATAGTCTAAATGAAAAATTTGAAATTCTCATTGTTATACACACATTCAGTAGGGAGCAATGTCCCCTTTAATTTTTTTTAAGTTGCAAGCAGATGAACATGCTGCATAAGGAGCAAACTACAAAAATGGAACTTCTATGGATGTTTGGTACTGTAGCCAAATAAAGCTTTCAGGGCTTATTTGACACATGTAATGATATGCATAATTGGTACCGTGCTGCATGATAATTAAGCTTAAATATACATGACTGTGTTTAATATCTCTTTTCCATAGCCAGACATCACATTTCTGGGCCCAGCTTGAAGGAGGAAAGAAAATGGCAGGCCAAGAAGCTTTAACAAATATTTCTGATTTAGAGATTTCCGTATTAGAGAGATGAAACGTTTGGGGCAGAGGTTGCTTGTGACTTCGGTGTCTCTAATTCCTAAGGCTGTAGACTTTACTTTTCTCTTCTTCTACTCAAGACCATATGCTTGGGGGAGAAATTGGCAAGATTCAGCCATGGCTTTACTTTCTCCAAATAGTTTTTTCTGCCCAGTAATGAAAGCCTGGGAGGCAGAGGTCCCTGTCATTGGTAGTGCGCAAAGGACAGTTTCTTTCTCTGCTTTAGCCAAGACGGTTCAAGTTCTCTGTCACAGGCCCTAATATCTATTTGAGTTGTCCTGTTAACCTGGGTCTCTGAGAATTTCTGAACCTGACTTTCTCATGTTTTCCCAGCTGAGGTTGTGTACTTCAAACAGAAATATTTGACATCTGTGAAGCAAAAATAAAGTAAAAGCAGACTTAACATCATTACAAAACCAAATGGAAGTATGATAGTTTTAGAATATGCTTTTTTCCTACCAATCCTGCCTTCCACTCTACCTACCCTTCCAGCCCCAAAAGAGATGCATATTTTTGTCCCTAGAAAAAAAGTGAATGTGAAAGTTGCATCCAACTCTCCGCGACCCCACGGACTGTAGCCTGCCAGGCTCCTCTGTCCATGGCATTCTCCAGGCAAGAATACTGGAGTGGGTTGCCATTTCCTCCTCCAGGGAATCTTCCCAACCCAGGGATCGAACCCATGTCTCTAGCATTGCAGGCGGATTCTTTACCATCTGAGCCACCAGGGAAGCCCCCAGGAAAGGCAGTGTCAAATCCAACTCTGAAACTTGGTAGAAACTCTTAACTGGAAATCATTCCTATTCCATGCTGTAACTCTCTAGAGTTGACTCTTCTCTGCAGCCTGACTGTGTATAATGAGGCATTTGTTGGTCAAACGTTTTCTCCATCTATGTACTGAATTTTTGTACTATCTAAAAGGATGAAGCATTGTTGGGAAAATGTCCTGATGCTACTTTTAGAATCTTCTGTTTGCCAGTTCAGTATTGGTTGATAGAAGTAAGTCTTTGTATCTGCTGTCATTCAGTAATAAAACGACCTAAAGTTTGATGTTGCTTTACCTTTTATAGAGGGCATTATTTTATAATTCACTCATACATCTTTGACAGGGAGGTGCAGTTTTTAGAAAGGAAAATTCTGAGCTCAGAGAAGTTAAGTGATTCACATAGTTGGAAAGAGGCTTCAATCCATATCTTTAGAGTTTACACCTTTCACAGATACCATCTGCTGAATCATGTAATGATTAAAACGTATATAATAACATTTAAATAACTTGTTATTAAGTGTGGCAGATATTTAAATAAAATTTAGGACAGCAGCATGCAAGGTTTTCAAAATGGATCAATTATGTCTTGTGACAAATGAAAAACTACCACTGTAGATGGGAAATTAAACTATATGTTATATAAACAACTGAGGGAGGAAATAGTGCTTTCCTTTAAATGCTGTTTATGGATTCTCTTGTATATCTATAGCAAGAATGAGAAGGTAGAGAAACTGTCGTATCTTTTCTGAAATATCCATGTATTTTATCTGTAAGGCAGTCAAAGTTTGTGATCGTTGTTGTTGTTGTTAGCCACAGGCCTGGCGCTTGGAATTTTAGTTCTCCACCAGGGAGTGCACTGGAGCTCATCAGTGGATGTGTGCAGTTTTAATCACTGGACCACCAGAAAGTCCCAAAGGCAGTATTTTAAAATTTCTCTTTCTAGTAGCTGATTGCTAGTGTGTAGAAACGCAACTGATTTTTGTATACTGATTTTGTATCCTGCAACTTTACTGAGCTAATCAAAGTTTTAATATCAAGCTTGTAATATTTTAAGAGGAAATTGCTAATTTCACCCATTTGTTTTTCAATTATTTTTCAGATATTTCAGTCAAAGGAAGAAATAGCTCTTCTCCTAAGATGGAATCTGTTGTTTGGGAATGTGGTTGATCAACTTGACACGTTGGCCACATGGTACCCGATGTAAGAAAATGAAAAGAAGAGGCAAGATGATGTCATTTTCCCATATTGTGAAACCAAAACCAAATGCCTTTTGTGAGACCAAGCTAACAAACCTCTGACGGTGCAGAGTAATTCTGTTTGAAGAACTTAACAGTAAGATAGAAGAAGTACTTTCAAGCTGAGACCTGTAGGTGTACAAAGATCTAAAATACATCTTGAGTAGGCCTGATCATCCGAATCCCATTCAGTCGAGAAAGCGTGGCTATGAGTTGGATCATCTTTTAACTGTGGCCCTTGACTATGTTTGTGGGCCATACAGGTAGGCACAGTTTATTTTCTTTGAGCCTATTACCTTGAGGGTGTGCCAGGATTTGCCTTATAACACTGCCTTCATGCCCAATCTTCTGAATCACTATGACCAACAGATGGTAGTTTCAGCAATGGAGGTAAGACTTCATCTATTATTTGGCATATTGTAGAAAATTATTCTTGTATTGCCCTTTTAATCAGTCTAATGAATGTGTTTGATAAACAACAGGAACAACTAACATGTTATTTTTAACTGCATCTTGTACATTAAAAAGTTATGTATTTACGCTCAGACTCTGATAGATTGAAGATTTCATGTTTGGGGGATGTTACTTATCTTAGTTTTCAGATATTATTCTTTTATGAAGAACTTTGAAACATTGGAACTGGGGAAGTAATAGCTTTTCAGAAGTTTAAATTGTCCAAGTTATGGTTACATCTTTTCTGTTATTTGATAATAAGACTTTAAGGAGCAGACTATAATAATACTATTCATAATTCACTTAGTAAATATTGAAGGTAACATGATTTTGAAAATGGGTGCTTTGGTTCAGCCTTTAGGCTGGTGGGTTTACAGTATTTACATTGTCTTAAATACTTAAGATGGTATCCTGGTCTTACTATCTTTACATCAATTTAAGAACAGTAACTCCCAAGCAGTGATAGAGGTTTTGTTGTGTGAATTATCTGTTGTTGACCTCTCAATACGTCCTGAAAATCGGTTGCCTTACTTGAATTTTTCTAATGATAATTCTTTAGGCACTTTTATTTATTTATTTATTTTTATTATTATTATTTTTTGTTACTTTACAATATTGTATTGGTTTTGCCATACATCAACATGCATCCATCACGGGTATACACGTGTTCCCCATCCTGAAGCCCCCTCCCACCTGCCTTCCCATACCATCCCTCTGGGTCATCCCAGTGCACCAGCCCCAAGCTTCCTGTATCCCGCATCGAACCCGGACTGGCGATTCGTTTCTTATATGATATTATGCATGTTTTCATGCCATTTTCCCAAATCATCCCCGCCTCCCTCTCCCACAGAGTCCAAAAAACTGTTCTATACATCTGTGTCTCTTTTGCTGTCTCGCATACAGGGTTGTTGTTACCATCTTTAGGCACTTTTTAATTATCTTACTTTAGAAGCTATGACAAATTAGTGGATACAGTTAATAATAGGTTTAAATAATTTTGTATGTGTTTCAACAGTGGTTTTAGAATTGTGGACAAAGGTATGTTTACCAGATAGGAATTAGGGGGCAGTAAACTGTGACGACAAGAGGTAAAAGCTTTGGAAGTGTATAAACTGCAGCAGCAGCTACCACTTTCTATCTGTATTACTTTGGTCAAGTTACTTGGGCTTTCTTACCATTGTCACTTTGCTTGTAAAATAGAGTTAACACTTTGGAAGCTACAAAATGAAGCGTTTATACAAAATGAAGCATTTATAAAGTATTTGGCACAGTACTTCTGGAGTAAGTTCTGTGAAAGTGATAGCTTTTACCGTTTTCTCATATTCTAATATTAATGTAGCTACATAGTACCTAGAATTTAAAGTTGTTGTTGTTGTTGTCTTAATTTTAGTCTTTAATCCTTTGTTACAGTGCTTTCAGCAAATCGAATACTACTTGTTTTGGAATCTTCATTTTATTGTAAAATTCAAAGATTTAATACTTCCAAGTAAACTAGCATAAATCTGGGAAATTTTGTAGAAAGATGATTATTGATAGATTTTGAAATGTAGAGGGCAACTTGTATAGTCCAAATACTTGAAAATATTGTAGAGGTTGAATAAAATATTTCTGCTCTTCCACTGACTACACACAGTCTAACTGGTAAGGAGAGATTTGGTATAGACTGTGGGTATTGGTTTAATATAGGAATTTGGTTCCTTGCATGGTAGTCCCTGTTGGGTGTTAAAACTACCCAGTTCTCTCACCAAAAAAATGAAGGAGGACTATCTTTGGTTCTGGTATCATTTTAAGTCAGTATAATCCCTTTGGAAAGCAAATAGAGTTGTAAGAAAGAAGTCATAAAGATTTATATACTGATTTGGGTTTAACTTTTGCCTCTTTCACGTAGTAGCTTTCAGACTTTGAACTTTTTTTTTTAGTTTATTTTTTATTTTTTTTTTAAATTTTATTTTATTTTTAAACTGTACATAATTGTATTAGTTTTGCCAAATATCAAAATGAATCCGCCACAGGTATACATGTGTTCCCCATCCTGAACCCTCCTCCCTCCCCATACCATCCCTCTGGCTTTGAAATTAAGTCACCTAACATCTCTGTGATCTGGAGAAGGAAACCCACTCCAGTCCTCTTGCCTGGAAAAGCCCATGGACGGAGGAGCCTGGTAGGCTACAGTCCATGGGGTCGCAAAGAGTCAGACACGACTGAGTCACTTCACTTCACTTCAACATCTTTGTGAAAATCATTTGTGAAAA